>NC_080597.1:28632940-28935970 GCF_027887145.1 Ammospiza caudacuta
AAAAAAATTACAAGGCTCATGGGGATATTTGGAGTGGGAGAAGTAGGCTGGAAGGGAAGGGGGACGTAAAAAGGGGAGAGGAAATTGAACTTTTCCCCCTTTTATTTGCAGTAATTGTGATATTTTATTTTAGAAGCCCAAAGGTGCAAAAATTATCCCTAGAGAAACCTATCTGTTATTTTTGTATCTATAGCTATATATATTAAAAGAATACAAAACCTAGAATATTAGAAAAGACATAAAAGCAAAGGGGGCTTCAACAACACAAAACACAGTCAGTCCCTTGACTGAGGGCTAACCCTGTTCCAAGTTCCAGTGGGAAGACCCTGCAAGGACATCCTCAGCTCAGTAGTGGTTGTCTCCTCCCTAGCATCATCCTCCGGCATTTTCCTGGTTTGCATCAGTGTAGCTGGGACCAGAGTCCTAATCAGTGCCAGCCATGGGCATGGAGAGCAGCAAATATTGGTTGGAGAGTGTGTGTGTGTTTGTGTGTGCATGCCATTGTGAGGATGCTGATGTGTGCTGTGCCCAGGCCAACTGGCTCACCAGAGAGCTGCAGCTCTCCTTGTGTCTGCCTGGCAGGGCAGTGGGAGTGGGGAGGATTGTGGAGAGTGAGGGCAGAGCGACCCCTCAAACCATGACCTGCCTCAGGATCCAGGATTCTGTTCAGCATCATCCTCTCCCAGTGTGGTTGCAACAAGGCTTCCAGAGGCTGCAGCCCTCCTTGCTTTTCCAGTGGTACAACTGCACAAGTCTCCTTTCTGGCAGGGCCAGCCTGGATCTCCTCCTGAAGCAACTCTAAGGCTTTGTGCCCTTCCCAGATTTGCAAGTGAGTAGGAAAACCAACCACCCAAGGGGAACAAAGGATTTTGGATGTCACGTCCCACCCCAGGGATATTCCACTCAGGTGTGTCAGAGAAGACAGACTGGGAAGGGCAGCAGGGAGATGATAGCAGCCTAATGGAGACAAATGTTTAGAGTACTGAGGAGAAGGAGCAGGGCTCCCTGTCCCATTTTTTTCCATCAGACCAAGAGGACCTCTGCAGCCCTCCCAGAGGTCTCCCAGCTGGCATATGAAGCATTGTGAAGAGGGCAGCACAAAAGATATTCTGATTTTATTGTGACCTGTCTGACTTTAAAGCAGCTGCTGCATCTTACAAACCAGGGTTGTAAAAAGCGAGCACATCACTTGGGACCAGCAGCCAGGAAAAGGATGATTACTGTGGGGACTTAATTCATTTGCTCTGTTGCAAATGTGCATGCTGACTGCAGGGAGGTCAGACCTGTGAGTAGGGGACAGGAGAGCCTGGGTCCTTGTCCTTGCAGAAAGATGCAAATACAGATTTATTAAAGCAATAATAAGGGTCTTTAAATGCTTTTTTTGCACTGGTGGTTCTTTGAGTGAGTTGCCCCTGCTCGCTGTCCCGTGGGCAGAGAGGAGGGACACGACACATGGCTTCACATCCTCAGGGAAGGAAGTCGGTCCCTAAATGGCTGAACCATGAACTTGGGTTGCACAAGGCTTCCACCCAAACCCAGAGCTGCTTTGAAGCCAGAGGTAGGGTTTACCAGAAAACCCAAAGAGTTGAAACCCATCCAAACCCCAGACACTTCAATGCACAGAATGCTCCTTGGAAGTTTGTCATAAGAGAACACAGAAGTGGGACTCCAAGCTGTCCTGGCAGTTGTATGGGCTGTGAAATGTCTCAGCTGAGCAATGGGAGAGACATTAGAGACTGGTGGAGTGCTAGAAATTACCCCAATATTTGATCATGAGAGAAACATGGCCTGCACTTGGGATAGCTGGGAGGGAAGAAGGGTATAAAGATGGTGGCGGTGACCTCATGGGGTGACTGCAGCCCCTTGGATGGATACCTCTAGGCTTATTCCTGGTTGTCCCTGGAAGTGACATCTTTGTTTCTCCTGTGGTTTGGGGTTTATGGCAATCCTTCTGCTCTGCAGGATGTCTCCCCTTCACGTCCCAGCAGGGTCATGCCACCTCACCCACCTCCTTGCAAAAGGGCTTTCACCCTCCCCTCTATGACTGGAGAAAAAGGCTTCTGGTTTAGGAAGGAGGTTGCCATGGAAACAGAAGGCTAGATTATCCTTAAAGAATATTTTGTCTCTTTCTTTTAATTATTTACTTACTGTTTCAAAGAAGCAGAAAACATCTATCCTTCCCAAAGAGGAGGCAGAACACTAAGCCCCAGCAAGAACTTTGTGGTTTTTTCCTGGGGATTTCTGCAGTGCTTCAGGTTGTGCAGCTTCTCCTGGCAAGAGCTGCCTTTCCCAGCTTTGCCTGCCTGCCTGCACACAAAACTTCTGTCACACCCACCCACCTCCCAGACAACACCTGAGGGCACCTTAGGATTTGCCCAGCATCTATTCAGCCTCTAATACTCCCCACTTCCCACAAGGGACTGTACTACAGGCAATTCCTGCCAGGGTGCTCTCTGCTGTCATTAGCCTGATATTGCTCTCTTTTGTTCATTTGGAGTTTAGGGGTTTTTTTTGTTTTGTTTTGGAGGTTTTTGTGAGGCCTGTGTAAAGGACTGCACACCACCAGCCCTCTGTGAAATTCTTATGAGCTGAGCAGGACTTGGTGGGAGGGGAGGAACTGAAAACATTATTGAGCAGGAAAATAATTTTTGAAATAGAAGAAACATAAAGCAGAAAACCTTGAAGCGTTTCAAGGAATTTTGTATTTTTCCCACCAAAATGGCTCTCACATTCAAAATGCTTCCAAAGGTCATCACACACAGGCATTGTGGCCTGATTGGCCTCTGGTGACTGAATCCTCAAGACCCCAGGCCAGCTGTCCACCTGATGAGGCACTGAAGATGAGTCCCAGGCAGTGAGGTGCCTGCAGGAAATACGCCCTGCACATCCACTGTACAATGAGAGAAAAAGTTGTCCTAATACTGGATCAGAAACAGAGATTTATTTTTAGCCAATGTAACTAAAAACTCAACATTTATTATGGAAGATATGGAGGTAAGTGGCTTGGGTTCACTTGGGTTCATCACAAGAATTTCACAGAGGAGGAAAAATTAAACCCTCTGGATTTTTTAACTAGCTGTGATACAAAACACAGTGAACCTCGTAGGAAGAGCTTGGTACCTTGCAAAGTCAGGCACCTGGATGTCTGCCACCCAGTTCAGTTTATCTATATGTGACCTGACTTTCCAAGTGCCTCCCTTCCCTGCTCTTCACGAATACTTTATGAGATCTGCCTTGCTTCTCCTTTTTTCCATGTTGTTTTTGTTCCTTGCTAGGGACTGGTTTCCAGTAGGAACTCACTATCTCCATATCTTCGAGTTATCACTCATTTCTTCCACCTCATTTAGATATATATATATATATTTCTTCTCTAGCACTTTTTCCTTCTTCTGCATATTTCCAAGCCCTCTTTACATTTCCTGAGATCCTGCCGCACAGGAGCTGGAGCTGGCAATCTGCTATCCAATATTTATGCCTCCCAGCCACTTCTAGAGCAGATGTGCTCAGTTTACAGGGAAGGAGCTCTCCCCCCCACCAAAACCAGCATCCCAGACACTGGTTTGCAGCACACCTCTGCTTTTGCTCCAGCATCAGCTGCAGCAATAAGCACTAACAATCTGCCCTTCCCCTTATGCCAGCGATGGGGTTGCGAAGATGAGCTGTCCGCAGGGTTTGTTCTCAGCCTTGCTTTGCGTGTCAGCAGCGCTGCTGAGCATCTTTCATGCCCATGGCATCAGTAAGTGCAGGGAGGACTCTACACCTCCTGCAGTTGCTCCCATAAGCAGCTGGGCTGTTGCCATGAAAAGCACAGCAGGCTCCAGCTCACACTCCCCCTTTGCTGTGCAGTGCTGTGGACGCAGAGGAATACAAATCTTTTTCCTTAGTGGTTTTGTCTGTAGTCACCAAAGTCGACAGATACGACTCTGTCTCATGGTCCACAGAGCAGAATGATAGCAGAGGGAGAGGTACTGTTTTTCCAAGGACATTTTCAGAGACCAGGGCACTTTAACCTTCTGTCTAATGCTGCTTTAACTACCTGCATTATTTTGGAGAACTCTGAAAGATGCTGCAGCTGTGTTTTGTTATTTTGTTCTGTTCTGATTCTGGTTGCTGGGGCAGTGTCAGTGCACATAGTGCACCACGCAAATGAAGCGGCTCTTCCTGCAGCCCTTCCCCTTTCTTTCCTCCAGCTGACTCGTCCTGGATGAAATTTTTGAACTGTAAGTTGCCTGCTTGTGCTGACCACACTGAGGTGGGATTTTTCATAGTTCTGCTGCCAAAACTTTCTTTCTGTTCTTCTATTTCTTATGCTGCTAAGGGAAATAGCACTGTTCCTTCACAAAGTCTGGCAGAGTATCTTCAAAAAGCAGCCACCCAGCACAAGCAGGCAGGGCAGCCACTCTTCCTTCACTCAGAAACACTCAGAGAGGCTAAGATGCTGCTTCAAAACAAATGATCAGTGATACCATGGGCTCTGTGGATGCCAGTCTGAGGAGAAACTATTTTTTAGTGAAACGCCTTTAATCCAAGATTTGCTCTTAAATTGAAAAGTGCCTGTCTAGAAGAGAGCCACCCACACACAAGGAGGAAAAGCATCATGCAAGAACTCAAGGTACGTGGTCCATGCACTGGCAAACATTTTTATTACCCTGCAAGTCCTTGGTATAAGACTTGCTTTTGAGCTATCACAGCTTTGGAGATAAAGCACCAGGTGGATAAAGCACCACCTTTCCTCTAAAACTACCACTGTCATCCTCAGCTGCATCTAATAATTGCTGGGATAACAATGAAAGTGGGTGATCCCATTTCTCCTTTCAATTACTTCACCAACACAGTGAATTTATTTTTTCACTCACACACTTCTTTTCTCGCCTCCTTATCGGAATCATATGAAGGGTTCATTTCAAGATGATACAGACACATATCCTAGTTAATAATAGATATTTCTAAGAAGAAGAGCTGAGTGCAGTGTAAATGGGGTGGTATGGATAAAAGATCTGCTTTTGTGTGTATAATCCCTCTACATACATACAACTACCCCATCCTCCCTGTACATTAATATTTTTTGGTAATTTCTTTGAAATTACCTTACCCTGAATGTAGAGTTAATAACATGTGAGACTGTTAATCATCATTGGCCACTGATTAGTTTCTACTGTTATTGTAAGCCCAGGCATAGGAAATAAATCAGGAAGGTAAAAAAAAAAAAAAATGCAGCCAACAACCAACATGACATTGAATAAAAAAAAAAACAAAACAGAGAGACTATTCTGAAAATCCCTTGGTGTCTGCTCAATATTTATTCATATGCTTCCATAGTCACTGCTGCTTTGTGTATGTGCGTGGGCGCAGGCATATACTTGTTTCAGGGTGGTTGTGGCTCATAAACAGATCTCCCACTGGTCTCTTTTTTCAAGGATATATTAAAGCAGCCCAAACTGCTGACTCGGGACACTGCTCACCAGCAGAGCCCACAGCTCTCAGACAGGCAATGTCTGGGCAGCACTGTCTGTAATGAGTTGCAAAGGTCTCTGCATACCCCAGGGCAGTGAGCCCCATCCAGCCATGTACCCTGGGCCTGGGACAAGGGGCAGCCTCAAAGTGTGGCAGCCTGAGGGGCTGGGCACAGCTGGGCTGCAGCCTGTGCCAGTCCAACCTGCGTCTGTGGGCAGGGGAAAGAGGGGCACTGGGGTGGCAGGGAGATGAGCTGATCATGGCGTGGGGCATGAGGGGACCTGGGGCTGTGGGAGCCCCCACGTGCGTGTTTGTGTGTGTGCACTTGCACTGTTGGGCACCAGCAGGACCCTCCTCGTGCTGTGTAAATTGTTACTCCATCTGCTAATCAGAGCTGAAACTCTGGCACTTCAGCATCATCCATTTGCTCAGGAACACAAAGAGGTCACGGATCCATGTCGAAACATGTTGAAATACTCTCCCTTTTTGGCAAGGATTTTCAGGCGCCTACATTGGGAGGCCAGGGAAATGGCAGCTCTCCCTGCAGTAGAAACCACCAGCGTGCACAGCCCTGGCTGGGGTGGGAAAGCATGGCAGCCACCTTTGCACTGCTCACAGATTTGGAAGGTTAGTTATTGTCTACCAGGTGATGGCTCCATCCCAGCCTGACTGGCAAAAAAACAGCCTTTCCTTTTAGGCTTCTGTGGACACAGCATTTTAATGTTTATTTGTGTCCAGCCAGCCTAGGTAATAAAGAGGTGAGAGGGCCTGAGGGGAATTTGCATAAATGATGGAGAGATCTAAGGGTCTGGAGAAGAAGATCTGACTCCTGGCTTCCTATGGATGATTGACCTTGAGGGACAGGACACACCAGGGGTGCAGGTTTCTCCCCTCCAGCCTCACCCCCACTTGCTGCTGCATTCTTCTGCTCTGTAAATACCGCAGGAATCAGTGCAGCAGCTAATGTGGCATTTTGACATCTGAGGGAGGATTATTTCACCAGGAGTTTATAAACCTGCTTCATCAAAAGCTCAGAGTCAGCAAGCAGATGCCACATTGCAGCCCCTGCCTGTCTCCTGGTGGCAGCCCCAGAGGGACAGGCCCCACGTGCATGGAAAGCAGTGGGGCTGTTGCAGCACTGGATGAGCCCAAGCATGCAGGTAGGGAAGGAAAGAGGCAGCCTGGCTGGTTGTGTTGTTTGCTTTGCACTGGTAATAATGCAGTGGTATCATTTTCATGCTAAATGCTAATTTTCTGCTTTGCTGGCCTCAGAATAGGCTACATTCATATCCTTCATTGCAGCAATTAAAGGGCTGGGTGCTCAAGCTGAGGCACTTGTGATGAGCATGATTTTAATCAGTGTGCATGAGAGAGAAGGAGGAATGTGATGCCTTGCTGCTGCTGTGGGAACATGTGACAGCCCATGAGGGATAGGTAGGAGAGCCCCTACCCTGTTATGAGCATGTATCAGTTTCAGCTCAGCACTGGACAGGGAAGAGCAGGTTTGCCACACCTTCCATTTCTCTGTCTGGTCAGGAATTGCTGTTTGACTTCAGCAAAACATTGGAACAAATCCCCTGCTCCCCTGGCTCATTTTTATAGGCCGTGATACCGCCCTCCAAGGTGCTGTGCACATGGCACAGAGATCCCCAGCTGCTGTGAGACAGGCTGAGCATCACTTGCCTGTCCCCTCCAGTGGGGAGGCAGGGCAGGAGGAGAGGGCCACACACACGTGCAAGATTTCCAGATGTGCCTGTAGGCAGAAGGATGGAATTCCATAGGTCCCTGCTGTGAGACTGCATCTAAGACTGCTTTGCTTGGCTGGGCAGGAGAGTCCATTTGTGAGTGCCAGGAACAGTATTAGATGTAAGTACTTAGGCATTTACACTGTTTGTCTAAATCATAAAGCTCATCCTGCTGGATTTGCTCACACATCCCCTCTGCCTCTTCAGGTGGCTGGAATGTCCCTCCAAAGGGGAACAGGGACTGTGTCCCTTGAATCCTCACTGCTTTGCTTTTCCTCAGTGTGGCTCAGTGACCATGTTTGCAGGGAGGGGACCACCCTGTTGGGTTTCCCAGCAGAGCTGTACCTCTCCCTGCTGCTGCCACAGCACTTTGGAGTCATAGCAGGTAACATGGGTAAAAAACCCTGAGAGGGGGAATGGGGAGGGACACTGGGCTTGGTTTCCCATGTCAAGGGATTTGTATTTGCAGAATATCTGCAGGAAAGGAACATCTAGGGAGAGACCAAACTTGTATCAAAACTGCAGGAGCCACTGGAAGGGGAATAACAATATTTCTGGGACTCTACAAGCTTATCTCTACAAGCTTCCTAAGTCATATTTCAGCTCCTCCTTGAATGTATCCCAATTCCTTCCTACAGGGAAGGGACACCTTCCACTTAGACCAGGTTGCTCAAAGCCCTGTCCAATCTGGCCTTGAATAATTTCAGGGATGGAGCAAGTCCCTGTCTGTGTCATTTCCCCATCCCAGGGCCTACCTACTATTTTTGGCAGCCAGAGGTGGTAATTGCAGACAACATGAAAATCAGAGGAGTGGCTGGTTTTGTTCTCTTCACCAGTTCAGAGAAGATCTTGAATCTTTTCTCTGGATTAGCAACCATATCTCAGTGCCTGTCCTGCTCTCACAGGTAAACTTTATCACAGACATTTGAACACTTACCCTGTTTTTCTGGAGGTTTTAACACTGCCGCTGCTCTCTGGTCAGGCAGAAGGCTAAGTACCCTTTGCAGTCAGTGGCAATCCTGGGCAAACAGCCCCCACATACCTACAGCACAGCTTCACAGAGAGGAGGTGGATTCTTTCCTCCACTGAGATCACAGCTCATGGCCAGCAGAACCCTCTGCCAGGCCCCATCTGACCTCTCTAAAAAGCTCCTCTTCTGTCTAGGCTGGCACTCAAGAAGGGAGGACAGATACAGTAGGCACAAGTGTGTCAAAGGTGTATGTTCATTGCACTAAAAAAAAAAAATCTGGTTTTGACCAGCAGCATCTGCAGCAAGCTGCTATTTCTCTTTTCATCATGGATAGATGGGCTTGCAGGGCTCAGGTACCTCCAGGACAGGGGCAGGACGTACTCACAGTGTGGAGGGAAGGGGCCACATTTGGACCTGCTGCACAACCCAAAAGTCCATGTCAGGGAGGGCTCACTACAGCACAGGGAAGAACAAGCAAGGCCCTGGCTTAGACAGACAGGCAGTGAGTTCCCTCTCCCTCCTGCAGAAGCTTAGGTGAGAAAGAGGTTTCTCCCTCACACTGGCTGAGCTTTGAGCTGTGTATTCATGATAACACAAGGAGGAGAGGAACTAGAGATTGACAGCCACGAGAGATTTTTGTTGCTGTTTAGGATAGACCTTTCTCCATCTCTTCTTCTGTCTTTCCATTTATTCTGCACCTCCCCCTTTTTCCTTCTTCCAAACCCTTTCCTCCAGGCCAGCCCCCCTCTTCCCTTTCTCCTTGTTCTCCTTGCCTTTTCAGTAAGTGAGGAATTAAATAAGCCTCTATGGAGACAAAACCAAATAGTAGATTCTCCCTTGCCTCCCTGGCTAGGATGTTGATGAAGTTAGTGAAGAGACATCTCCTTAGGATGCTGCTTTTATTTTATTATTTAGTCCAGCATGCACCAGGTCAGGACTTTGGGAGCATCCTTAGGGCTACATGCAGGTTTGCAATAGAAGAGCTCACTGTGAAGTCCCAAAGCAGCACGTACCCAGGCACCTGTCGCCTGAAGTGACAATAACCACCCCCCAGGCACTGCCTCACACACAGAAGGGTGGGCTCTGAGCAGCACCAAGAGCTCCCCATCACTCAGACGAGGCCCACCTGGAAACAGTAAGGAAGAGGGGAGGGTCTAAGGTACCAGCCTCAGGTGTTTGGGTTTAGTAAGTAATGAAGGAACCTGAGGAGCAGCTTAAAGAAGGAAAGATGCAGAGGGTTTCTCTGCCTTGCAGTGTGCTTGGCTGGGACCATCCCTTGGTGCTGCTATCTTGTATCTGTGCCATCAGAGTAAATAAGCCTCTTCTTGTAAATGCTGACCTCGAGCTGCATAGTAAATTCTGGTGCCAGCCAAACCTGTGTTGGGTCTCTTGCAGCAGTGTGCTCTTCTCACTATGGTGCTGCTCTATTGCTTTCACCACAAGCACCAAAGGCTGTTAGATGCTTTCCTTTGGGACTCAATTCCAGGTACAGTGCAGCATCTGGTCAATTTTTTTATTGCTTGCTCTCATTCCTCACATTTCTAAAGCAGCAAAGTTTGCTGTTATGTGTTTTGCCATGTTTTTACTTCAGAGCAGACTTAATCTTCATGTTTTCCTTTCTCTGTTAATCTCAGGATTAAGGAAAAGCTGTGAAAGTATGATTTCAGCTTTTAGAAATATTCTGTGCTTTAAAATTAAAAAAAGAAAAAGAAATTAACCTGCAATGAGCAACCCTTTTTATTTAGAACTGAATTAATGAACTCCCACTGAAGATGGGCATTAATATATGTATAATTATGCAAAACCACTGTTATGCCTCTAATGAAAATTAGATTCCACCACTGAGGCTGTGTTTGGCGATAGTGTATATCTTCATTTGTGCTATATTTATTCTTTTTCCTAGCTGCATGACCTAGGATTACAGTTGCTATGGCGATAAGACAGTTTGTGAAGGAAGGAGTGAAAGGTAAGTTTGTGTGTCTGCCTGTGCTGGGGGGGGCTGGCAATCTCTGTCCCCTGTGCTGTGTCTGCCTCCTGCTACTGCAGGCACTGAAAGGCTCTGTTACACAAGTGATGGTCATTTCTCAGTAACTCAGGGTGGGTGCTCAAGCAGCAGAGCAAATCAAGTTGTTTTTTCCCTTCCCAGCAGTGTGTGTGCATAACCAGGCCATGGGTCTGCTGTGCTGGGACTGTTTTAGTGGGGTGGGGGAGCTGATCCTTTTTTGCTGCTGGCCTTGGAAGGGTTTAGAGGTGGATTCTGGGGCTACTGGGGACCAAAGTAAAACCCTTGAACTACGCTTCTGTATTTGTTGTGCTGCATTTGTGATCTTCTGTGCCCTGGGCCTGGGGGTGCTGAGCAGATTTAAGAGATGTGTAGCTGTGGTGAATTTGGCAGAGCTGGGTAAACAGCTGACCTTGATGATCTTAAAGATCATTTCCAACCTAAGTGACTCTTTGGTTGTATGAGTGACATCTTTGTCTCACTTCAGCTGAGTTACATTACCAGGCCTCCTGCTGGGGTTTGCTTTGTGGTGCTTGCAGCAGGAGATGCAGTGTTCCCCAAACCTTCCCAGAGCCAGTGCCACCTCCAGACTTGGACAACAGGCTCAGGAGTTCCTTCAGTAAGTAGTTGATAGTGGAGGAGAGTCTGTCCTTGGTGCAGCTTTCTTTGTCAACCCGGAACACGCTGCCCAAACCTCTGTGTCTCTCAGCCTTAGCTTGCCCTGTATGTGGGGGACAGGCTTCCCTGGCTTCCTGTCTGCCTCTCCCATCCTGTTTTCTCTGTCTTCCTCTGCACCCCTCCATCAAAATTGCCATCACCCTTTGCTTTAAGCACCTGGAATGAAATTCTTACCATGTGAACTCAGGCTGGCCAGCCTTCATGATTGCAAGACTGATTCAGGCAGATTTTTTTTTTCCTTGCAATTGTCTATTTCAAAATAGCTGGACAGCTTCTTTTTGTCTTTTTTCCTGAAGGAGCAATGGCTGCTATCACCAGCAACTTGAGAACTTTTCACCTGATCCTCCCAGAAGCAGTGCCTTAGACACTCTTTGCAGCTCCGGGTAGTGTTCTTCTCTCAGAATCATTGTGAATTAGCATATTAAGGGTTAGTGAGTAAGTCTCAGGCTCCCATCAATTGGTTTCTGTAGCCTTGACTATCTCCTTGGACTTGCTAAACTTTTGATTAGGTATAGATTTTCCCCCAGAGGTCTTATAACTTGTTTAACAAAAGACTAAAATGTTTTAAAAGAGTCTCTCCTCTCCTGCCCTGCTGTGCTTTGCATTTTTCCCTGAGTGAACTCTGCCTGTTTGCAAATTATCAACAGTGCAACCCCCTTAATGCAGGCAGACAGTGCTCTCTCACTCTCTTGAACAGGGGTAAGGAAAATGAGCTGTCTGACAGGGATAATCCTGTGCTTGTACTAGTCTGTCCCCTAGTCTTCCCCTCCTTGGAAGAGGAAAACTCTTCCAAGCCACTGAACTTTGCTGGGGTTCTCTCCATGTGCAGTCACCCTCTCATCCACGACAATCAGCATCCATCAGTGCCTGTATAAAATGCCTGTGTTTACAGAGTGCTGCACAACTGGGGGAGGAAGTGCAAAAACCCCATGGGCAATGCTGATTGGTAATTTGGAGAGCAGGGGGAGTTCTTGTCAGCCTTAAGGGAAGGGTGGGAGCTTGAAGGATCTGTATTTTAGCCTGTTGGAGAGTTGCTGCCACCCTCTTATGGGGAAGATATCCTTGTGGCTAGCACATTTCTAGCTCAAAAGCTGGGGAGGAGCTGGTACCCCTGCTCCTCCAGCAGAGTCTGTCTTCCTTCCAAACCCCAGCATCATGGGGCTGAGGGCAGAACAAACCTGTGGGACTGCTTAGCAAAGTGAACTCGCTTGCATCTCCTCCAAACCCCAGGGCTCAGAGGTGCTCAACTTTCCCCTTGAGGACTGTTGTAAAGTGATGTTAAATGCAGCCTGAAGATCAGGAACATGATTCTGTGTGCACAGCCTGGAAAAGCAAGGAAGAATAGAGAGCTGTACAAGGGGATGTGCAGCTCAGACAGATGAGAAGGAGCAAAACAAGCTCTCTCACATTTTTGACTTCCCTTCCTGAGATGAGGAAAACAGGATTCTGCCAGGAATCCATCCTGGCTTAATCCTGCTTCAGCTGTGCTGTAGCTCAAGATGCCCTTGCACAACAGATACAAGGTTCTGCAAGTGGAGCCAAGCAGTAGTGAGGGATGATGGTTCTTCTGGTTTGGAGGTGTCAGGGAGGTTAAATCAGCCTCCACCCTGCATCAAAACTGCTTCTCTGTGAAAGGCTTGGTCATCCTCATAGGATACTCCTTTCTGAGGGAGCAGAACCACAGAAGACCCCATATGCAGGCTGAACACACTTCTTAGGGAATTCTGCTGCCTTCCTTGGGCCTGGGTTAAAGATGTGGAAAAAAAGCTTCCTACCATATCAGGATATGGTCTTTGGTTTTTCTTCTGTTTTTGATTTTTCAGGTAGGCAACGCTCAAGTTACAAACCCAAGGGCAGTCAAGAGAGACTTTGGGGTCTTGGAAAACTGCTTAAGGGAGCAGGACCACAAGTAGTGTTCTCATCTGTCCTTCCAGTTGCAGGGAATGATGAGGGAAGAAATGGGAAAAGCCAGCAGATAATACAAGGCTGCTGTCACTGGCAGAATGTTTGGATTTTGATCATGGATCAATTTACATAACATCAGGCCTGCTGGTGATAGACACAGTAACCCTGATACAAAAGGGGGAAGGATCTTTCCACAGGAGTTAATCAGACTTGTGAAAGAGGTTTAAACTACCTTAATGATGGTGACAATAGGGTTGGGTGTTTATGGGTCAGAATCGAGGGGAAGGCCAAAACCCAAATAACAGCCAAATAACTGCTGCTTGTGCCTTGGGTGGGTGTTCACTTTGCTGGGTAAAAAACTTGCTGGATGACCAGCCCCAAAGCATGCTGGTGAATGGAATTGCATCCAGCTGGTGGCCACTCATCAGTGGTGTTCCACAGGGCTCGGTACTGGATCCAGTCTTTAAAATCTTCACCAGTGCTCTGGACAAGGGGATTGAGAGCTCCCTCAGTCAGATTGCAGACAACACCAAGCTGGGCAGGTGTGTTGATCTGCTTGAGGGAAGAAAGCACTAGAGTGGGATCTGAGCAGGCTGGAGAAAAGGAGGCTCAGGAGAGATCTTGTTGCCTTCTACAAGCACCTGAAAGGAGGTCATAGTGAGATGGGGGTTGACCTCCCAAGTGACAAGAGGAAATGGCCTCAAGTGTGCCAGGGAAGGCGTTAATATGAAATTAGGAATAATTTCTTCACCAAAAGGATTCTGAAGCACTGGAACAGGCTGCCCAGGGAGGTGATTGAGGCACCATCCCTAGAGGTATTTAAGAGGCATGTAGATGTTGCACTTGGGGACATGTTTTAGTGGTGGACTTGGCAGTGCTACATCAACAGTTGGATTTGATGATCTTGGATGTCTTTTCCAACCTAATTGATTCTGTGATCTCAGCTATGAGATGGAGCTTGCCAAGCCATGATTCTCTTGCAGCCAATGTCTGAGGTGAAGGTGAATGCCCAGAAAAGGCAGATTTATTGCATGACCCCTGGGGTTTCTGGTTAATGCTTCAGGTTGCCTTCTAGTAGGAAAGTGTCAGATGATAAACCCTTTGAGGGGAGGCATTAAGCCTCTCAGGCTTACTTGTGCTGTGGCTTCAGCCCAGGTCAGCAGTGTAACAAGTCATCAGCACTGGGCTGAGATTTGGCAGTGGTCTGACAGCTTTGGGCTTTGGTTTAGAGCTGTCAGTGCCAGGTCAGAAAAATCAATACAGTATTAAGCAGTGTCTTCATCAGCCTCTGACTTTTGCACCTCTTCCCTTAGCCTTCTGCAGGGCAGTATTGAGGTGGGTGAGATGTGTGTGCACACAAACTTGCAGTGCCTCAGCCAGCTGGGTGGATACAGAGGGCTGGAGGCAGCCTGGGTGCTGTCAGGCTGGCCTCTTCTCTGGAAGAAAACCTGCTGGAAAAAAAATCCCAGCAGGTAATTTCATGATTTGTCCTCTTCTTCTGTAAATATTCAAAATATGCATTTAAAAGGGAGCAGCTGCAGTGGATGAATTCTGAGTTGTCATTGTCCTTTACGAGGACAGCCTAGTCAGCACTCCAATATCCTTCCCCTCTCTCCAGCCCCCTGGCACCTCTGTGTGCTGCATCCTCATGCTGCCAGGGTTCCATAAAGAGCTTACAGACAGGGATGCAGCAAACATATGCTGTGCCTGTAATCCCAAATGAGCTACTCAGGTGCTTAAGGACAGAAGCAGTTCCCAGTAGGAGCAGTTGGACTGATGCAAGGTTCATGGGGAGGGATTGCATTGCCATCACAAGTTGGGCCACTAGGAGGGAGGAGTGGGCAGTAGGGTCAGAAGAGGTTGCCAGAGGTTACATCTTCAGACATCAATGCAGCAGCATGGCTTCCTCACAGTCCTTGTGCTCAGTTCACACAAGTGCCATCAAATGCAGGCAGGTCATACTGAGGGCCAACAGGGAGCCAGGAGCTGTGGATGGAGCTGTGGAGGTCCTGTGTTCTTGTCGGAGAGATGAAAGAGCTGGAAAATTTTCCTCATTGCAGGACAAAAGGAAATAGTGGCATTTGGGAGGATGCAGCTGGGTGATGAATTGCCCACCTGCTTTGTAACTGCAGTGTTTGCAGTCAGGTTAGCAGCCACAGAACATATCAAAGAGGTGGCAACTTGGGGCCTGGAGGTGTTTTGGCATTTTTGTTCTGTTTATTTCAAGAGCCATGAGATGTTGTGATGTCCCTTTGCATTGGATGCCTGTACGCTCAGGTTGTCCCAGGTCATCAAGTTTCTTCCTAGGCTCAGTTCTGGGCCAGCAGGTATGTGGTGTTTCCTTACCCTCATGGGATGATGAGGGGTTATGTGTTTGAGAGCTGCAGTGAGTTGCCAGGAAGGACAGGTTTGATAATCTGTGTACTTGCTTTTGCATTTCTATTCCTTCTTAGTTGGCAAGAAAAAGCAGCTGAAACACCTTAACCTGTTGATTTTTCTAGTGCATCCTTTTTCCTTGTCATGTGGAGAGATGGGAAGAAGAAAGGGATGCAGGAAGGACAGATGGAAAATGAGATGAGGAGTGCAGTCAGCTTTAGTCTTCTTTAAATAGCAGTTTACCAATGAGGGCAAATCCTGTGACTCCACTGTGTCTTGTGAATTTGTGATATGAAGCACACAGATAACTTTGAATGCTGCTTTGTTTTTAAAAATTGGAGTAAAGTTAAATCCATGTGAAAGATGGAAAGCCTTTCTTAACCCCAAAAGCAAAGGAGAGAGTTCAGAACAGCCTACCCTGCAATGTAGTAATGTACCCTGTAACCCTTGTACTCACTACTGGGAAGTGTTTGACACCCTGAGACTCCTGCTGAAAGCAAATAATTTGTGCTTACACATTGATGGATGCTGGGAGCATTTGGTATCTCTTTTCCTGTATCGTTTTCAAGCTCCTATTGTCTTTGTTCTTTGGCTCTTGTGTCTCAGGATAAATTCTAGTGTTGAGCTTTTCCAAAAGTGAGAGAGAAGCAGCATGTCAGCTCTTCCTGCATCAGCCTCTTTGGCATGCCTAAAATACAGCACCTTATACAAAGGACATCTGATCAAATTAAGAGATGGCAAGCTTGGAACCAAGCTCCAGATCATTGCTAAGTAAAAGCATGCTGTAAAACTAACTCCCTGTTCCAGCACACCACTGAAAGCAAGACCTCTGCAAGATCCATTTGTGCTTGCTGTGTGAGATCTGACTGAGAAAATCCAGGTATTTCAGATTATGTAATATTCACTGATATTATGCTAAACTCTATGCTTCAGGCCCTTAGGCAGTTCCTATTTACAAGAAGCCTGACAAGACTAACAGAGAAGACTGATGCTTTTGCATCATTTACCTTCTCTGTAACATCAGGCAGTGGTCACAGGAAGACCAAACTGTGTGAATGGCTTGACCTGGGACAGTGGAGCCATGCTTTGCCAGAGAGCTGTGTGTCTTCTTCCCTTCCTCCTACCTTCCTTGTGCCTGCCAGAGATGTTTACAGGAAGATGAACTGAACTGGAGGTTGGCTGATCCATGACAAGGTTTAGAGTTCCTGTTACAGATGAGTGAGCAACTGACAGAGTAAATGGAGATTACAAGGTTGCAACCTGGACCTCTGGTTGGGTAATTTGTACATCTTCCCTTCAGGGGCAGGTTGAGGTGCCTGGAAAGGCGGAGGAAATCCTTTTTGGAGGTGGAAACTTTTTTTTTTTTCTATCTCTCAGCAGTTCCCTGGGAACCAGAAGCAGGTTCCCTGCTGGGGTACCAGGGGCATTTCTGAGACAAGCTAAAACCCACCAGCTCAAAAAGCAAACGAAATAGCCTGTGCTTTGGGATAGCAGCAGTTCAGGAGGGAAGGCTGAAATTGAGTGTCAGTTGGCTCCATTTGTGGGTCCTGAAAGGTGGCTCTAATGATGTCACACTAGTAAGGACAGTGTAAGGTGGAGAAGAAGGGAGGGAAGGGAGGTTTAGGGTGGTGAGAGCAGATATAACCTGGAGTAATGATGTGAGAAACAGAGCCTCTGGATCAGCAAGGGATTACTGCTTTATTAACATCTGGATTAGTGTCCCAGGGCCAGAGAGTGCAGAATAGACTGTACTGAGATATTCCTTATCAGATGGTGCTGACTGACTCGTGTCTGTCCCAGTAAGCTCCTGGTTGAGGAGGTATTTTCTGTGTTCAGGAGCAAGAAAACCAACATGGAGATGAGAAATTATAAGAGGACTTGGAGGTGAAGGAGTCGCACAGCAGTTGTTCCTTGAATTGGAAGGGCTCTCTTATTTCCAGATAAAGTCTCTCAAGACATAGCTGGAAATCTCCGGTCTTTGATTATGATAGCTTTTATTCCAGCATCTTTCCATGTTACTATTTATACTTCAAAGGTGAATTCAGACTAGTCAAATCTACTTTGTCTACAGGTTTAAAATGTCTGGGGATATAATTTTAGCCACAGAAAACAGTCACCTTATTGATATATCTGTGAATGAGGAAGAGAAACAGACTGTGTAAAGGAAAGAGAGCAAATATACTTGCAGCTGTCCTGTAATTGTGCTGTGAGGCTGGAGGAGGCAAGGACAGAGACAAAGGTGGCAGAAAGTGATATTGCTTCAGCAGGGCCTGCACCTCACTGTGAGCCCATGCCTCAACAGACAGTAGTGTTGTGATGAGACACCAGCCCAGATATCCTGTTTATTTCCTGCTACTAGCTATACAACATTCTCAGGGAAAAGGATATGGAAAGTGACTTGCCTCGGGAAACTCTGGCTGGGAGGAAGGATGAATAATGCTTGTGTTTCTATTGTCTTCTGAGCCTAGTAAGTGTAAAGAGGCAAGGGGCTCCCTGTAAGAGGAGTTCTGGCTCCAGTGCTGTGATAGGCTGTAGGGGGATAGACTATAAGAAAATCAAGATAGTGTAGAAAGTAATCTTACCCCTAAGGAGTGGCAGCTGGGCCAATTATCAAAGATTAGGAACAGGCCTGACTTTACCAGGCAGCTGTAACCAGTGAGAAGAGTGCTATAAAAGAGTGGGGTGGCTGCTTGAGAAGGGACCTGGAGTCAGTTGGCTGCTTTGTGAAGAAGAAAGAGTCAGTGCTCTGAGGAGATGCCCACGAGAAACACCAAGAAGGTATGAAACTTTTGTGATAAGGAGGCAACAGTATGGAACCCCTGCAATAAGTTGACAGCAGTAGGCCATTAGCAGTGCAGTGTATTGTAAGATAAAGCATAGTTCCCAATGCAGGGCTATTACCCTTGCTCTGTGAAATAGATTTAGGTTCTGCTGTATCACAGGTGGTGTTACGCTAACCACTTATAACCAATGCACTTTGAGGCTTGAAACGGCAAATCACCAGAATTAGGGCTTTTCAGCAGAGCTGACTCCCCCAGACATCCATCATCAAAGGTTTCTGAATAAAATGCTGGTCACTTCAATATGTGAAATTTGTTATAATGCAAATATTTGAGAGCTGGGCACTTGAAGGCAGTGAGGAAAATGAAGAGCCACCTAAGAGCAAGGCTCCTGCCTGTAATGTGCATTTTGTACTGGAGAATGCAACAAAAATTTTCTATGTGAATAACACCAATTACCATTGTAATTTTGGATGAGTGTGGTGGCCTGCCAGCAACCTTTGTGCAGATCTCCAATAGCTAGAGGGGGTCATGCACCTTAACTAGCTAATGTGATCCACATCTGGGAATATAGTACCACCTTCTCCACACAATCACACTGGATTATGAGGGACTTCATTCCCATCATGCTAGTAACTGCAGTATTTAGAGTAAAAGCAGCCACATCCTGTTGCCTGACTGGCCTCTCTCTGAAACTCTACTGAGTGCTCCTGGCCCAACAGAAATGTTAGAAGCAGTTTTGTGCTTGAGCTGTGCTCATACCAGTTGTTGAGAACTACAAATCTTCACCAGGCTGCAGTGACTGATGTTAAGCTTTGTGGACACTTTTGAGGGAAGGCAGGTGATTCAGAAATGAATGTTGACCACTCACTGGGTATCACCTGGGTCCTCTCTAAGGCTAGTAGAGACATTTTGTTGCCAGAGGTACTATATTTTCACTTAGAGGTACACTTAAAGGCTGGATCATTAGTGATGCTATGATATCTTCCCCATGAGTTTGAATGCAATCCTCACTGTTCCTCTGAATTTCACCTAGTGAAAGTGGTGTACTGCTGACTTGGCATTTGTTCTGTAATCCAGCTAGCACGGTTGCTTTTCATTTTCCTCTCTCTGACTTTGCTATATAGTTTTATTGTCTGTGGTTATACAACTTAGTTCTGAAGTGAAGCCAGCTATATTTCAGCTAGATGAATGATCCCTATATAATATGCATATATGGCGGCAAAGCGCTTTGGATAAAAGACGTTAAAAACCACAAGTTATTATTTTGCCTTTTCCTGGATTTTGCTTTGTCACATGTTATTTAGTAGCTTTGCTGAGGTTCTGTCTCAATGCATTGCTGAATGAAGTGTTCTGAACAGTTTTAGGACTGCTGGTGCGTTTTATTAATTGCTTTCTGCAAGTTGTTGTTCCGTCTGTTTTTAAACTCCTTGTTTCACAGACATAATGAAAAATAAAAGTTTTAAACTGAAGTTTTAGCTATGAAGGCAGGGAGGGAAAGAAAGCTCAGCAAAATATTTGGCCAATCTTAAGCTCAATGTTGGGGATGATGTCATACCAGAGACTTTTCACAGTGGGGTAGAGGAATAATAATAACTGAAAGGGAGCACAATGCACAGTGTTCCAGGAAGGACAGAATATGCCAGTAACCCATATGGGTCTCTGACAACTTCTCAAAGAAGGGTTTTGTAGACTGAGATTTGTTCTGACAGCAGTGTTTTGAAAATGTTTAGGACCCTTGCCATCACATTTCTTTTAAGTCTGATTGCCTTATGTGACACATTCTCAGCTGCTCTAAGTTGCTCCCCCTTCATCACTCAGTGATGTCTCGTCGGTGTACATCAGCAGAGGATTGACCCTTTGCTTCCAGACATTGCCTTGAGCTGGGCTGGGATCACAAGTCATTATGAGCCAGATGAGAGTGTGCTGAAGGGAAGACATAGGCTTATGATAGGTTGTGGTGAGGACTGACCCAGTAAGTGGAACTCATTTATTTTGGATTTATTACTAATTCCAGTTTCTCTGTATGATTTTTGTCTCAGCACATATCTTCTGAGACAGAAAATCTTGTAGCTACTGAGACCTCTGTGCTACCCTTTGTAAGAATTGGGCTGATGTTGGTTCTTATGTACTGGCCAGAACCATTGTAAGAAATTGCACTCATCCTTGCAGAATTCCCTCTGCAGATATTTAATACTCATCTCTGCTGCTTGTCATAAGATTACTGTGTTATAGTTATGTGCTGCTTAGTGTTTTATCATAACTCAGGTATAAGACTTTCTCTGGGAAAGACCTTTTGAAAAGTCCTTTGGTATCCATTAGGATGAAATGTGCCACAGAAATGCAAATCATGTCACTGGCTGCCAAGGAGCGCTTGGCCTCCAAAGGGTGTCCTGCTGCCTTACTGAGAAGGGGGAAGAGGAGGCCAGCAGGGCAAGGCAGAGGAGAAACTGGGTTTTCCTTTTCACTTAGAGGACTCTTACTGGCAGAGTGGCATGGTTGGTGTTACAAAACAACAGAGAGGTAGAGTTTAAAGATTTTATGATTCAGTTTTTGATGCAGTTTAGTCAATTGCCAGGTTGCAAAGTTCAGACTGGGGCATCTCTTAACCCATGCCAGAATACTCTGAGTCATCTCTGTAATAAGTTTAAAAAAGACATTTGAATTTTTTGTAAATTTTATATTATCTTCATCCAGTCTGAACTTCAACTTATGATAGTCACCCAAGAAATGTTATTACTGAGTGAGCCTTTGTGTTGACAAGCTGCATTTTTTCCTGAATGGTATCCTATGCACCATATTTTAATTTTTGGCTGGCTTGAGGTCAGATGGGTAAATATGCTTCTTAGTGCTTCAAGGATTCCAGTGCAGATATTAATTTCATCAATATGAAGTGCTACAGCCTACAGCAAGTCTGGCCATCACAAGGATCGTGAACTGAGGGTATTTGCTATGTGGTCCTAGAAAATAAATCCTAATCTTCTAGGCTAGGCACAGGCTTCAGGCTGTTCTTAGGCAAAAGGAAATATGTTCAAGTCTTGCTAAATGGAGCGTTGCCCAGTGACATTGGGAAAGCAAAGAGTGGACAACTGCCTTTATATCATGTATGTCTTGAACCTACCAATGCATGTGTGGCAATCAGGAAATGTGCAGGTCTTTAGGCAGGAATTCTGATTCATTCAGCCTTGCAAATGTCTCCCTAATGGAGTTTGCTTGAAGCCATGTGACCTTGAAAATGGAAGATCCTAAAAAGTACTGCCTAATGTCTAACAGTTAAACTAATATAGATGGGGACAAGTGTGCACTATGCTATGAATGAGGATTGTTAACCCCATTAAAACTCAAGCTTATCAGAGAAGGGGCCTTTTCCCTTGGCAGAAGTGTTTTCCAACAATATTAGGCATGTCCATCTTACAAGAAGATGTCACAGCTGAGAGAGGATTTGAAAATATTATTCTTGCTCACATATGTGAAGCGTGTCTTATAAAGATTTGGGTGCATCTGCAGTGTTTGCTCATTGATAAAGCTACACAGATTATTTAGCAAAGACTGTTACACTCTTGCTAATACTGTATGTGCTTCTAATATGCCAAGTGCTATTAAACAACTCTGGTGTTGTCAGAGACCAATTTTTATGAGAGCTGCAATGAGATACTCCTAATCATTTGTAGTATAATCCCTCCTTGTCAGGACAACATATTGTGCCTCTGAAGTAAACATTCCTGCTTAAGTGGAATACTGTCTTATACGTTCTCTCAGCCAGTTGGCCCTTATGACTGCACAACTGCAAGCGTACATGTGCATGCAGCATGGAGAATTGACGATGCCTCTGTGGTAATGATTTTAACTAGCTTTGCATCCAGTTTTGAAGCCTTTTAAATCCCCTCAGTAACAAAGTCCATTCTCTTGATTGTTTGTATGATATGTGGCCAATAAACCATATTTCTGGCAATTGAAAGCTGTTTTGATGAAAGGAAACCCTAATATCAACTATGCTGTTTGCTTTTTGCAAATGCTTCTTTCTCAGGCTCTATCTGAAAAGTGACTTGGCCAAGAAGTTCAGTTTTGCAAGAATCCTTGATGATATGCTGGCATGAAGCATGACTTCAGATCAACTTAGGAAATGGGGTTTTTTAAGCATTTGCCAAGGCTTCTTCATATTTTTGTAATACTGACTGCAGACCTTAAAGGCAAAATTTTTCAGATCATCTGGCACTTACCTAACTTTTCTCATCCTCACCGGCTTAGATTTCCACAGAGCAAACTCTGGAGAGCAGCAAAGCCTCCCTCCCTCAACACCCTATCCAAAAATTGTTCCTTAGGCTGGTGGTGCTAGGCTATGGAAAAGGGAGTGATGTTCCCAAGTCCTGTCTCGGTTTACAGAGCTGGCAATTGTTCAAGCTGCACTCTTGCAGACAGATTATGTTCCAGTAGCTGAACACTTGGGTCCAAAGTGGTTATGTGTTCTCCCAGTACTCTCTGTGAATTTGGGGAGCTCTGCTGAGCCCTTCTCCCTCTACAGGGGACTGCTGTGCTCTGCCCAAGAAGTAGTGGAATTTGTGAAGAACCTTAGCCCAGTTTTACATTCAATGGAAAAATTAACGTCTAATTGCAGATTTCTCTAGATCTCTAAACTAATTTCCTGCACATAATATTTCTGCAAAGTGGATTCTGGAAAATGTTCCTTGTGCTTTAACAATTTCAGAAATAACTTCAACTCTGTACAATGATTCTTCAACAACTGTACAATGGTACAAGGTGCAGCACAAGGGTCTGAAATGGCATGAAAATAATGTTTTTTCCTATGTGTGTTATTAAGAGGTTATCTTCTTGGTGTTGCTAGATCAAAAAAGCAATGTTATTTTTTAAAAGGAAGCCATACTGCAGGGAAAAAAGAAATTCTCCTTTTCTTCTCGTGCACCATCTTCTTGCCAGGAATCTATTGGTTAAACTGGAGAAAAAGGCTGGGGGGAGTGTAGAGTAAGAGAGAAAGTATGAGGATGTTCAGATTGTATTCTGTATCTCTTGTGCCTCAGATGTTGCCCTTCACAGCATTGCTTTGTGTCCCCTGCAGCTGTGCTCTGAGCTGAATCAGAAGCTGCTGAAGCAGCCTGGAGTAGTCTTTCTCTTAATAAGAGCAGAAGCATATCCAGCCTGCTTTTCTCTTGCTTTCCCTACCTACCCTTCCAGCAGAAGCGAAAACATGAAATTAAGTGGGTCTTCTTCCCTGCCTAACACCCTGCAGCCTTCCATGGATCTTGCTGCTTAGCCCACTCACACCAGCACTACAGTTTAGATGCAGGAACAGTTTTCTGGTATGAATGTGAGCCAAGGCCAGGGACTGCAGGTGTCCCCATGTCAAGAAACAAGAGGCCACCCCCAGTGCAGTGTCTGTGTTCTGCTCCTTGCCCATGCTCCTGGTGGGCTGTGCTCAGTCCGTCATGGTGACTCCAGCATGGCCTCCTCGCACAGCGTCAATGTGCCCACTGTAACACAGCTGAGGTTTCTCTAGGCAGTGGCAGGAAGCCCAGCTGCAGCCCACAGAGGTGTGCCCCAGGTAGATTAAGCCACAGGCAGGAAATATCTGTGAGGACAGCACGGAGGCTCAGCCGTCTCCATGGTGTCCTGCTCACTGTCACCTCTGTGGAAGCCAGGCCTGCAGGGGCAGCAGTCTCCATGGTGTCCTGCTCACTGTCACCTCTGTGGAAGCCAGGCCTGCAGGGGCAGCAGTCTCCATGGTGTCCTGCTCACTGTCACCTCTGTGGAAGCCAGGCCTGCAGGGGCAGCAGTCTCCATGGTGTCCTGCTCACTGTCACCTCTGTGGAAGCCAGGCCTGCAGGGGCAGCAGTCTCCATGGTATCCCAGTTGGTGTCACCTCTGTGGAAGCCAGGCCTGCAGGGGCAGCAGTCTCCATGGTGTCCTGCTCGCTGTCACCTCTGTGGAAGCCAGGCCTGCAGGGGCAGCAGTGGCGTCCCAGCTGCAGGCCCAGAGGAGCAGGGAGCTGAACAGCCCTGAGCCCCATCTGCAGCTATCAGTGAGAGCAGTGCCTGCTGGGCCTGAGGCAGGGAGGCTTTGTTGCAGTCTGTACTGCCGTTGTCCCCTCCCTGGGGATGGCATTGTCACTGTGTTGTCAGGGTGGTGGATTGCTGATGGCTCACTGCAGCAGTCAGCGTGTTGCACGGTGCAGTGCAGGCCTTTGAGGCCAGACATTGGGAAAGACAGCTCACAAAGGGAGATCATTGTTGGCACAGCTAGGGCTATAAAATGTCAGTGGGAGAAGTGGCCAAAACACAATGGAAAAAAAAGAAATTTTTCTCCAGTTCTTTGCCAGGAGATGATGTAATTCTTCTAGTGTGGGTTGACCTTTGAGAGAGTGTGACATCAGAGGCCTGGAGATTTAGCCATGGTTCTCCTCTTTACCAAAGGACACCCAACTGGGTTGTTCTTGGACCTATTCTTTCAGCTCCACTCATACAATGAGAACTTCCCACAGAGAAGTGCTTTGTCAGGCTAAATTCAGTGATGTCAGTGATGGCACAGAGATGATGGAGGGCATCAAAAGAATGTGGTTGATTCACCAAAATTTGTGTAGTACTGGGGAGTTCAAGGGAAAATCACTCTGTTACACTTCTCTCTCTGGTCTGAATTAATTCAGATGGGTATGTTATGACATAATTGTGTGTGTATATCTATATATTTTTATGTCTATATATGTATATTTATAATTTATTTCAACAATGTGGAAAAACTAATAATGTATCTGGATGTATCTAGTGTAGAAATCTATAGGTTTCTCTACCTCTTTGCAAAGGACATTAGATTTTTTTTCTTCCTCAGAATGTAGCTAGTGGTGATCTTCCTCTTTCCATCTAATCACAAAGAAATCTTCTGTTTTGCTTAGTAATTGAAATTGGCATTTTTGCTTTTGCTGCTCACAGGCACTGCACCACAGGAATCAATACAATATCTGACAGTAACAATTGATTTGCAGCACTTGCACCCAGACTGAGGATTTCAGGGATCAAACACCTTGAGAGAAGAGTAAAGTCACTTTAAATTGAGAATTACCACAATTGTGACTTCATTATACTGTAACTCTTGCACATCCCAGCAGCACCTTGAGAGCTCCTGTGCTTGTTGCTTTGGTACTGACAGCTGAGGAGCATAAGCCAGTCACATTCTCAGTGTATGCAGGCACAATGTAGGCAGCAGCTGGCTGGAGGTGAACCCAAGCTCAGTGCTGGGTTGCTCCTTCACTCAAGCAGTTGTACCTTGGTGAGCTGGCAGGGACAGGACAGTACGACCTCCAAAGACGGACTGAAAGGAGTTAAGAAAAAAGTTTCTTCAGTTGTCTTCTTTTACTGAAACCATACACGGAGGTCCGTCAGCAATATGATCCTTAACTGTCACTAATGAATGAATGTCAGTGGCAGGGTCATTAGATTTTCAGATGCTGGTTCCTTCCTCCTTTGTCATGCTGGCAGCAGCTTTCTCTGATGAAATGTGCAGTACATAGCTTTTCATTAAATTTCTGTTTCTATTCTCAATGGGATTGCAGTAGATCACAGCATTTGGTGGTATACTCCAGGCTTCTTTAAACTGGCAGGGGGGAGTCATGGATAAATGAAAGGTGGAAAAAGCACAAAATGCTGCCATAGATGTCTAGATCAAACAGGGTAATGCTTCCACTGTTTTCAGCACTTCCAATCTAAGATATTCCTAGCATGCTGTTCTTTTGCATATATTGGTACTATGCAATGTGGCCTCTTCAGATGAAGAAGCAGGGATTAATGAGCCACACAGAAACTCTAATTTGTCTGGGTTAGAGGAGATTAGTTTTGTTTAGACCATTAACATAATTAATCTTGAGACTAGAAGTGTTCATCTAGTATTGCAGACTCACTGGGGTTTTTTTCAGAAGTTGTAGCCCAGCACTATTAAATGAGAATTTCAAAATATGTTATATTTCAAAATGGGATCTCTGTTCTTTGAAAGTATTTAGAAATTGTGTGTTCTACAATTATGTAGAAAAAAAAATGCCATTGCTCTAATAATTTGTCCCACTATAGTGTCTTGAGGGACTCCAAACTGGTCAGGTCCTCTGAGAGCTCCAAATCAGGGGCTGCATATAAGGTTTACTATGTTAAGGACAGAAGGCAAAAAAAAAAGCCCAAGTAACTTGCAGAGCTGTAAATACTAGGTTGACTTGGTGCCTTTCTGTCCCATCATACTGTGTGGGGAAATATTTATGTCTTTTAACATCTTCTCTTTTCCCCATTGCTAAGTCTTTTATCCCTCGTAATAAAAAGAAGCTGAAGTCAGACCATGGGAATAATTTTTGGGGCAACAGAAGGGGACTGCTATGGGTCTTAGAAAGTACTCATAGTGACTAAACTGCTGCCTGTAAGGGACAAGAGTTATGGTATACAAGCTTCTTGTCCTGTCAGGGAAAGCCATTTTCCTTGCATTTTGTGGGGCAATTACTGGCTTGGAGGAAAACTAGAAAAAGTGGGGCTGATGAGAGAGGGTCCAACTCTACTCTATGAGACTCCTAAGAATGAGTGTGAAGTTACACCTGCTTCTGTAGCTGTGCACCTCCAACCATGCAACAGCTTTCCTTCCTTACCCTTCTTGAGATTTGGGATCAATGCAATACAGTTAGATCAGCCTGCAACGGGCTTGGCTTTAAAAATTCTGTTTCAAGAGTCATATGGTTACAAATCTATCTGAAAAGGTATAAAATATTAAGGCACTGGTGTTAAAATAAGTGTACAGACTGACTCTGCTATGGGAAAAAAGTATTTGCAAAAATGATACTGAGATATAGCTTGTGTTGGTCTTTGATTTAGTTTGAGGGAATTCAGAAACTCTTATGGAAACATTTTTTAATGTGGAGCTGCTAAGCAAACTTGTTCTAGCAATTTTCCAAAATGGAGAGTTGTGCTTTATAACTTAGAAATGGGGTTTTATTTCCAGCTCTTTGAGAGGAATGGGAGGAGCAGCTTTCCTCCTGACATTTACTTTAATTCATAAAAATTACAGGCATCTGCCAAAATATCCTAAATTGTGGAGGAGGTAGAAATTGGGTCATGGAGAAAGATTAATGTCGAACAAAAATATTTGCCAGTAGTTTTCTATGAGAAGGGGAAAACTGTGTGCTGCAGAAGAACTGTCTGGCTGTGGGTTTTTTTTTTTTTTTTTTTGCACAACCACATCTGGCTTGTTGCTTTAACAGAGAATGAAGAGAGGGGGGTAGAATCTAGATAATTATCTTTGTGCTTGTTTGCTCTTTGTCCTTTATGTATCTATTAGATCTCTGTCACCATGATATTTTCTGAAAAATCCCTTCACCAGGATTCTTCTCCTGAGAAGCCTCAGAAAAGAAATGCAAACAATAATTATCTGATGGTTTTGAATGTGTTCTGGAGGTTGCTTACCAGCAGGTGCATCTTTGATCAGTTCCATATGAATTGTTTTTACTTAATGACCAATTCCAGTACAGCTCCCTCAGACTCTCTGGTCTGTCACAGGTTTATAGTATTCATTCTTTTCCAGCCTTCTGTCTGTATCTTTCCTCTGTAGTTTAATATAGTTTTAGTATATAATTTCTTATATCATAAAATAATAAATCAGCCTTCTGAGAACTTGGAGTGAGATTCTCATCTCTCACCTTGTCCTGGGACCCACAGCACCACAGCAGATCTCCATGTCCTGTCTTGCTGCTTGAATTTATTTTGGGCATCTTTTTGTTCAGGGAGAGGAAAGGCCAAATCCCCATCAGACATCCCTTCCACAGGGGTCATGTCTTATAGATGCAAAAAGCTTTAGGCAACACACTAGCAGTGGCCTCAGCAGAAACCTTGGAGCTGTTCCTCTCAGTGGAAGGAGGGAGCTCTCACAGGCTCCTTCAGACGGGGTTTTGTAACCTGCAGGGTGGAGTGTGCGATTTGACAGAGGTGGAGCTGCTCCACCAGCTGGTGACAGCTGTGGGATTGAGGACCTGTCGCTGGAGAGCAATGAAACAGTCATCTCTTAAGGGTAGCCTGAGGGTATCAGAATAGGGGAAAGAGGATTGAGAGTTAAATGGAAGCTGCTGTCAGCAAAAGTGCCTGGAGATTTAATGAGGATTTGGTTTCTGTTTCCCAGAGCAGCTATTCACCTACAGGAAGAAAAAAAAGAAATCCTCGAAAAGTCTAGGCACAGTAGTCTCACTTGTCACAGTGTGCCACACTAACCTTGGCACAGTCCCAGGCTTGATGTTGGCCTCACCTATGTCCCAGAAGTGCTTACCCAGCCACAGCATACTAAACAGCAGCATATCGAGGTGCAGATTTACAAGCAGAGCAGCTGCTGGCTTCATGAGTCGCGTGTGATTTCCTCTCCCTCTCCACCTGTGAGTTTTATCTCCTACACCACTCCTATGAGCACTGCCTTTCAACCCAATGACAAGATTACACCGAGGACTAACTGTGCAAGTGGGAACACCACCTTTATATCCTTCCTCTACCTCCTAGGGCCAGCTGGGGATGTGTTCAGCCTCTTAGGTAATTAATTATGCTGGCTTGAAATAACCCTTCAGTCATTTATTACTGTTCGGAATATTTCTTCTTTGGGATGCAGGAGCGTGTTGGAAACAGCTGTAATTCCCTGCCTGTGAAGGAATGCAATGAAGTGTCTTTTTAGATGAGTTTTATGGCTCCTTTTCACCAGGAGATATGACAGAGTCCTCGTGGGCAGTGATCTGCCCTTGTCACGCTGTAATGTGCTGATGCACGGCGCCAGTGCATAACTAGGCCCTGGTCTGACTTGTATGAGAGAGCACATCAGATGCAATCATTTTGTGAGATTATGTTAAGTATTTTTATTATTATATTATGCCTATTAAAAGAATATTCATCATTTTAATAGAAATCCATTTCTTAATTTCAAAGATACTTCAGATAGATGTGGATTTAACCTGTCACCTTGGCCTTTTCCAGCAAGCAGTATTGGCTTTTTGACTGTGTACTTCCAACTGCCAGTAAGGATACAGGATGCTTTTTTTCCTTTTTTTTTTTTTTTTTTTACAGTCTATTTGAGACAAAAGCTTCTCTTCACTTCTATTGTAATGGCTTCTCTTTTATTCTGGGTATGTACAGAATTTTCTTGCTGGCAATAATGTCTCTCTACTGCAACAAAGTGCATTTTTCAGCATCTTCAGAGTGGCCACTCTCCCTAGGATGCTCTGAAATTATTTTCTGCATGCTGCAAAACAGCCAGATGGAGGATATGAAAATTTATCTGGCAGAGTGCCCTCTCCTCCAGCAGCACAAGTGCTCTGAGTGCCACTGCCATTCCTCAGTGGTGAATGGTGCTGTGGTGTGGCAAGGAGAAAGCAAGAGGCACTTCCTCAGCTCAGCTAACAAAACAAAGGCATTTTTTGTTTTCATGTCAGTCTAAGAACATCTCTCTCACTTTGCCAAATTAAAAAGTATCATTTTGAACATTTTCAATCCTTAATGTCTAGAAATAACTGAAAGGTTTAGAATTCCTTCAAGGATAGAGGGGTCTGGGGCAAAGAAGGGCTGGTTGTGTCCCTGATGAGGCTGCTCACGTAGTATCAGTAACTGAAGTGGTTTGTGTTTGTCATTGGTAAGCCAGAGCCTCTGCACAGAGTTCAAATCACCTAAGTGCACACGAATGCATTGCCTGATTTTGAAGTGCTCTGTTAAAGATTGTTACTCATATTCATTACTAGATTTTAGCCTTTAAGAAAAAGACCTACTGTTGAAAAATGATGATTTAAATTATAATGATTACTTAAACCCTGGACAGCCTGAACTGTCTTGAAGCAACTTAAGTTATTCAATATTGTACTCACCTGGGGAGACAGTAAGAACTGCCTACAGCACAAAAGGTGATGCTGTTAACAGACACTAAACTGTGAAGGGGTAATGTTGTTAGCTGAGCTAGCAGAGAATTCTCATCCAGCAAGCCCTAGGAAGTAGTCTGGGAGTGGGCAGATTTAAGAAATCCATGTAGCATTGACTGTGTAAAGTCCTCTTGCCCTGGAGAAAGGCAGAGAGATTTGCCAGATGCCTGCACACCGTCCCAAGAGGAAGGAGTTGGCTTTAGAATTGCTTTGCTCACTAAAGCGTTTCCAGAGATTGAGAGGCATTGAATGAAATAGGCTAGATGGTCTTCACAGGAGCTTTGCTGCTGTGTGGAAAAAGATCCCTGGCTTTGGGTTTTGATAGAAATCCTGACATTTTTTGACACTGGCAATCAGGGATCGAGCAAGATGGGTTGTGTGTCTCCTTTGCATGCTGACTGCTTCTTGGATGGAGGATTCAGGGTGGTGTAGGAAGCTGGGTTTGAGGCAATATTATCTCCTTTTTCTGTTTAAACCCCCTGCTTGAGAAGTAACTTGGTTTGTCTCTGAAGGGCAGGAAGTGGCACCTGCAAGGCAGCAAATGAAATAATGTCAGAGTAAGAGAATGTGTCACAGGTGGGGTGTGGGGGATGTTTTAATTGTGTGGGTCAGAGTGTAAGTGTCTCAACATAAAAATGATCGTGTATTTTGATGTAATCTGCAAATGGGATTGTGCCAGAAGAACATCTGACCTGACAAATCAGATGGCCAGCTAGCCCCAGTACTGCTCAGGGACCTTCTCAGACAGAGGTGGTGCTTTTAGTTATGGTGATACTGATTAGATTATTTCTCATGCATGTATTCAGTCACTTTTTTCATTTAGGTAAACTTCTGATGTTCCTAACATCCTTTGGCAAGGAGTTCCACAGATCATCTATGCCTTACTGAAGGGGCTACTGTTTGGGTTTTTTTAGTGTCACCCTTGTTTGCTTTTGTATCCAAGTCATTCCTCACTTCCTATTTTACCTGCAGGGTCTGATGCCTCTCTCTAGCTTTCACAGTTCTGTTACATGACTCTGGGGATAGCTTGGGGTGGGGATGGTGACACATCAAAACAGATGCAATACGCAAAATGTGGGCACATCATAGATGTGTACAGGTGCATTAACAGTGATCCACTTTGGTCCCTATTCCTTTCCTAACTGGTCATGCCATTAAATTTAGTTTCTGGCCACTGATGAACAGTGAACTCACTTCCGCACTTCTCTTATGATGCTAAGCCCTTGCTTCAAAGGAGTGATTGTCAAAACTACTCACAGTGTGTGTAAAGTTGTTGGTTTTCCTCATGGAGGGTGCTTTACCTACACTGTACTCCCTCTGCCTTTTTATAACACTTCTGTTCAGTATTTTGGCAGATCTTTGTTGTCCATCTTTGTCTTTAATAATCCGATTAATTTATGCTTCTCAGAAAAGTCTGTCATTACATGATATGTTTTTTTCCTAGATCATTTCTGTATATGATGAGTAGGACATATCCCAGTGCAGATTCCAAAAGGATTTTTTTGGTGACCCCTTTCTTCTCCTTTGCCTGTTACATGATCATTTGAGTTACATTATGCTATGGCAGGTAACTTTTTTTAAGAATCTTAGCTGAACATCTTGTTGAATTCCTTTGTATTTCTGCAGGAGGAAGATTGGAGATTCCCACAGTGAGTATCTGCTCCAGCTGTGCCATGCCGCAACTGGGCAAAACTGACTGCCATCAAGTAGTTCTTTAGAATAATTTAAGGGAAACTGAAATGAACAGCAAATTGCAATCACTATAGCAAATTGCACATAAATATAAGTTGCTAAATCTGAGTTTATTTTCCATTAATAGAGCATCAAGAATCAAAAAGAGTTTCTGTTTTGTTATTCTGGTGCTGGATTACCTAAGAAAAAATGATATTTAATATTGAATTCAGTGAGATTTAATATTGCAATCAGAAGGATAGTCCTGATGTACTTAAATGGGGCGAGGAGGTGCCTCATCTGTAAATATTCACTGCTAAGCTATCTTAACTAATCAGGATATAGAGTTTACATGGGTATAATCTTAAATTTATGCTTATTCTATGCATTCAGAATGTGTTCTGTTTTCTAGGGTATTAAACTCAAAAGAGTCTTGATTCCTCACTGATATGATCGGAAATTTAAAAAAATTATGTTGTTGAGTCCTGACCGAGGTGATCAGAGGATAAAGCCTGACCTGCTGATAAACCATATGGTACTCTATTATATTATAATGATGTCACTCCCTTCCCCCTACACACACAGTGTCTGTTAAGGACTCATTTCTTAATACTAAGTGAACCCAGGTGGCCTTGTGAGTGACCCAAGTCTCTTCTTTGGTCTTCTCCAATAATGCATGTTAAGATCACTGAGATGTTTGTGTGATGTGAAATGTGCAACTGGAATAAAACTGCATGACACACTTCCAGTCAGAGAGACACTGACTCCACAGGAGGAAAGTAAAATATACTAAATGAGATGAAAATTAATCATCACTCCCTATATATTATTGACTTATTCCAACTCCAGTCCTATCAACAGAGAATTTTGTGCAATTTTATGAAAAAGAGAGAGGTGAATGAATACTTATAACTGACATCAGAAAGGGATATTGCAATAAGCTTCTACATGTTCAGAAATTTAGGAAAGTGAATTTTCTAGTTCAGCTAGATAAATTACTTGGAAGCCACCTCCTTGCCTAATAAATGAAATTATGTAAGTCTTGTCAGTTACGGTACAGCTCGACAGGTTGGAAAGGTTTGAAATGTATTCAGACTGCTGTGTAGTCTAAAGATCCCTGTTGCCAAAAAGTTACCTACAAGCAGTAATATTGATGAAACAGGTTAGTAAAAGAAAAAAAAATTAATATAGTGCAGCAGTGGGGCACATCACTCTCCAACATGCCTTGACAATCCATAGCAATACAGGAAACATTGTGTTCGGGTAATTGTTGCTGCTTCTCAAGATAAATCAATTTGGGAAAATTAAGTGTGGGGTGACATGAAGGCAATAGCAATTTATCATGCCAATACTCTTGGTTCTTTCTGAAATAAGGCAGTACAGCTAAAAAGGCTCTTTTTAGTGAATTCTGATGAAGTTCAGAATGATTTAGTATTCTCTGGGATTTTCTTTTATTATTGAATTTTTAAAAATATTATAAAACAGCTATATTTAAGCTAGCTAAATTGCCATGGATTAGACTGTCTTATTCTCCTGCTAAATGGTCTGTGTTTACAGAGAATGGAGGCTTTTCTTCTTTTAACTTAGTTACAGTCAGGAAGACCCTGATGGCTTCATTACATTTGAGCCAGGACAGAACTGTGCAAAATTTATGTCCAGGAGGACAGTGAGGGTTTCATTGTCATGGGAAAATTGTAAATACAGTTTAGAGGTTAGGAGTCTCTTAGCAATTTTATTTAACTCACTAGCTCAGGGAGAATGGTAACAAATCAATCAAACACAACTATGAAACAAGAGTGGTAGAATACTCCAGAAAAAAACACATTGTTTTTTATAATTTGAACACTTTTTAAAAATACTTTGTAACTATTGAAGTTGATTTTTATTATTCAGTATCAGTATGCCACTGTGAAGATAAAAAAAATTTTGTCCATTCAGAGTGAATTAAGATGTTCCCAGACAATTATTTGTAATAGGATCAGAGGATCATTTGGTGCCAATAGTTCCTGACCAGCAAAACTATGAGAAAGCTTTCTTGCAATGGCATTTGGAGAAAAAAAAAAAGTGAAATTTTAACCCAATTCATCAACAAAATAGATGCTTTCCACAGAGCTGCAATCCAGCATCTGTATAATAATAACCCTTTATGAATTATTTTTCATTAGCTGTTGAACCAGAATTGCCATTATGGTGTTCCAATGCAGTGCCTGATTTGCTGAAAAAGATTTTCCTTGTGTATCTCAGAGTGAGAAAAATAAGTACTTGCATGGTGTCACTACTGTGGGGTTTTATGATCAATGCTCTAGGAAGTGAGCTCAAGTGATCAAATTATTGCAAATTAATATGCAGCTTCTGAACACAGGCCTCTCATCTCATCATGATTCATCATCCTGTGATCTTTTGAAACAAACAGGTCTGCTAGTCTTGGTTAGACAACAGGGATAACAGCTGATTCAATTCTTTTTTATATCAGAAAGAGAGCAAAAAACCTTTCCAGAAACTTCAGGAAAAATAACTCTCTTATAAAGTACAGTGGCATTTATGCCATGTGTTAGTAACTGACTTAAAGACATTAGGTGAACTGAATCCCAGGAGAAGATGGAAGTCATTCAGAGCTGGCTTTTTCCTGGTAAAAGCACCCATGGGATCACAGAATATGCTTTATTATTATTTCCTGAAGAATAGATATTCTGCTGCTGCTCCTCTAGACAACAACCTTGAATTTTTTTTGGAGAAATATTTCAATGTTAAGTAAGATCTCATGCCTCACGTTTGTTCTGTCCTTTGAGAAGGTAATTCCAAGGCCCACACTGAAAGCATTTGTAAAATGGCACATTTCTTTGTCCACCCACAGTTAGCCCTGAACACTGGCTGCCTTTGCACATGTGAAGGGACCTGTCAGTACTGGAAGGACAAAATATATTTTTTTGCCAATTAATGTAATGCACTGTGGAGTGACACAGACTTTGGGTTAGTTATGTAACTCCTTTTAATTCAAACTGTCAAATTGTCAGTGCTTTAATACATTGTAATACAGGTGATTTACAGGAACATTTGGCATGCAAATAAATACCCATCATAGTTTGGAAATAATAAACTAAAACCAACCAGTAAAATTGATTTTGCTCAGCCTCTTGCAAAAAAAAAAGTTTTTCTGTTTATTCTGTTGTGGTTCTTAATGGAGCAATTCCTACCAACACATTGAGTTCCAGCCAGAGTACAGAGTATATGCATTAGCAATGAAGTAAAATAGCTAGTGTTTGTTTATAAACTAAGCCACAAACATCAAAGCTGGAAGTCAAAGATGTGTGTGTGTATATAAGAAATGTCCTAATCAGTTGACAGTACCACAGATGAACAGAATGTAGTTGAAGTGTGTATGCTGTGAAATCTAATGAGCAATCTTGCTGTTGCTGATGAAGGTCTTGTCAAGACTGAACAATTTATTCATCATCACTGTGTCCGTACCAGTGACAGCACAACTGTTAAACCACCAGATTAGTTCTATTTTCCCCTAAAAAGTGAAACAGTAGAAAACATTCCACCCACTCATCCCACATTGATACAGCACACTCACTGAGCAGCCCTGGAAGTTAGCTGCTGGCACCAAACGGTCTTAAATGTGATTGTTAGCAAACTCAGAGCCATGTGGAGAAGGAAAGGTAGCAGAGATTTCCAGCCTGTGCAGAAAACTCTCCTAGAGCAAGAATCATTGGAAGCTGCTTGCAGAAAACGACTAAAGAGCCATATATAAATCCAGAGGCTGCCCCACAGCATTGTGCTGTCTCACCATGACAGAGAATAAAATACAACATGCAGCTGTAGGCATGCAAGGCAAGTGTAGGAAATGGAAAAGAGGAGTAAACATACCTTCTCCTACTTTGCACACAAGAGATGTGTGCAAATTTTGTAGGACCTGTGTAAAAATTGGGTAAAATCCTTTCTTTTTAAATTCATCTGTGCAACAGAAGGTACCATCTGCAGAAATCCAAAAGCCATATAGCATATGGTAGTGTTTTTTCCTCCTTTTATTTAAATGGTAGGAAGTCTGTTGATGTGGCTTCTCTCCCTTACAAGGTTCTCTCAGTCACTTTTTCTTGGCTGAGACAACACAGGTATCATAAGAGGTACAGGCTTGTCATGACTGATGTGCAGAAGACCCCAATGTGAGGAGTTTCTTAGATGTTCCATGGTCATCTCCAAAACCAGAATATCCCTTTATGTATCATTGCAACAGCAAAGCTGCATCTTCTGTGGCACAGTTTGGTGGTGTTCATGAAGTGCTCTGGCTACAGAAGTACCAAGCACAAATTTACCTGCGACTTGGAGCTTATATTCAAACCAAGGCCTCTTTAGAATGGTGAGATACAGTCCTGTATGGGGAGACAGCTCAATTTGTCATGCAGAAGATGACAAGTGATCCTGTGGAGTCTCTTCTAGTAGCTGAAATATAATTCTGGGCTGCACAAGCTGATGCCATGTGAGTCCCTGCACCTGTGGTTCAGACAGACCTGAGCTGAGTTTCCTCTTGATTGCTGATTTACTTTCATTGCAGGCACACACCGTGTTGTTCTTCATGCCCTGTAACCGGAGCTGCCTTTCAGAAAGCTAGATTTTTTCAGAGATTTTCTCTGTAAGCAATTTCTCCAGTAGCCTGATATGCCATATCCCATTAAAGTTTACAAAGCAGAGCCAGCAAGGATGACTAGGGATTAAAAAAAAAAAAAGTTTATCTCTTGATTTGAAAATGTGCAAGTGAAGAAAATCTTGCCTTCAATAATTATATTGCTGAAAGAAATAGAGCTCAGAGATAATGGAAAGGCCAGTGTAATTGCTTGTAGTATTAAACAGTTGATACACTGGGGAATTTGAATTGCTTAATGAACTGACTTAAAGGTAGAGATATTATGTCCTTTAACAGTAACTGCAAATGTCCTACCAGACATCTCATTTGAGACAGGGTTTTAATTCTCTCTTTTCTCTATCTTCCACCTCTTACACAAAGATGAGGCAATGATATCCCTCTGGTAATGGAAAGGTATAAAATAACTGTAAAAATCTACACATTTTGAAAAAGCTTTGAGCATCTTAAATTTGGGTAGATGATTTCCCTCTGGACTTGCACGCTCCAACTTCAGCAGAAAACACATCCAAAGGTTTTCCAGTTAGGTAACAATACATATATGCCAGCTGATGCCTTCTGGCTTTCTTTCATGGGGTGAACTTGACATGAAGTGGACGAGTATAGCCTCTTTAAAGTAGAGTTCTTTCTGAGAAATGTCATAGCTGCTGATCCTTTTCTTCTCTTGTAGTTCTTCACTGGACTCTAGTTCTTATGCTAGTATGTTGTAGTGTATCTACAGGCCTACCCACCCAAAACTTTCCTACTGAACATCTCATATCAGGAAAGGCAGCCTTGATTATTCACCTTCATTTGATTTGTCTCCTTCCTTTCTCCTCCTCCATCTTCATCCTTCTTCCTCCTCTCAAGCACTCATTTCCTTTGATATTAGAGAATAGCAAAGACAGTTAAAGCAGGTAAATGTGCTCTCAGACAAGCTCTCCCAAAAAAACCCACTAAAAGCCAGATTGTGTACAAAGGGCTGGCTACAGCTCCTATGGAGGACTGTCCTGAACTGTGTGCTCAAGGGAGGTGACAACTGTCACATTCTGGAAGCAGGGGAGAGGCCTACTGGGAAAATATCAAGGTAATTAAAGATCAAATGCTTGGAAGTTGGGGTGCTAAATTCTTCTGTGGATTTTCAAGAGACTCTTTGGCTTTCAAGACTGCTGGCAGTGCTTGAACTCAGCATTTCTGTCAAAGCTGAGGCAGGTGGGCTCCACAGCATATTTTGCCCTGCTTTGTGTGCCCAGACCTCTGCCCAAGCTGCACATTTAGAGACTGTGTGTGTGGTCCTTTTTATGTGCCCAGGCACAAGGGAGCTGGGGTGTGCTGTGATCTCCATATCCAAGGGATGATATTGTGCAGGACACTCCAGGCTGCACCATCCCCAGCTCTGGGATGCAGCCTGAGACCTGCACTGCAGAGCTGATCATGGCATTCACACTGCACCAGGGTGAGCCAAGGACTGCCAGGAACTCTTGAAAAGTCATGGTCCATTTATTCCTGCATTTTCTATAAATACTTAGGCATCTAGTTTTAGGCTTCCATGATGAGACTGAAGGGGGAAGGGGCACCTGGAGGAGTTTAACAACCTCTCACTTTGTTTTTCTGCAAATCTTTTCTGAAAGAACAAAAGGTTCTTTAAAGGTGTTTCAATCAGAGCACAAAACTTCAAGTATTAGGGCTCAGTGCATCTGTTTTGGGTGACTCAAAATGTGGACAGGAGAGGGGGAATGGCAGAGTGTTCTGCCATTCCTTCTGCTGCCTTCTAGCCCTGATTTTTTTTTTTAGTGAATTAAGAAGCTCTGGCCCAGCCACCTGAAACAATTAGGTCACTTTTCTTGTGCAGCAGCTCAGGGTGTGCAGTCCTAAGCAGAGACTCAATGAAGCAGATTTGTGTTAGATATTAAATGACAGCTGAGTGACAATAGTACTAAGAGTTAAGTGAAATTTTAAAATTCCCCAAATGGAAAAATGGCACCATTAAAAGCCTCATCTGAGACAATTATTCTTTTTTTTTTCTGAAATTATCGGAGACAGTTGGAAAGAATTTAAACAGAACTTTCTTGCTGCAAGGAATGGATGCCAGAAACGGAAGGCAATCAGAATAGATCTTTATTTTCTGACAATAGCTGGGTTTGAAGCACTGATGTCTTAAATAGTTTCAACTCAAACAGTAAAACTCAGTTATGAAACCATGTACAAGAAATCTGAAAGGTATTACATTTGCACAAAGATGGAAAATCTGGGAGATCTGAGGGGAGAGTGCAAACTGTTTGAGGAGGCAATCCATATTTTTGCCTACCTCTTGATATCCTTCATGAAAAATCAGGCAGTAGTAATGTTTCAAGGCCAAGAAAAAGACATCAGAGAACCAAAACTAATGGTTAAAAAGAGAAGTTTGGTAGCCTATACAGCAGCTCATGGATCATGTCCTTGAGATGTTGATTTTATGTGGGTTAAGAGAGACCTAGACAGGTTCAAATGTACATCTAGAGAGAAAAAAACGTTATGCTACACTTTTTGTGTAACAGGTAGCTATAAAGTTATATAAAGTGTCTCATTGCTAAGAAAAGGTTGGGTATTCTCTCAAGGCGGTTCAAAATGCTGTATGAAAAGATACTGCAGAAATGGAAAAGGCAGAGTCCACACAAAAAGACCTCCACATGTAAAGCTATGTATGTTATGAAAAACAAACAAAGAAAAAAGCCCAGACAATCCCTTGCCTTTAGAAGAATAGCTGTGGTTCATACAGATTCTGTTGTTTGGTAGGAATTTAATTTTGGCAAAGTGTATTCAGCATAAAGCAAAAACACAAGAAGTGTTACTGTCTCTTTGGGACTCGGTGGACAGTGCTGCAGTGGAAGATTAGTGGGCTATCAAAATGAAGTGTGCTCAGTTTCAGTTAAAGGCAGGAGCACAAGCCAGCAAAGTGGGACCTTGGAAAGCAATTATAGGCTATAAAAGCAAAGCAAAAAAAAAAAAAAAAAAGTTTATGGAAGTGAGCATATACCCTTTTTATCAGAATGTGTGGTATACAACCAGGCAGGAGAGAGGTGTATTTTGTGGTGTCAGGAAAAAAAAAATTTAATTACTTGAGGATATTCAAGCAATATCCTCTTCTTGGAACAGGAAGCAAATAACAGAGAATATGAAGTTATTTCGAAGGGATGCAGGGGCTTCCACTGAAAAAGCATCTTTTTTCTCTGTCATTAGAAAAGGTCTCTTAAGCCAGATGTGTCAGGAGGAGGTGGGTAAGACCTGCTGCTCTATGACCAGAAGGGGTTTGGAGGTGGGTAAGCCCTCTGCTCACAGCAGGCTTGGGGACAGCTGCTCTCAGCCTCTCGCAGCACGTGAAGCCTCAGATGCTCTTTTCAAGCACATTCACATTCTCCCCCCGTGTGAGAAGCACAGGTTTGTTTGTCTATCACAAGCCAGGAGTGTGAAAGTGTTGTAAATAACACTCTGCCATCTTGCCCACGCAGGGCCCTCCCTTCTCTGGGCAAAGACCTCCCAGTGTTGCCTCCTTCCCTGGAGCTGCTATGTTGCCATCACCTCCTGCTGCAGCGCTGCTCCCACGTGGGCCCCAAAGGCAGGCCCCATGCTCAAACAGCCCTTGCAGTTATTGCAGGTGCTATGAGGCTTCAGCAAAGTCTCCTGGCAGCTTCTCAAGTGTCCAGAGTTGCCTGCCTTGGGCTGAACAAACAAAAAAGCAATCCCTCTGCACTGTAATATAGTGAAGTTCCTCACTGATACGTGATCCGTCAACAAAAAGGTCCAAATCATCACCAGTTTGTCTTTATTCAGACAAGGGTGGAAGGCAAGATTCCCTGAGTTGCTTAAGTAGCTTCCTGCCCAAATCACCCACCAAATCAGCCACCTGACCATGCAAAGCTTTCTAGTAGCCAAGGGGTTAGAAACTCTGATGAATGGGTTTCAGCTCTGAGGTAATAAGTGACAAATCAGTTGTTCACACCTCTTTGAGCTGAGCAGAAGCACAGTCTTCATAACAGTGTGGTTAACATTGCAGGTTGGTGTTGTGCACATCACAGGTGCTAAGAAAAAAATGAACACCCACATGTTCAAATAAAGCAGAAATCAGTGACCATGATCTACGGGGTAGGAAAGGGTCATACAGTGACCTGAGAGAGGAGCAATAGCTGAAAACAACCAGAAGGTGTAGGTGGTATTGTGATGGACAGAAGAAGCCTGCCACAATTTACTTATCTGTGACCAGGAGTAAAAATTACTCCTTACAATAGTCTTACTATTTGAGCACAAAGCTGGATGCCTGCTGGCATAAATTACTGTTTTTCCCACAGGTCATGATATTAATCTTACTCACAGTATGCACTACGAATGTTAGTTCCTGGGTACTTCTCCTCTTTGGTGACATCTTGTTGTCTAGTGAGTAAAGAGATACAGGTTTGGTGACTTGTTTGGTAATTCATTTTATCTTTTCAAAACAACTCAAGAATTAACATTGAATTTTCTGGGAATTTGAAGGAATTAGTGTTTTTCCCAAAATCACCGAAGAAAATAAAATTCTTTTTCTTACCCAAGGAGACCTACCAAACCTACAAGGGAATCCTAGATGTGAGGGTGAGGCTCTATGAGATTAGCACACAAATACATTTCAAAAATTTCCTGGTTTGACTTTTCTCCTTTGCATGGGACAATTGAAATATTCACTGAGCCAAAAACTGGGGGTGAATTGCCTGGCACTAATCTGGGAAGTGGGATAATTGTAGTTATGTCATGAACTGTGTTTTAGTTCTGAACACTTGAGTGAACACATTTGTTAAGGTTCATAGTCATTCCCTTCCTTTGCTTTAATTTTGGTTAAAGATCCCCAGAACAAGGAAAAAATATTTTTGTTTGAATGGAACTTTTAAATTTTTTTTAAGAAACTTGGTTTGGATCAGACAAAGGAAAGTATTTTTGTTCTGCATGTGGAAACAGATGGGGGAAATTGTTCATGCAAGCCTAATACTACCCCTTTTTCACTGGGGGTGAAGAAAAAAGAGAATGGGATTTATCTGTGCTCAATGATCTTTCTGCAACTGCCAGATCCTTAGCTAGTGGTGACTTGCCATAATCCATGATGTCAAATATATTTTAGGAGTCAGGTCTGTTCTGGTGGCCATACATTCGCATAGCAAGAATTCAGCAAGCAAGGGCAGGGATTACAGAGACAAATCTCACATTGGGGTTTTCTGCACTGCTCTAATTGCTTCCTCGTGCCTGGCTGGCAGCCAGAATAGACAGAGCTGTGCATGGGAGGTGGCATGGGAAGAGCAGGGCTCTTTGGCCCCGAGTCAGCCATCTGTGGATGTGGCACTGCTGCTTCTGCATCCTCACGGGCTCATTGCAGCGTGAGTTGGGCTTGGTGAACTCGCCTGCCCTGGCAGCAGCTGAGGGCACCCTGCACTGCAGCCTGCTGCAGATCCCCAAACACCCACAGGAAGTCAGCAGCCTGAAATAACGCTCTCTGCAGACCAGATCTCTGCATTTAACAGACCTGTTAAAATTAAAGGAAGGCTTGGCTCTATCTTTAGCTGTTAAGTATTGCTCAGCAGTCATTTAGACCTTTTTTATGTCATGAACAAAAAGGTGTAACTGAGGAGAGTCTTTCTCAGAGAGGCACAGTGCTGGGGATGAGATCTGAAAATGCAGCTTTAGTCCCAGCACTGGTGATGGAAGTATTTGACTGTTTAGACAGTTATTTTCAGTTCTGTCTCTCAAAGGTACCTGGAAATTATTTTAAATGCTTCATAGAACAAGATGTAGAGCATCTCACTGCACTTACACTGTCAGGGAGTTAATGTTTAAAAAACACTTATTTTTTGTTTTCTTTACCTCTGTTTTATCTAAACAGAAATAGATCTGACTAGTTTGCTTGCAACATTTGCCTATAATGTAGTTGAAGAGTTTGCTACTCATCTTTTTTTCATTTTCAAAATGAAATAAAGAAGAATTAATTGTTCAGCTGTTACTCTGACATCAAGGGAAACTAACTCAGAAATTATTGTGACAGAGCTTAGAAATGGGCTGGGTGCCTGCAAGGAGGCATAAGAAAGCTAAAAGCAGTATAATTTTGCTTTATGCAGTTCTCTTTTCGCTGCACTACTGCAGTAGAGTGTTCTAGTTGGGGGCTGAGTGTCTCAAAGTTGTTTTTTCTTGCTCCTAAGGCTGTGAGAAGCTTTGGTGCATCTCAGACAAGGGTTGATGAATTTGATGTTTGTCATCTTCAAGCATCCTTCATGTCTCATGGGCTGGGAAAATTAATTAAGAAAAATGGCATATTCAAGTCTCACTGATGTCCCAGTAAAGCCAAAATTTTCAACAAATCCATAGCAACTTTTAAAAGAAGAAAAGAACCACAGTGCATAACTAGGTCAAGGAGAATGGGTTTATTCAGACTACAGATTTCAGTAGCTGAATCTGTTTTAAGTCAGGGAGAAGTCAAGTTGCTCTCGACATTTTGAAGATGAAAAAAATTTTACTGTCATTGCCCACCTTGAAGAAAGCAGCACTTGTAGCATCAAACTTGTCTGTTCTAGGAGAAAGCTTGGTAGACCAGGCCAGTGGTCTGACTACCATAATTCATCTGTGCTGAGGCTGAGCAGAATATTACAGGAAAGGCTGCGGGTCTGACTTGCCCCTGCTTGCAGTGAGTAGAAATCTGATATTCAAACACAGAATTACTTCTTTAGTGTACTGCTACATGAAAAAAATTGCATCTCTAAATGCAGCTGAAAGAATGACTTCTCAGTGCAGCTCAATTCCAAGGCCCATGCTTTAGGGCTATTCCTCCCTTCAAAGAGATGCCTACTGGCAAACTTGGGGCTGTTTTCACAGAGCAGCCACTGAAGATGCTGGGGAAAAACAGAGGCAGAGAAGTCTCCACTTTAGTGATAAAAAAAGTCCCATTTCTGTGCCATGGCTGGGGGCCATCTCCAGTGCTCGTGGTGGGTTTTCTTTATGGGCAAGGCAGTTCAGGAGGAGGTCAAATTCAAGTGCTGGGCTGTGGGTAATTTAAGGCAGGGCAGCTTGTGTTCTGGAGACTTTCTGGTCACAAAAAGGCAAAAGTAAGCTGCTAGATCTGTTTTAAAAGTTACCCCTGGGAAATACTAGGGTTTCATTTATAACCCATTGTTTGTTTTGTTAAAGAGGCCAGCCTTGAATTTTACTGCAATGCACCGCAGGTAGCAAACCTCCAGCATGGGAAATGTGAGCAACAAAATTAATTTTGTTTTCAAAGAACAGAAAGATCTAGAAAACAAAATAAAGGTTACTGAAGTTTCCTATGACTGCAGTCATACCTTGCTTACAGTGCTACAGGAGAGGCAATTAAATCTGCAGGTTTTTTGGATGCACTCCTGATTCTCAGCCATTCTCTCTTTGAGGTTTTAACTGTGGTTTAACTGCTGTAGCTTTATCTGGAGCTAAGCAGCTTGCATCAATTTCAGGTGGCTGCTGCTTATTAAAAAGTGAACTATACCTTTTGTCTGTTCTTAAGGGATGTAGCTGAGGTTCTGAGATCACTTTTGTGAGGAAATACAGCAGTTACCAGACTGCACAAGGAAGAGTGGCATTGGGGACTGCATTTGCAAAGCTAGAAGGACTTGAAATGAGAGCAATGCTGGCTTTCCACCATTTTGTCAGCACAGAAAACCTGACTGAAATAGAAGTATTCTTGTTTGTACTGTTGTTGTTTCTACCAATGAAATTAGGTACTTACCAGTAAGCTGCAACTCAGGCAAAAACTGTTCAGGCAGCTACAGACAATTCAGTTCATGAATCGAATCAAAATCGTGTTGCTTGCTCCCTTCCTCTCCTCACGAGTTGCCTATTGCCTTCTCACAAAAAAAAAAAAAAAATTATGCTTTTCAAAGACTGATTTTTAAATCATGGCTCATAGCAGAATGAAGACCTCATAGGAGTCTCTAAGTGCTACCACAGTACAAGTCATTCTTTAAGTAAATTACTTTCCTCATCACTGGCTTTTTTCCTGGAATTCTTGCTTTCCTACCATAGTGGTAATCAGGGACAAAATGTACAGAAAAGAGGTTTAGTGAAGATCAGGATAGAAAATCAAGAACAATAGCCTAATTTACAGTAACCTGCCAAAATACAAGTTCAAACATTAAAAAATGGTAATAATTTTTAAATATTTTAAAATTTCCCTACTTCTAGTAACACAAAAACACCTTTTCACATTTCAAGTGTGGATATTCATAAGTCAGCTAAATTGCTTCAAAGCCTCACCTCTTTAAGCTAATGAGCTGGCTTCACACTGAAGCATGGACAAAGTATCCATATATTTTGTTTTGCAAGGTCCAGGTGTACAGGTCATAATCTCCACCAAAAAGACAGTAACAAACAGTTTGGAGAAGACAATGTCTTGATTTAATTGAACTCATTGCCAAGTGAATGTGTATTCAGCAGTTAGATGCAGAGCTTGTTTGCTTTCTAGATGCTGATAAAATAACTGGTAGTATATGAGATTGATGATCCAGTTTGCAATTAATACCAAGTGATGGCAACATATAAAATTTGGGGTATGGGAGATATATGAGAAGTATAATTAATGCAGATGACCTGTTAGAGCTCTGATTTTTTAATTAATTTGTCAGGTTATTTATGTTGCATTCCTTCCTCTGGCTAGATTCTGCTCTCTGCTTTTCTTGTGTGGTGAGGGCAGGAATCTGTATGTGATGCAGTCAAATTGGCAATAAGACAGATAAGCAACAATATAGAGAACAGAGTGATAATTTCCTGCATTCCATTCAATTTATTGAAGGCTTTCTAATATGATAGAAAGATTATTTCTCTCTTCAGGATAATGCAAGGGGACTGCAGTGCTATAGTGTATAGTTAAGCTTTTCCCATTCTTTTGGTTCTTTAACTGGTTTTTACTGCAGCAGCTTTTCTGATGAGTTATTGCATTAACAGGAGTAAAAATGAACCTTTTTGTCATTGCAGCACCACCACCTCCACCCAGTTTTTTCACAGACTTTTTGGAAAGAAATTTACAGCCTGCTTTATATGCACAATTAATAGTAACACATTCTCCTATGTTTTTATAGTTGGAGGAAAGGAATAAAATTCAATAGGATTTTTTCTTCTGTTTACATTTCCTGTACACATACTTAAAACCAATTTTATAGCTAAGCTAAGCCTTCAGTTCCATATCTTCAATTTCATGTCTTCATTATGAATGTAAACAGTTACTGAAATCTCTCTGAATACATAAAAAAATTCTAAATGCAATTCACTTTCTAATCACTGAGATTTCCTTCATCTGACTCCTCCTCATTTTTCATCTCTAAGGAAACAAGCATTCATTTGCCATGAAAATAGGCTCTTGGTTTCTTGATAGTTGACTAGTTCCCACTACAAATACTTTTTTCACCCCTTGCCTTAATTTATTGTCTAAGCCATCTGCTGGTGACATCAATGGTGATGTTCCAGAGGATTTTGATTGGAGGTGCAGGAGAAGAGGCAGCAGGAGGCAGAGGTGGAATGTCCTCAGAGAAGACGAGTGATTTCCCAGTGAAGTAGAAGGAAGGAAAGCACAGAACATATTGGGGAGAAGTTGAACTGCTCCTACATAAAAAGATATTTTAAGCTCATGTCAGCTGTTAGAAATCCATATACAGAAAACTCAGTTTCAGGGACTGCTTCCATCATGCTAACACTATGCAAAACTGATCTTAAAAATATTAACAATAATTTATTCTCGGTAAACATAAGAATTTTCATTTCAGGCATCCTGGCCTTAAATCCCCTTTCATGTTAGTTGGCTCTGATCCTTGATTCTATTTTTCTGTCCGGTGTTCCTCCTTCCCTATGGCTGTCTGCTTCCAAAAAAGTTCCTCTGCTACACATCCTTCCCAAACTGGTCTTCATTATCTTTGGAGAATGCCCCCCATGGTGTACTGGGTGTCTCTAGAGACTGAGTTTCATGAACAATACTTCAGTGTGTTGTTCCCTACTTTGTAACATGTAATGGTGATAAGCTTTTGAACGTGAGAAGCTGGAAAGTGTAAAGGTAAAAGATGCCTATGGGCATGCAAAGATGCCTGTTTGCTCCAGGCACCATGACAGCATTGTTAACCACCTCTCATCTGCAGAGCTTCTGGTAAAATAGTTTGATGATGTTGTGGGAGTGGAAGTGTTCTGCTCACCTTCACTGAACACTGTGATGAGAAATAAATACAGAAATGATAAATGACACAGTGAATGTTCATACACAAGTCACTCTGTTCTAAGGATGTAATTTCATCCATTTTAAGTTGTGAGAGGAGGAAGAAGGGCAAAGTAGTTGCAAATTCCAACGTATTTGACTGGTATTGCTGAGTAATGAACCTGTTGGCCCAAGTGGCAAAGTTTGTAAAATGCTTAAGACACAAGATGATTGCCTGTATAGCCACAAGAAATTCAGGTGATGAGACAGACACAGATATTTAACACAGACAAAAATATTGACTGTTTCTTTCTCTCCTCTGCAACAAGAGCTCAGGAGGAGTAGGATGTTTCCCCTGCAGCATGCAGTAATATCACCAGTGCTTCTACTGCAACTATAGCTGATCCTCCTTTGTGTTAAAGCAAGAAGGCAGCACCGTTCAGTGACCCTCACAAGCTTCTCCGATCACCTTTAAAACAAAAATAGGACCTATTTAGTAGGCCTGATCAACTAAAGGGCATCTTTCATGCTTTAAAAAAAATTATTCTAAAAAATAAGGAATATTTGTAATGCTTTCTCATAGCTGTTTTTGAAAAGCTAAGTTTTGACACAGCTGTCTTTAATCCAGTTGACAGTTTTACTGTTGTTGGTAGTGCTTCTAATTAATACCTTGTGTTTTATCACATCCTTTCTGTTAATGCCCTTAAGAATTAAATTAAATGAGCTGCATTGGACTATTGTGTAATAGGCTATGAAAGGGCTAGACATATCTGGAGTGGGAGAAGACACTGTGTAATCACAGCCAGAGCATCTCCAGTAGGTAAGGAAGGGAATATGATTTTTATCAGGACATTCATACCTGATCAGGAAGCTTCATCACCTGTCAGTGAATTCTATCTGGAGTCACGCACAGACAGATCTGATATCTCTTAACTCTGTCAAAATGGTAGGCCAAGTCTTCATGTGAAATGAGGGGGTATTGACTCAGTGAAGTCAGTCAATTTGTGTCTGTTTTCATATAGTGAAATTCTAGTTAACTGGCCCCTGGAGTTGGTTTGATTTTTAAAAACAGAAACAGAAATTTGAAACAGGTTTCTCTGCTTGTGTACAGGCTGATAACACACACAACTAGTATCCAGGCATGTAGTATTTGAGATGTTTATCTCTGTTTACAGAAAAGGCTTAAAATCTACAGCAAGCCGCCAGTTGTTTAAATAGATAGGGTTTATCAGTGCACTTGCTGACAGCAGTTGAACAGGCAAACAAGGCTGGTTTTTTTCTATGCTACAATAAAAGTAACTTGCTTAAAGGAGGATGATGAGAAAGCAAATACAATTGAAGCAGTGGTAAATAACCCTTGAGTATGTCAGGACAAGGACCCTTCCAAGCCAGACCATTGCATGGCTCTACACTGGTAACACCTGTTATTAGCAAAGGATATTTCTGTTCTGCAGTCGTGATGAAAGGCATAAATTCTCAGAGTAGGTGAAAGTCATTCTGCCCTGGTATCAAATTGACAACCACCCAGTGCAGAAGGGAGTAACTGTGATTGACATATAACTGGAAGCAGTAGAATTTTGAGTGACATAAATGTGTATGATCTTATAGGACTGCAATGTGGGTGGATTAACAGACACAGACATGTAGAAGTGAAAAGCAGTTTCTTGATGCTGCACAGGATGCAAGTTTGAACACAAAGCGCTTCAGGAAGTGCCCTGAAATTCATACTTGTCTTTGTTTATCTTTCTTCAAGACAATATAACAACAAGAAGAAAAGCTGAAAAAAGCCAAAAAAAGAGTATCCCACATCCTTGTTTGCTCCTTTTTGTCACAACATAGGAAGAGCATATCAGAGAAGTCCAAATTCTTTCACACTGCTCTCACACTGGCACAACTTTAAAGTCTTGGTAGTTTAATTCATGTAAGCATCTAAAAGTTTGGCTGATCTCTGTTTTGCCCTTTCCTCTTAGTCTTGAAAAAGTAGCCCAGAATTGCTGGGGGAAGAGGGGGGATTCGTTCCAGCATTTCTGTGTTTTGTTTCACTCTGAAAAGAAAACAAAGAACTTGGAAATAAAAAATGAGTGGAAAACCTGACAAATCATTCTTGAGTCTCTGAAATTATTTGTTTAGGTTTCATTCCAAATTAAGACAATGGCTTGCTATTTTGTTTTGTTTCTAAATGAGAGTCAGGTTACCCTTGACAGGCATATTATTCCAATGGCCATGCTCTATCCTGTCAGGATCTGCTGGAAGGAAAAAAAACAAAGGAGGCTGCAACTTTTATGAAATGCTAAAAAAGATAAATTAACAATGTTTGGGATTGGAATCACTTTGTATTTTAAGGTCTGTCTTAGTGCAGAGTAGCTGTAGTTAAAACAATCTGAAGAATTGATATAATTACAAAATGATAGGTAGCAGATATTTTTAGTTAATATTTTGCCCAATGTCTAAATTTTTCATTTTCTGCACATTTGTAGCTGCTTAATTCTAGACCTTAAGTCCAGACTTCTGGCTTTTCCCTCTGAGCTGATGAATTCTTAGAAGTCAGCAAAAGAATTCCTAGAGATTTTTAAGTATGCAGAAGCTGCAAAGCCAGCTACAAAAGTTAACGAGGAAGATCAATATCAGTGATAAGTCCAATGCTCAGAAGGACATCTTGCTGCAATTTCAGTTGTCCTCTCCAAGCTGTCAGGAGCTGTGGAGTTCACTGTCATTCATCACTCCGCATTGCCTGCATTGAGACTGATGCACTGGGCAGCAACTGAGCTGCTTGAGTTCAGCACTGTGGTTTTTGCTTAATCTTGTATGTGTCTGTGGAAAATCTCTTTTTGGAGTTGCCTGGTCACTGTTAGCGTTTCTTTCTCATTCCAGTGCTTTCCTGACATTAATTCTGTTCTTCTGCCTGAAGCCTTCCCATTTGTCCACTGCATCTTGTCTCATCCACAATAGGCTTGAGAACAAAAAGTCCATAATCAGTTTTCTGTACATATCTGTGTTCCCTATAAATCCAGGTGGCACATCATGTGTGTTTTGAGGTGTCTCCTATCAATAAAATAGCTATGAGCCTCTAAACAATAATCCCACATCTGTGACAAAATAGCCTTCTCTTCTACTCTAGTATTCTAGTTCAGTGTGGAGGCCATTTTCAGAATTCCTAAGGAAGTAGGAGAAAGGAGAGTGTTAGATTCATTTGAGAAAAATTTGAGCACTGGTCATGATCAACAGAGAGATCCTCAAGCCATTTACTTTTGAAAGTTGCAGCAAGAAAGCAAAAGCATGTTCCAAACAGTAAGGAAAAGGGCTGATCTGCTTCAAAATTCAGCATCTGCACGGGTGATGCTGTATAGGTTCAGCACTCTGTGGTTGAAATATGTTCCTTCAAAGCTTAATGTCTAAGCTGAATTTTTTTTTGTATGTGCTTTTTTTTTGGCCTTTCTTTCTCAACTTGTCTTCTGAGACCTGCACTGGTGAAGTGGGGGAAGTGAGAGATTTTATACTAAATTAATTAACATCTCTGAAATATTTAAAAATGTGTATTTCACAGCTTGGTGTTGGTAGTTTAAAAAACTTTATGATTTTGCCTACTCATGCTCTGCATTGCTTATATATCACTTTCCCAGTGAAATATTCTCAGGACTTCTTTTCATTCTTTAAGCATCAAGAAAAGACTTAAACCTCGTTACAGAAGTAACAACAGCTAATTAGTCACCCTACCAGGTACCTAAAGATACATTTTTGTGTTAACAGTTTGTCCAAAATGTTCTTCCCATAACTTCCTGTTGTACCAATCTCTTCTCTTGACACTTTTCCTACTCTGGTTTCTTTTTCCTCCCTAACCTTCCACCTTTTCCTTTGTTTATAATACTTAGTCTAATAATAAATAGTGTTAGTCTCCAGTTGTCCACATTACAAAACATCAGTTCAGTGTTGCAGAGAGATGAAAAAGTCAAAGGGAATGTTAGGAGTTACTAAGAAAATAAAAGAATAGGACAGAAAGCATCATTGTACTACTGTACAAATTTCTGGTGCATTTTCAACCTTGACTATTGCAAAGAACTGGAAAGACTACAGAGAAGGAGTGCAAGTGTGATTTAAGGTATAGAGTGGTTTATACAGGAGGAAGTACTCAATAGTTTCATTAGCTTGGCAAAAAAAAAAAAAAAAGCAGGAGATGTTTTCCGGATCTATAGAAGACGTGTGGAGCACAGAAAGTGAATAGGAAATGACTACTTATTATTTTTTGCAACACAGGAAGTAAAGGATATGCAGAGAATTTATAAGCTCTAATAAATTTGCTTTAATACAAACTCAAACCAGCAGCTTTTGCCACAGCACATAATTGAAAGTCAGGACTACAGGGTTTGAGGAGGCCAAGATCAGAATGGGCGTCAAAACCAGCCTGAACAAATTCAGAGGAGAAATACATTTGTGGCTACTGAACATGCTGCTCTACATTCACCCCTTAGGTCACTTCTTTAAAGCTATTACCTGGCTTGAAGTTAGAGATTATTTCAGGAAAAGATCACCCAGAATTTATCCTGCTTTTTGTAGTCTTCCTAAAATATTACTTATGGTCTCCTGCTGCTGAACAGAGGATACTGAATTAGGGGAACCTTGGTCTAATTTTGTGCCATTATTGTTACATTCTCTGAATGATGTCATTTTGACAGTATGCTCAGAAATCTGTTCTATATTGAAGTGTAGTGAGTGATTTATCTCCTGGAGATCTGGGTTTCATCTTCCTTGACATCATTTGATCTCGCCAGAGCAGACATGTTGGTCTTGAGCAATGTAAGGATCACTAGTCCAAGGAAAAGTTTTGTTTGTGTGAAGTTTTGAAAAAAGATTATTATATTTCCAAAAACTAACAAGAAAATTGAAAGAGAAGTAACTCCGAGTAATCTGGAAGATGTGTTTCTAACTGAACTTTATTAATGGTAGTTTCCTGCTGTGGTTATTTCATACATTTATTGAGCAGAGCTATTTTCCTCACTCTCATTATGTCTTATAAAATTCCACAGTATAGAACTCTCACTCATGCTTGCCAGGGATAAAGCATTGGTGTGCTGTAATTTAACTATAAGCAAGGTGGTTTAAATAGTGGTTATGGTTTGTCTTTAATCAGCAGGTTTAGGATATGCATTTTTGTTTTGCAGAAACTTTCAAATTTTCTTTTACATTTTTCTTTTCCCACTGCAGCAGTAATTGCTCATGTGCTCTTTAGTGGTCATAGGACCATGCAGCTCCCCAGAGGGACAGGCAGGTCTCTGCTAAAATAACAGTTGTATTTGGGGCAGGAGTCAGCAAAATAAATAAGAGCCTGTATTTCTGAGGCTGATTTTTGCCAATAGGGGGATCCTCATACAGAATGAAGCAGGACTGTGTTAATCTCAACAGAGTTACTTTCTTTGATGGGGGTAAATTCTGGACCCAAGTGGGCAAGACTCTCTCCTTAAGTGGATGCGATTATCAGCACAGCACGTGGGTGAGGTTTTGCTTCTGTCTCCTCCTCTCTTTATGGCCCAGCAACCCTACAATTGCACTGCTTATCCCATTGCTTTTCTGGAAGTTTATCCATGCTCACATGGCAAGCTGCATTTGTGCCTGCAAGTCGCTGGTTGCACAGGTTCTGATGCCACAGCCTCGGTGGCAGTAAATGTGCAGCAGCACTGGCTCTGCTGCAGCCTTAGTCCTGTGATCATGTGACAGTTGTTGCTGAGACTTATGAGTTTGAAGGCTAAATTTTGGCAGAAAACATCTTGTCAAGTTGACTGAAGGTAATACTTTATGCCTTTGTTATGAGAGACATGGCAGATGCCAAACCCCACATCCAGAGGTGACTGACACATTTTATATCCATCAGCTGAAGACACTTCAGCTGCAACATTTGCATCTTTCTTTCCCTGAAATGAACCCAAGATATTGTGAGGGATGGTCCTGTGTCACACGCTGCAATTGGAAACTGGAATGAAATACATGGATTGGCTTCCACCTAGCTGACTCCCTGCAGGCTACTCCATCCCCTTTAACTGACAGGACCAAAGGCAACGAGCACAAACTGAAATACAGGAGGCTCCATCTGAGTTTCAGGAAACACTCTTTTACTGTGAGTGGGACTGAGGGGACACACATTGCCCAGGAAGGTTGTAGAGTCTTCCCTCTTGGAGATAGGCAAAAGCCATCTGGACATGATCCTGGGCAGTCAGCTCTAGGTGGCCCTGCTGGAGCACAGGTTTGAACCGGATGGTCCTCCAGAGGTCACTTCCAAACTCAGCCATTTTGTGATTCTGTGGCAGAGCCCCATATAAAGTGAAGGCTGATATTTAGCAGCAAGTAAACAAACCAACCAGTTTGCTGCTGACAGCATTTCACACGTGCTGTGAGCCACAGGAGGGACTGTCAGGACACAACAGAAGAGGTGGTTCTAGGCATTGCCCACAGTCATATCTAAAATGGGATCAGACTCTCCTTACAGGGAGAACTTCTGCATTTGGTTCCAGCTAGAGCTCAGGAGCCTGGGCAGCTGGAGAACGTGGTGCAGAATGCAAAACTGGGAATGAAACGACCTGATAGCGTTCAAACACATAAGAACCTCTTTATGTTGCCTTGCAGTAGTGCTCCCATCAGTAAGAACTAGGCCCCTAACCTCAGGAAGAGTACCACTTAATGTCATTATTGTCAAAAAAGTCAGTGTTTGTCTGCTGCTGTCATATAGAGAGAAATCACAGCAATTTCCTATTTTTAGAAGAGAAGTGCAAAACATCAGGTAACATTCTGCAGTACTGTGCCTGAACAGCTGCTGCATTTTAGGGGACTTAGTATATCGCACAGCGATATTTAATTAGACAGTGAGTTGAAACAGTAAAGTACTTTCTAAATGCTAAATATTAGTACTCCAAAGCATGAAAGACCAGAAAAAGGAAAGCCCTGCTTTCCTAAATTCCTGCAGCCTATGCATGGAAATCAAGATGGACTGAAGCAGATTTTATCACAAGCCACTTAAAAAGGGAGATGTGCAGGCTTTGCCTGTGCTGACTGAGCAACCATAGAGATGAAACCTTTCCAAATTCCCCTTTTGTGACCAGTGTGCACATCTTCCTCCAGCACTATAGCTCACATACGAGTCCTTGCACAGCACGTGTGGACATGGCTAATAAGATTTACTCTTTATCCATGCCAGCTTTCATGATCCACTGAGAAGGCAGCTTGCTGAGCAGAGGGAAGAGTTAGATTGTGTTGGATGCTGCTGATACTAATAAGAAACTTGGCAAGAATATGGTGGAATATTGCTCTAATACAATAATTTTTTTGAACAAACAAACAAAATCATTAACAAACCTCTTTGAAATGCAGGAGGCACAATTTATAGGAAATTATTTGTATTCAAGAAAGTGGCAAATCAGTTACAGCAGGTTTTCACAAATCCTATTGAAATGATCATCACAGGCAGGTAGGAATAATAGAGAGATGTGTTTGCCCTCCATTTCCTCATAAGATGTTGTAAAATATTTGGGAGCAGATTCTCACCCTCCTGAGTGCACAAAAAATTACCTGCCTTGGCTGGAGAATATGTCCTCAGAGTCATAGAGAGTAGAGCTATAAACAGTTACAATTTGTTTAAAAAGTGCTTCTCTCAGGACAGATAAAAATCTTTCAGGCTTGTTTCTTCCCCTTTTTTATTCCTCTTTTCTCCTGCTGCTCTGCAATTCAATGTCTAAAAATCTCATTTACTCAGCATCTGAATTCAGATCCAGCCATGGTCTGTACTGTCTACTGTAAAAACTCTAAGGAATGAATAGCTGGTTGACAATTTCATAGATTTTTTTTTCCAGTTTGCTAGTTTCAATATAGGTCATACCAGTGTCCTTCCCTAGTGTTGGCATCAAGGGAGGAGCACAAGCCTGTTTACCTTACGTGATGACTGTTGGTTCTTCAGTGCTTTGAAGTCTTTCAGCACTCTGTTATTATTACATTGAGTAACATGGATGATAGATTTATGTATAAAACATCTTCTAAATTGAACATTTTAACGAGGTGAAATATTTCTCACACATGACAGATGTAAGACACTGATAACTAGATACTAATTAACTAGTTTAAAAATAGTCTTCTGCAGAAACTAGAACTCTGGAATCCAATGGAGCATGAAGCAGATAAAGAGATTTTCCCTGGAATACCAATGCAATTTTATAGCAATATATTATTATGCATTCATTCACTATTATTAAATGTAATTCTGAAAATTAGAGAGGGTTTTACTTTCTAGAAGGCTTCAACTCTGCTGGCTGGTAACCAGATGACAGATTAGTCAACTAATCTAATCCCTTGTTTATGTTGCTGAGTCAAATTGTGATATTTTATTAATATTAGGTAGCACCTGGTCGATTTAAACAGGATTACCCATGCTGTAAGACAGGACTAAGCATGAGTGAGTACAGGGCACAATTCAAAATGGGTGTCTCACTGGGATCTCAGAGTACAATTTAACAATGTAAAGGAAAATGAACTCTCACCCAGGATACCACAAAGTCTCAGTAAAACCTATACTGAAGTATTCTGAGCTGCACATCATTCTTTGCAGTTCCAACAGAGCAACAGAGGACTTGGAGAAAGAGTTAATGCTCATACTACAGAGTTTTATCTCAAACATAATTTTTAAATGGTAATTTTGTACAATTTTTGCAATGCATATTTGATTGCTGTCAGAGGAAGTCAGCAAGGAAACTACCCTGGTCCCTCATATTCAGTATTATTGTAGTCACCCATGAAGACATGTTTGAAATCTCGTTCTTACTGCATTTATACCAGAGGGAACAGATGACAAATGAAATCACTATCTTCATTTCAATTGTTTGGGTCCCACAACTCTGCCCCTGAGAAACATCCTTATGTGAAGGATTTGACTGCTAACACCATCACTTTGATATTTGTTAGTTAATTACTTGGAAGGTGGGGGAATAGAATGATGATTAAATAAATCTGTTAGATATCCATCAGCTCTTCCCTTCTAAGTACATCAGTGTTACTTATAAAATAGGCCTCTGATGATTTCACATTTTCAGAGAACTTGTCTGGCTTGGGCTACTGCAGTTTTTGCCTGGGTGCTGGAGAAAGCTGATTTTGATATGACAGGGATGCTGCCCTGGAAAATGTTCTGCTAAGAAATATTTTTTTAATTATCGGGGGGGTAGAGGTGATTTTTTTTTACACAGATGTTAAATTTCCTAGAATTAATCGGGTAGAAAAATGCCTTTGAGGCATCATTCGGTCCATTAACTGCAATGCCAACAGCCAGTGGCTGGAGCTGAATACTAACAGACTTTATAGCTCTTTACAGTAATGGACAAAGCCAGACAGATTCACAGCTCAGCCTGGCCCTCCTGTTCTTACCTGCTGCCTTCTGTGTTTATATCCCCAGTGTCTGCAGTGTGCTTCCTTTTTAAACATGGAGACATGAATATAAGGAGATGTGTTGGTTTGCTTATTTGTGTAAAAATTATACAATCAGCAAACCAGATCAGGCCCTCCTCCTCCACTTCCAGGTAGTACTTTAAAATTAATGCTATTGCAGCATTATGTCAGACACATGTGCTTCATAACACATGGAGCAAAACAGGAGAGAGTAGGGAAGAGCTGAAAAACTAATTTTAAGGATGAAATTTCCGGACACAAATCTTTATTCATAAGACAAATGTGAAAAAAAGTACTGAAGGAAAAGGAAAAGATGTCAGTGTTATTTTGTGTATGCATGTTCTTTTGTTGGCTACATTAAAGCTTTTAATAGATTTTTTTTCATACAGAATACCAACAATGTTCTGAATCATAGTGTCTTTCCTAGGGAAGGCAGGCAGTCCTTGTTCACTTCTGCATTGCAGAACTGAGTTCAGCCCAGAGGTGTATAGCAGTGGGGATATGGGCTGTCTGTGCCCCTATTCTGGATTCTTATCTCCATATTTCACTCAGGCTATAAGGACCATGTCTTCCTTGTTTGTTCTAAGCTAGGAGTCTTTGCTGCAATGGGTTATGACAATTTAGTCTGCAGACTACTTCTCTGAGTTTCTACTACACCAGCATTCATAGAACATGCTGACCTTGGAATCAACTGTGGATGAGAGATAAACCCCAAACACTTAATACTTTGAGTGGCTAGTAATCCTAAATTAAACTTGAAAGAGTAAGTGATTAACTTTAGGACCCTGATAATATTACATTATACACAATGAAAGGTTCCTCCCTCTAGTTTCTATAGAATTTATGCTATTTCTTCTCCAACAGAAGATATCTGCTCAGATATGTTAATGAAGGGACCAGATAGCTAATTATTTAATAGCTTGTTTATCTGTTTGCTGTGTGGTATCCCTGCAGCAGCCTCATTTCTTTGTTTGAAGTCTTTTTTATACACATGCATTTATAAGACACTTGGGAATGTGAGGAGAAAAAGCAGCAAATAAATATGTTTGAAAAGCATATGTTGTACTAAATCGGCAAAGGGTAAGGAGCTTCCAAAAGGAGAAAGGAAGAAAATGGGCTCCAACTTAGGAAAGCAATGTGAGAGATGCTGAGTGGAAAAAGAACAGTCACCCAGCTGGGATTTATTATGTGGAAAGCTTTGGGGTTTTTTTTAACAAAAGCTGTGGAAAACCAGAAATCAAAGATCACTGTATATTTACCAGCTTTTTTGAAGTATCTCTTCAAGAATATCAGAATATCTCATAAAGACTAATCAACTGATCTTCAGAATATGCTTATGGTTTGAGAGATTTAAGCTTTGTTTTACCATTGGAGGAATAAAGAGATTATTTATCTAAAACTACACAGGAAATCTGTGATACAAATAATAAAGCAGGCCTTAATTCAGTGCAGTGACTCAACCATAAAACCAGCCAATCTTCTTTCAGAGTTACAAGGCACTAAGGGAGGGCTCTTGGTACAATTCACAGCCAAAGGAGAGAAGGTGACGAGAGACTGCCCCCAAGTATAGATGGAGAGGGTTATATAATTCTGCTTGTTGGGGAAAATCTACGTTTTATCTTGTGTTTGGATTAAAGGCAGCGCCATAAATGGATGTTCAGCTAACCCTTTCTGGGCATCTCTGATGGTAGCCAGTCTTAAAAAGCTAAGACTCTTATAATGAAATCTGAGACTGTTTTGAGCTTTGTCTTCATGTGGTCATTTTATGAAAAGTTAGAAAACTTGTATGCAGTGAAGATGATAACACCCATGTTACAGGAAGTTAAAGCCCTTTAGATTGATAAATGACAGATATAGCTAACACACAAAAAGGAAAAAATGTCCTGTTTATTGTTCCAGTTAGAGTTTAAAGCAGAATTACTAATACTTGAAAATAGGACAAAAATCATGTTGTTTAAATAAAATTTTCCCATTTTGTGTTTTCCTTCAGTTTTTAACCATACATTGCTACAGCAGTATACAAGCATAATCTCTGTTAAAACTTTCAGTCATGGGGATCGCTGGGTGAGCTGACCACATTTTGTGCATAGCTCTGAAGGAGACAGTTGTCATGCACTGTGATCTGAGCATATGTCATTATTTATGTTACCTCCACTGAGAATCACCTTGTGATCACATTCAATATGGGTGAGATTTTTATGAAGGACTTGCACATCCGTATTGAAACTGCTGTAGTACATTGGAGAAGATTGATGCAACTTTTATTAGCCCTATTAACTCACTCTAATAAGGGGTTCTCTGCCTTTCATCCATATTTTCAAGGTACATTACCAATTGCATCATCTACTTCTGAGGGATCTGAGAGCTCAGAAAAAATAAGACTACCACCACTGTGGTGATATCATACCTTTTCTGAGCAAAAGACTTGCAAATTAACTGTGCAATTGTTAGGACTCCACTGATCAAAAAAGTTTAAATTCACCACCTCTAGGACTTCTGAGTCCTAAAATACAACTGTTATTATCCAGCATATTCTTTAAGGCATTATGGAGCACACACTGGAGGCTTTCTGATTCTTCAGTTTCATAGTTTTGGTTTTTCCACAGATAACTGCAAACAGAACTCAGTGTGGGCAAAAAGAAGTCCAATGATTTCTAAGATTGTGGTGATTCCCAGACTGTTCGAAGTTAATATTACAATATGGAACTATTGACATGAAACAAGAACAACAAAAAAAAAGGACATAAGATGTTAGGAATTTCTTTTATATCAGGATGATTTACTCTCCCATAGAAAATACATTTCTGAAGTTTCTTCTGTTAGGAGCTACACAGTGTCCCAAATATTTGAGAAACAGATCAGCTGAAACTACTTGTGTGAAAATGTTTCTTTTCTAGAAGAGGGATGTGGTATTCACATACTCTTGGAACAGAGAGAGCCATAATTCTCTCTCCCAGGATTTTTCCTGGGGAAGGCAGTGTGAAAGCTCAGAGAAAGAAGAAGGAAAACAATTCTTATCTCTACTTGCTGCTCCTGTTGGTTGGCACATGTGGAATGTGTTATGGAGATTGTTATGGAGAAAGGGGTTTGTTAATTGGGCTCTGCTGATGGTTGTTTGGACTGACTGACCAATTGGGTCAAAGCTGTGCCATGACTGTCTGGAAAGGGTCATGGCAGGTTTTTCTTTAGTAGTATAGTTTAGTACAGTATAGTATAGTATAGTAGCAATATAATCTAATGTAATATAGCTTAATAAAGCAACAATTGTGCAGCCTCCTGAATCATGGAGTCAAGGCTCTTAATTCCCTACATTGGGGGTGCCTGAATTGATAGAGGGAGAAGGTTGTAGCTCATGTCTGGTGAGAATAAGAAAGCAACTCAGGGAGGCAGAATGCAGAAAAGCTGCAGATTATAGTGGTTTTCTCTGCCTTGGTTAAAAAAAAGACTAATAATGAATAGCATTTTGAGTGTTAGCTATTTTTTCATCAGCCAACAAATAAATTGTGCAGAAACATTAGATTCTACTCCCATGGTGATTAGCTATTACAGTACATATGGTATGGAAACATTAAGGGGTGTTTGGAGACCTCACAACGCCCAAACACCGCATGCCGGCCAACTGGTGACCATACGCTGCCGCTGACACCAACATGGAGCTGCCTCCTGCTCTCCTGCACCTGGATTTGCTGCACTGATAATTCCTACAGGTTCCTGCAGAGCAGGGCTCAGCAAGGACTTCATATACTGCTGTTAGCAATAGATGCAGCGAGTACACCATACATGCCCCACCAATAAAAGCAGATATAATCTTCTGTTTGAAATGAGTTTGTCACATCACAAAAGATTTGTTTTCACACTGTCCAAAAGTTGCAGCACTTCTGTTTTTCTCTTGATGAAACTAGACAACATTGCAACCTTTATGTTATACTGACTGCATCTAAAATAGAAAAATATTTAGGACTGATGGGTAAGGCTCAAAAGTGCAGCAACAGACTAAATGCTTTACCCAGTGACTTTGGTTGGTTTGGACGGTATGTCAACTTGAAGAGTCATGTCCTCTAGCTTTGTATTCAATATCTGGCATTTCAGTCTTAGAAAATCAAGGCAAAAATTCTGAGTAATTTTTTTCACATATTAAAGACTGGTTTGTTTTGGGAAGTTTCCTACTGCAACATTGGCTCAAGTGAAATTTACAGCATCTTAGAAGATTGCCCTAACAAAACTAATGCCTGCTAATACTAAGTATTAACAAGGTTCTTTTTCCATTTTACGGCTTAAATGTTATGTAGAGCTATTTACTCGTTAGTAAATAGTCTTGATGATTTTTAGACTTCTGTTGTATCCAGTATATTCAAAAGGTGCACAAAAATAACTGAAAATATGCTACAAGGGGGCAATTTCTCTTTGTTTTGTGGCACAGAGCACAGTGATTTAGCTAATGCTAGCATCCTATTAACATAGACATCCTATTCCCATGTTATTCCACAGTGAATATTATCTGACATTTTATTCTGAAAGTAGTGACCTACCTGGAAAGTGGATGACTTTTTCTGAATCCTTCCTAGAACCCAAAGAATTAATTTCTCCTTTTATCTATATATCCTGTATAGCTTGTGTGAACACCAGTAGCCTAAATTATGTAAGACAGCTGTAGCTGGAATAAAGTATAAAGAAAGATGTGTTACAAATCTCCTGTAACCACTCTATTGATCTCTACCCACCTCCTCAGAGCATTTCATATGGTTTCTACAGCATGTCTGTTCTTCTAGTACTTTTCAGTCCCAGTGCTATTGCACAGTTAGAACAAGAGTCCATTTCACTGATTACTCCTTATTCCCTACTGATGCTCTATTCCTAGTTCTGCACAGGCACCTCTGTCTTGACCCAAAGCAAGACTTTGTCTTCCTAGCTGTGGGATCCCAGAGGACTTTCTGTCAAGCTATTTTAAGACTAATCATCAATAGGCCCTGCTATCCCAGTTTTTTAATTAAATCTTTTGGTCAAACCAAGCTTTATCAAATAGGGACTAATACAACAGAAAACCAGGTTGAGACAGAGAAATCTTTGCTAGATTTAAACACCCACAACTGTATTTGTGGCAAAAGAGTACCATAGCAGACCCATTACTTAATTCCTAAAGACTTCAATTTTTCCCTTTTTCTAAAGCCGTGGACCTACCCTTTTTACTTTTTGCATTATGTGGATTTTTAACCTTTATTTTAATAAATACCCCCTTTTCTTAGCATGGAAAGCTTTTTCATTTTAAAACAACTAAAAAATTTAGCAAAGATCATTTTAAAATATAAGATTGAGTTCTTTAGGCCGAAGTTTGTAGAAAGAAAGTCTGGTAGGAATAAAAAGAAATTAAATATTGGTGAGCAGCCTTTGATAGTAGATCTCCTAGGGGAGAGCATAATATAAGAGATACAACATCTAATTATGTTTTAGTTGTCTTGATGCCTGTTTTCATGTTACTACTTTTGATACTATCAGAAACCACTGGAAATGGAAGATAAGGCAGATTTTTCCTGGGTCTAGGATGCTGAGCAAAGACATTAACATATGCTATGAAATGCCTCAAGAGACAGATTGCAGACACAGAAAGACCTCTGGCTCCCTTCTTTCTTGGAACTGTAAACCTGAAAATTCAGTACTAAGATGTCCTTCTCTGTGTAACTTTACTTTTTCTCCTTCATTCCTGGTTTCTGTTGTTAAGTTTTACAAGCCCTGAATCTGACAACATCAGACTAAGTCTGGGGTGAGCTAAATACAGTGACACCATGGACAAATATAATGAATTTGTAGATGGTAGTTCAGGTGGTTACTTCTGTCACTGATGAGTACAGGGCTTTCAAATTCCTCTTCAGAGGGATTTTGAAGTTGGGATATTTTAGTTCAGAAATAGGATGGAGTAAGACTACATGTATTGTAGTTAACAAAACTCAGGTGAAGGGCAATAGCAATTTCAGACAGTGACAGCATCTTAGAACTGAGTGACCAAATGTTAGTTGTTTTTTTCTGACTTGTTCTGAAACCACATTAAACCACATACTACTTTCAAGTTAAGCAGTGGAGATGAAAGCACGTGCCTTTCTTTGCTGAGAGAGGGGAAAAAAAAGGAATTGAAATGCAAATTTTTATGGTATAGTTAGAGTTTTCCTTAGTTTAATCTCTTAGCCTCCAGATTTTTATACAGTCACTGAACAGTCTTGAATTTATCTCATCAGTATAAAACCAAGAAAATCATTATGTGCAGCTGTACTGTAGAAGCATCACAATGCAATTATTTCATTGCACGGAGCAGATGCATGCTGCTGGCATGTCAGAGCCTGTAGGAGCTGGATGGAGTTTGTATCAGCAGGAATTCACTTTCACATACATCACTTGAGGACAGGAATGCGCAATGTGACAGGCCCATCACTACCCATCATTCATCTAATTTTCTATGGCAAGGAGGATACTTGATTGTGTCTGAGAGTCAACAGGTCAGGGGCTTCATGTAGCAGCTCGTGCTGTTCCCAGCAGTGCTATGTTCTTACTAATCATTTAATCTTGTATTCAAAGTTCAGCTCCTATGGCTTACCTCCTCCTTCTCATTTTCTTTCTTTTTCACTTAAAAATATAATGTTCTATTTCAGATTAATTAACTGCAATTTCATGGATCACTACAGCAGGAATAAGTTGTATACATAATACTGTAATCCACCTATTTGTTCCCCAGGATGCAAATTGACTTGAAAAGCAATTCCATGTGCTATGTAAATAACCCCACTTCTAATTGAGAGTGCTGCATTTTCAGTGCAGATGGGGAAGGGAAAAGAAGACTGTCTCTGGCTTTGACTTTCTGATAGTTGTTGCAGTATATTTTGTTTACATTTTTTTAAGTCTATCATATAGAAAATATAGGCAAGAGCTGCCTTGATTTCTTTTTAACAAAAGCTCCAGTGGTCTACTGATGCGTTGTTCTCCCTTTTTCTTAGAAAAAGTTTTCAAAATCTGTTTCTGATACAATATGCCCGATGACAATATCTAAAATGCACAATTCCTCTAGCTAGTAGATACCAATTATCATAGGAGTGAGAATAGAACATGACTCTTGTTCTTTCAGCAGTGTGTCCGTAATGGGTAAGAAGAAACACTCTGCACTAGGATGAACAATAGGGAGTTTGCTTTCCATGGCCCTTCAGGCTCAGATTCTTTGTGGGGTTTTCCAGCAGCTGGAATAATTTGTATGAACTGGATACTTGGTTTTGTAGTGTGGATACTTTTCTACTATTAATTGATTGGTATTACCATTTCTTTTCTCTATAAAGATATTTGTAATTATAAAGAACTTCCTTCAGGTTCAGAGTAAAAAATCAATGTCTAGATTTTATATTGAAAATAAGAAAATCTTTTCTATGTTCTTAAAATTTCCTAAACTACCAGATTTCTCAACCAATTTTTAAATTATAAAGTAGAAGTTACTTAAATGCCATTGGTAAAGATATTTGAATGGTAAACACTAAATATTGTCTTTACCTGCAAACTTCACTGGACTTCCAACTTGAAGTCCATTAAGTTAGCATAACCTAACTCTTCCAGGGGAAACAAACTTATCAAAATTACCAGACATAGTTTTTAAACTAAAAGGAGGAAGTGTTCTTACATACCATGCAGTAAGTAAGTTTTTGCATTTGTTGCCACGGAATGTAACAAAGGACAAAAACATAGACAAACTCACAGAAAATAAAGGGCTCTTTTAAATAATTGTTCAGATACAATCTCTGGCTCAACCAGTCAAGTCAGACTTGTTGCAGTGAAGAATTCCTGGAAGGAATGTCAAGAAGGCTTGCTTTGTTTCCTTTCCTCCTGCTCATTTTCTGTAAACAGATGATATTGGCACTCCTAGGTAAAGGACACTGGGCCAAGTGGGCCTTTTGCCTGACTCTGTGCACCACTGGAGTGCTCTTTTGTGCATTATGGCATCTTCAGTATGATTCCTTGGCAAAGTCACACGTGCTTCGGAACAGACTTGTTTCTACCTGTGGCATCTGTCAGAACTGCAGACTGAGCAAACTTGCTGGCTGAAGCTGCTTCAGCACTTGCTTCCCAGCTGACAGACACTGGGGGTGCTGCTCGATGTAACTTGAGTTAACTGAGCTCTTACTGCACCAAGCAGCCATGTTAATCATCCTATTCTCGTATCAGTACTCATGTAACTAGGAATGTGTATACAAAAACCTTCTAATTTGTATACTAAATCCTTCTAACTGCCTTTGGTCCAATTCCCCTCATTAATCTAGGCAAACACAGCTATAGGAAAGTAATATAAAGACCAATCTATTTTAATATGTGCTCTAGAGTCAGAAAATATTAGTTTGTCCTGCTTACTTTCAAGCCACTAATTTTCAGAAATGCCAAATGGATGCAAATTACTTTTCAATTTTCAGCATTCTAGCTCATCTGTCTTTATATTCAAAATTACTTCCATTTATATGTAAGCCTAAAACCAAGAGTGATGCCATTTTTCCTACGTTCTTACTTGTAAAGATGTTAGTATTCTCAAGTATTTTTTTCTGACAATACCATGGAAAAGTTGTTTATTCTTATGCTTTTCCTAGCTTGCTATTTTTTACCTTGAGCAATTTATTTAAATAATCAACTCCAAACTTACTAATTTTAATTGACGGGCCTTCTCAAGTAATCCTTGATCCTTTTCAGTGTTATCCATATATTGAAATTTTTGCAGTGTCTCGGTGTTGAAGAAGCCCTGTTTATATTGGCGTCTGACTTTCTCTGATGCATTATTTTTAAAATAGTCCAACCATGTGAGGCACTGGAACACAAAGCTCCAGGTCTTTCTGCAGCCATTCATCCAGTGGCATAGCTGTGTCCATTATCCAGAAGGAGAAACTGCGCTGTCTGTTAGTTCAGTGATCTCCCACATTAATGAACTTGGGAGGCCCCAACAATTGTTAGCGGCTAATTTTCTCACTTTAACTTTTTTTAGATATTTTTTATAAAGGTTTTTGCACTTTTTCTAGTTATTTTCCAGCTATATCTAGTTTTAGTCAGTAAGTGGTGCCAGACACATCTCATGGTGCTTGTTTTATTCTCCAAATGACAAAACTCAATGCACATCTGCAAATGTAACAACTCTAATTAGGAATTAGGGCCTCTGTCCTGAAAAAAGTGGCAGGATGAATAGCCCAGCTGAAGTGCATCTACACCAATGCATGCAACATGGGGAATAAACTTTGAGCAGGAGCTGAAAGCCATTGAGTAAGGGCAAGGCTGTGACACAGCTGCCACCACAGAAACACGGTGGGATGACTCACACAGCTGGAGTGCTTGCAGTGGATGTTTGTAAACTCTTCAGGAGGGACAGGTGAGGAAGGAGAGGCAGTGGGGGAGCCCTGTGTGTTAGGGACAGTTTTCACTATCTAGAGTTTAACGATGATGAAGATAGGCTTGAGTGGTTATGGGTAGGAGCTGGGGGAAGGCCAATAAGGTGAGAGTCTGTTACAGGCCATCCAACCAGGGTGAAGAGGCAGACAAAATATTCTGTAGGCAGATGGGATAAGTCTCATCATTGCTGGCCCTTTTTCTTGTGGGGAACTTCAACTTACCAGGTGTCTGCTGTAAATACAGCACAGCAGAGAAGAAACAGTCCAGGAGGTTCCTGGAGTGTGTGGAAGAGAACTCCTGACACAGCTGGTGAGGGTGACAACTAGGGAAGGCATCCACTGGGTCTGGTGTTTGTGAACAGAGAAGGACTGGTGGGTGATACAATGGTTGGAGGCCGTCTTGGGCACAGCAGTCATGAAATTATATGAGTTTTTGGAGTCCCTTGGGAGACATTCTTCAGGAAGAAAACCTTGAAGTTGCAGGAGTAGGCTGTCCCCATCTGCTGAAAGACAAGCCAAAAAGGAGGAAAGATTGGTCAGGCTGAACAGAGAGCTTTGACTGGAACTCAAGAAAAAAAGGGAGAGTTTATGATCCACGGAAGAAGGGGCAGTAAACTCAGGAGGATTACAAGAATGTTGTGAGGTTATGCAGAAAGAAAATTAGAAGGGCCAAAGATCAACTAGAACTTAATCAGGCTGCTGCCATGGAAAACAATCAAAATGTTTATAAATACATCAAAAACAAAAGAAGGGCATGGAGAATCTCCATCTTTTTTTGGATGTAGAGGGAAACATAGTGAAAAAGGATGAGGAAAAGGATGAGATACCGGATGCCTTCTTTCTCTCATCCTTTAATAACAAGGCCAGCTGTTCAGGGAGTTTCCATACCCCTGAGCTGGAAGACAGGGACAGAGAGCAGAATGAAGATCCCAAAACCCAAGGGGAAGCGGTCAGTGACCTGCTACACCACTTAGACACACACAAGTCTGTGGTGTTGAATGGGACCCACCCAAGGATACTAAGGGAGCTGGCACGAATGCTCATGACATCCATAATTCTGTGATATCATTTACTTAAAATTCTGGAGAAAGAAGCGGAGGCAGAAATAATTTCATCCTCCATTTCTCATCTGTGTAAGGAAGCCAAAATCAGGATTCCATGGTAGCAAAATTAATGAACAGGAGAAGTGGATATTGCTTTCTGCAATAACCTTTTGGTCCCATGCAACTGTTCTTAACCAAAAATACAGCAACCATAACAGACCCAAGGAGAAAGCAGAGAGAATATATCTAGCCTCTCCTTTTGGCAAGACTACAGTTTGATACCAAACTAGAAGGAAAGTGACTTGGCTCTTGGTATGCCATAATAATTTAGTACTTTTATATTTACAGATTAAAAACACAATATTCAGGTGTTTCACTACGAAAAGTCAATTAAAAGTACGGAGAGCACCACCAGCAAGTAAAAGAATAAATGGATAATTTTAGTGCCCAGTAAGTTTGTTTAAACACAGCCTAACACCTTCAACTGTTTAACCACTGCTTCAGTAGACTTATGGTGCTAATGTAGTTAGCATTTTGATCACACCTATAACAAGATCCAAATGCAAATGTCAGAGTCAGTGAAAGTTACATTACAGCAAAAGAACAATATCTGCAACTAAGAAGAGGGAAGGAAATGTCTCTTGTCAGTATAGTGCAACCTTCTATTTACAGAATTGTTGAAGGGCTCTAAAAAAGAGCAGAGAGGTGAAGGAATTACAACAAGAGCTTCCATTTCTCATAGAATTGCTCTGCTAAATGGTAACACCAGTTTTTCCAGACCAATAGGCTTGGATCCATCAGCTTTTCCCAGCTCAATACTCAATAGGAGATGCATTGTGGTCAATGCAGCAGTAGCATAAAAAGGGAATGCAGCCTCCAAATGATTTAAATGGTGCTTGTGAATTGTTATTTCACAGCTTTATGAGATGTTCCTGTTCCTATCCCTTCCTTTTATTGGTTAGCATAAGGCTGGGTAGATTTCTGTGCAATTCCCAGCTGAGTCACCAGAGAAGGTCCATTTTCATCATGCATCAATTTGATTTCAAGCCCTGACAAACACCCAGCCTCAGGAAGGGAGACAATGGTGCTACACTTTGTGAAAACAAAAAGTAAAAACATTACAACTCCTTATAAATTTTGTTTTCCATGTAAGCTCCCTTCCCACAGTCCCCCTTATGAACATGTTTCTCTTGTGTGCTACCTACCACAGTCCAGATTGAGGGATATTTTTAATGTGAGGATTGGCATAAATTTCAAGCAAAAGATCAAAATGGTACCATTTCACATTTCTAAAGAATAGAGCTAATTAACCTTTTTATCAAACTACACATTTTCAAATTACTTAAATGGGAAATATACTGGTTTAATTAAGATTCCGCAGGGAGAGACAGTTGCAAACACTTGGAACAGAGAGAAAGTGGGATGTTTATGAGGAAGGTGCTGTATGCTTTATAACTCCCTGTCTTTTTCTTGTTTGCACTTCAAATGGAGTCCATTTTTATCTGTCTATCTCCTGCTGAGAGAATCTGATTTTATCATGTGTTTCAAGGAAGCTATTAAAAAAACTTCAATCATAAAATTCTTCTTTCCCTGTGTATGTTTCTCTCCCCCCACCTCTCTCAGTTAGAGTTGCACTGTCACATTGGTTATATGGCAGGATACATTGATTTTATTTGCTTTATAAGTTGATTAGCTAATCCTCCTGCAATGGAATCTTTTTTTTTTCAAAACCCTTGGTTCCTATGTTTTCCTTAGCTGGGTCCGCAGGTGGTTTGACTTTTGTAGGTCTAGGATTTTGATGTGTATGCCACACTTTCTCCTGTTTCTTTGTTTTTAGTAAATGGGGAAAACTTCAAGAGTGACAGCTTCAGGGTCTATACACATACAAAAGGAACAACATGAACAATGCCAGCATACTCCTCCTCCTCACTTCAGGATCTCAGGAATATTTCAGAACTGTAAAAAGAACATACTAACTGATATAGCATTGCAATATCAGTGTTTTGGTGGCAATATATAAAAATAGTTGAATCATAATTAAAACAAGTTATTAGCCTAAAAGATCTTCCTCTGAAAATTAAAAAAAAAACCAAAACAAGCCAACAAACAAACAAAAAACTCCACCCTGAAATATAAAATTTGGTAGATATCTGCATTTAAGTAATATTCAAATTAAGCTACCAAGACTGTGAAAACATTAAGCATGGATAAAGCCATGCATTAACTCCCAGCCTTTTGCTTTTGTCAGTTAATGTCAGACACATCATGCCATATCAATGGAGATGAACACTGTATAAGTCTTAGTGCTGGTAGAAAAGACATCAGCATTGGATTGTTGCATTCTGTGCCTCTGTTCTTGAGCCAGCTCCACATGACTAATGCTACAATGGTGCATATGTAACTGAGTTTTAGTTTGCTGCTAAGATTGACAGCTCTAATGAAAAACAAATAATATTTTTGGCTGAATAGCTAAGAATATTTTATCTTAAGCCAAATGGAAAGTTGTGCTTTGCCCAAAAGCATGTTTATTGTTTAATGTGTTTTTACCTTTTTATTCAAATAAATTGTGAGCTAGAGAGCTGTTTTTAGCTGGAAAATCAGAACATTTCATATTGAAAGTACTTAAACTATTAAAAATGGCAAAAGAGTAATTTAATAGCAATTACAAAACACCTTAATTGGTATCTGTAACTTTTTGAACATTTTGAAGATATAATTAAGAATACTTTTTTCAATACTAGATATTTCAATACTATCAATGAATTTTTGCCCATTTCAGTTTGCAACACCTGTGCTCTTTTGAAGAACACAGATGGAACCTCAGCAACCTGGCTGCTTGTTCTACAAAGTCAACAGTAATTAAGTGTTAAAGTATTTTTTTTTGGTGCTGCTTTTGAGCAACAGGCTGGGAAAAGTACAGACCATTTGGCCAGGCTCTGAACCAAATACAAGGAGCTGGTAGAAAGAAAAGTGGCTTCAGGAACTCAGAGCCATGTGGATCTCACTGGCTCAGGAACTCAGTAATTTATGAATCTATTTCAGCTGCAGCAAATGGCCCTTTCATGGCTTACAGCTACCCAGCAGAATTTAGATTATGTTTTTAGGCTCTGATTTTAAGAGGTCCTCGACTGGTGGCTGCAGGGGGAAATTTCACTTGATGTCAACTCCTTTTTGTTTCCTCTGAAATGCCTCGTGTTAACAACTGCAGACAGCGCACCAGGCAGGCCAGGGCAGGGCTGGTGTTTCCAAAGGTGGATTTCTGCTCTCCAGTAGCAATCATTTTCCCAACCACCAATGGTCCTTCTCCCCTGGGGCCCCGCTGAACCCTGGCAGCTCTTAGACTGCCTGCAGGAGGAGGGACTGGAGCTCAGAGAGCAGAGAAGAAAAGCTGGGAGGGACACTGCCATTCAGAGGCCACCCCAATACACTCTTGGTAGCAACCAAACTGATGCAACAACTAAATCAGCAAATGTGCCTTTTCTGTGTTCTTGTAAGAATCACATTTTTATAGCTCTTTTTCTCACAGCTTGAAGACAGCCCCCTGGTTCACACTTATTGAAGAATCTGGTGGCATCCTGGTTTCTCTCTCACATCTACTCCCTCTCGGGCTGTGCCTACACAGGCACAGATGATCTTTGTGTTCGCCTGCATTTGCTTACGGACTCCAAGCTCACAGGAGCACTGTGCACACATACACCCATGGAGCCTGTCATGTCACAGGGGTGTGTGGCACCAGAGGTGCTCCATGAATTCATGTGCTGATGGCTTATGGCCACTGCTGTCCCCCCGTAACAGAGAGGAGAGCACATTTTTGGATACTTGTGATGGCTTGCTCTTGGGGATGGATCACTACTAATATCTGAAGGGGCCAGTGCTTTCCAGACAGATATATTAAATAACTGAACACTGAGCAAGTTGTGAGGTGCCCCAGCACAGCTGCAGCATTCAGAGGAACTGCTCTCGTGCAGTTTCCCTCGCAGTAAGACAGTAAAACCACACTAAGCTGAGTCCCATACCCAGCTCAATAAGCTGCTGTGACTGTGAGTTCCTGTGTGGTTTGTGGTTTGCACTCTACCGGCTTGATTGGCTGCACTTCATGAGGGAGAGGCTGAGATGCTGGGCTGAAGATTTGTGTGTCCCGAATGGCTCCACAGACTTTGGTCCTTGCTAAGCATTTGTGCTGAAGACAGGTTGTTATGAGACTCGTGCCATTCCCACACTGGTTTTTCCCACCACAGATCCTGAAAGACCAGAGTGTAACTACCTGCCACAAAGGTACAGATCTGCTTGGGGGCTTGCTTCTTTTGCTGTGAGGTTTTATGGGTACATGCATTGGCTAAATTAGCATTGCATTTTCTACTGAGTTAAACAACTAAGGGCTTATCTGCAAGGCTTGGGATTCAGTGTGTTTTCTTTTCCACTGCAGGTGCATCAGGTTTTTCTCCTTGTCAGTGGGGTATCAGGACCGTGCTCAGGAGGAGCATATTTATTGGAACAGAGCAAAGAAAATAATGAATAGGAATTTTTTTTTTATTAGTCACAAGCACAAGGCAAAGAAATAATCAGTTTTCCCTGGTTGGGAAAAATTGAAGGCTGCTCTAGCAGAGATCAGGCTATTGTGTCTCCGAGACAGCCATTGTGATCGTACTGAAAGGGGCAAGATGCCTAGAAAGAAAAATGCTTTAGGCACCTGGAGATTTGGCATTGTTGACCCTCCTTCTGCTCAAAACCAGGGCTTTGCTGCTCAAGTAAGCTGCTTTTCCTGACCTGTTATGTCTTCTGTGAAATGTGGTGGTTTCTCAAGGGGTCAGATGGGCATAATTTTTCCTAACTTGTTTTTAAATGTTGTTGTAAAGCTTTTTGATGCATTGTAAGCATAACAGGCCATATTGTTATGAGACACATCTTTAGACTGGAGTGCTATAGAGCTGTATGGCAAGGTCTTTCATGTGTTTCATGTGTGTTTGTGTGCATAAAGTTCATAATATTTGTCTTGTAGGAGCAAAAGGACATCAGTCTCCAAGACATGATTTAGTAGCATCCTATCAGTACAATATTTTCTTGGAAAAAACAATAATCTGAGCTCTCTTCAGCAGCAGCAGGAGAGCCTGTCACATTTATAATTGTCCAGTGAAGAAAGGTTTAATGATAATTGAGCTTTTAGTAAACGGGTATGGCAGGAGGAACTGGGCTTTGGGGTGAAAAAAAACTACCTACCAGTTATGTTTTGGCATGGAAGACCACAGATGGTGCAGCCAGCAGTGCCAGTCATCCACTTGAAAGTGGAAAAGAGAGAAACTCATGCTTTAGCCTCTGCTCCCATGTTTTCTGAATAGGACAAAACTTCTGGCTATCATGATTCCACAGTCTGGCAAAATGGGTTGTGGAACAGATAGGAAGGAAACCTGTTTCCTTAGCAGTGGCTCAGTGAACAAATGCATTGCTCTTGCAGTGAAGCAGTTCCCTTTGCTTTCCTATTTGGTGACATTTATTCATTTATTTTTATTTCATTCTTGCATTTGAACTTGGCAATCCCACAAAGAAGAGAATAGGCACAAACAAGCACTGTCATTCCCTTTTTTATCAGGAAAGCAGAATAACCTGGAGATGGATGGATATGCACTGTGAAATGCACACAGCTAAGTTTAGCTTAGTTTTGCTGTCTAGATTTTGGAATTACTTTAATCTCTACCACACCCTTCTGCACGCATCTCCTAAAATTGTTAAGACTGACGGATCTGCCTGGACAAAACAGGCAACTTTCAGAAAAAGGGGGCTCTGCTGCTCGAGCAGGCTGTTTGTCCTGATCTCCTACGCCTTCTCACTTTACTTTGCATAAGGTAGAGCGGGGCTGGAAGCTTTTCTGGTTTCTGTAAGTTATAGCCATTATTCTAGCAAGAGACATCACTTTCCTCTTCAAACTTCCTCTTCCTTTACCTGGTTACATGGAATTTCTTTTTTTCCCCCTGATGATTACACTGACTCTTACCACCATACAGCAATGCCCTCCGCTTTTGCTGATTCAAGGGCCAGCAGTGCAGTTGTGATGTCCCCTGCACCATGTTACACTTTGCCTTCCCAATCAACTTGCAGCTTGACAGCAGCTCTCCTTAGCCACAAGCAATATCTGAAACTTTGGCAGGCAAGAGGTTGCTATTAAGCCACAGTTCTGGAACTACTGCTGTAGGCAGTCTCTTTTGGGTTTTTTTTTATTGTCTGATACAATGAAAATTATCTTCATTCTCTTCCTTATGTTTCTCCCCTTAACATTGTTTTCACTTGAAATTCTCCTCTTAGTGGAGCTGTAATATATATGTGTGTGTGTGTGTGTGTGTGTGTGTGTGTGTGTGTGTGTGTGTGTGTGTGTGTAGGTATATACATATTTTTACATGTATTTATTTATACATGTGTATATATATGTGTATATACGTATACACACACCATAAAATACACTCTCTGGCAAGTTCAGTTGCTGGTATCAGTTAGAAGAACCTACCCACTGTGGCTGACAAAACACCACATGTTTGACAAGTAAGGAAGTGTTACTACCAACAGTTGATATGCCTGGGCCATCAGGGCTCATTTTAGATTGCATGGAGTTTTATAGATCTAAATTAGAGCCTGATTTCTTCTACCTTTCTTCCTCATCTCCAGAGTCTGGTTTTGGTCTAAGAAGAATGTAGCAATTCTGTCTTTTATTATTTCCTCAAATTGCTATATGGAATCATAGAGTCATCAAGGTCGGAGAAGCCTCCTGTAATCGAGTCTGGCTGTTAACCCAGCACTGCCATGTTCACTGCTAAGCCATGTCCCAAAGTGCCACATGTATGCTCAGTACAATGATGGCAACACACTTGATTTAAAGCTCGGGGTTGACTGCCAGCCATATCCCAGTCAGCACAAATGTTATGCATAACTCCCTCGATATCTTTCAAAAATCTTTATTTTGTAACTCCCTTGAAGGAGTCCTCGGCATCTTCTTAGCTTAGCTTTCCACCAATCTTTGTATATTTGGCCAGCAGGAATGGAAGTATATTACCATCAGTAACTTTGTCTTTCCTGCACAAGCCTTTCATCTTAATGTCTGCACACATTTTTGCCAATTAATGGGTGTTTTACCCATCCATAAGACAGGTGAGTGTGAATTCTTTCACTTTATAATCTGGCCCACGTACATGAGCGTGATGACATTAAGATGACAGAAGCACTAAAGCTGTACCAGACTAACTTGACAATCTGCAAAAAACCCTGCTGCCCTGAGAAGGCAGTATTGTGGGTTTTGGTACCCCATTCCATTGAAATATCTCTATGCACAGCTTCACTGAAATTTTTAAATGTGTCCTACATTCAGAGAGGTGAAGTGACTTGCCCAGGAATGCACAGAAAATCTTTAACTGACCTGGACTTGGAAAATTGATTCCTACACTTCTTTTTTCACCACTAAACAAGGATGACTTGTTTCTGCATTTTATAGTGATAATTTGATTTTAAATATGATTTCAAATGACTGTTTTTTTAAAGGGGGGGAAAGGGAAAGAGACTTGCACAAAGGAGAGTAGAATTGGTAGAGACATCAGCTAAGCTAACAAATGTGTGTACTATAAATTTCATGGTTCAAGATACAAACTAATTCCCATGGTACAGCCCTTCTAGGGGGCTGATACTGTACTCAGATGCTTCTGATGCTTGATTGCTACTGTCCTAGGGATGCTGAACTTACCCCACTGTGTGTTCTGGTGGAGAGGAAAGGTATCTTTCTTTTCTTTTGACTTTTGTCCAGAATGCTCTCTCTGAAGCATAGTTGCTGTCTATTATTTCTAGAAGGATTTCAGATAGATGAGAATTTTTAAAAATATGTTTTGGAATGGTCTGAATTCTTCCTGTAGCTTTTTTTTTTTTTTAATTGTTCTGCTAATTGGAGAACCATGCTAAAGTACCTCTTAAATAATAACTAAGCAGGAGGGACTACTCTTTGAGGAATAAGCTTGCTAAGAATGGAGACATTATCCTAGCACTAAAATCAGAGGTCAGTACTGTAAAATATTATGAGGTAAAAGAAAATTAGTTGAATGCCTAAATGAACATCATGTGCTAACACACGATGAAATTCTTCTTTACCTATCTTTGAATTCTAAGATCCATCCTTCCTCTCTGTCCCCAACTCAGTCTTTTTTTATAAATGGCTTTATCTTTTTGGAGCAGTGTACAGTACTAATAACATGCCACTTTTCCCCCCCAAGGCATTGTATACCTTACGTTCTCTAGTCTTTCCTTTCCAGTTCCCCAGTTGTTTTATTTTATTATCTCATCATGAAAAATCCACCAGTAACTCGCAGAGCACAAACTTAAACCCTCAGAACTCTGACATTCCTTTTTTATTTTTAAAATCTAGTTACATAAACAACATCATGCTTCTAGGTCAGAAGCACTTGCAATCCAAATAGGGATTATCTTAGGATATGGACCAAGTTCTGAAATTGTCTCTGTGCATAATCAGGCTCTGATAATTGTTTTTCATGCTAAGTGTAGAGTGTCTAAAGCCAGGACACTGGAGGCTTCTCTCTCACTGTTTGACATGGCACTTGCTGTACCACATCAGACTGTTTGTCTGTCACATCCACTACACTTCTCTAGTAGTGGTCAAAAATATTGATTCTGAGAAGGGTGACCAAACCCTCTATGAACCAAGTACGCACACCTCCACACAGGGATGGAAGAAATGCTTTCTAATTCTGTCAGGGAGTTTAGTTTACAGTTTCAAGTGGTATTATCAAGTTTCGAGCTGTATTGTCATTACACTGCTTGGACTGCGCTTTCTTGATAATTCTAATAGTGTAACAGATCTCTGAGATTAAATCTATCAAAACATAAAAAACCTCCCAATTTCCTCAACTCTCAAAGATAACTGAGTCTAGTCTGTAAATACTTTCCCATCATAGACAGAAGATGAATCTTAGTTCATTGAAGCCATCAAGTACTGCTACATTCTCAGTAGAAGGGAATGAATGGCAGGCAATATTACATTGCAATAAATTACATCAGTGGTGTCATAATCATGTTATTACCTTCAGCAGAGGCCATGTGCAGCACTTGCATCTTTTGCCTACTGGTTTGACATAGCACATACTGCTGTATCCTGTACCCCAAGTAATGACACCTGTACCCTGAGCCTAAAAGGTTTAATGCTCTCTTCTCCATTGGCTGTAACAAGCCCATTCAGCAATGAAAATCTCTGAGTGTTTGTGTTGTCGGATTAGCTTTAAATGATCTTCAAGAAAATATTTTTCCCTTCCTGCAACATCACAGCAAGGCAGCTCTCAGTGGGGCTGACACTGCTGCTCACGGAGTTTCCTCATTGTGAGCAGCAGCTGCTTCACTCTGTTTCCAGCAGCACTGAAGCCAACTGCTCCTGATGAGAGCTGGTGCAGGTCCTACTGTCCACTGAGAAGCCTGGTGTGAAGTGATGAACATTTTGAAATGACCATTCTAACTGTGGGCAGTTCAGGTGCCTCGAAATCTCTATTTGTAGCATCATCAGACGGAGTAAATCAAATTCCAAGTCTTCTACGAAGGGAATTTTTTTAATTAAAAGTATTGTAAAGGTAAAGAAAACTTGGAAAAAATCTTCACATATTGTCGATGCAAGATTTTTGTGATCTTTAAGCAGAATAACATTTTGGATTAATTATTCCATTATTGTGGCCATAAAAACAAATTAAAGATCAAACCCAGAGTGTCAAGTTTTTTAAAGAACCCATATTTAAGAATAATTTTACTTAGTAAATTAATTATTAGATTTACGTGTAACGTCTCAGGAAATTCATTATGTGCCCATACAGTTAATGCTGTAATTCTTAATGTATGCTGTGTACACTGAATCTGTACTTTAAGTTCAAAGCTCAGGTCAGCTGAAGGTACACAGACATAACTAGTACCTCCATAGTACATACTAATTAATTTATTTTTATTTTCTAACTAGTTTTCAACATTATTCTGACTGTTTCCCTTGACTGTTGAAGTCACTGGAGCAAACAAGGTTGAAGCAAGCACAAGATGATGTCTGTAGAAATTAATCATTCATTAATAACTGCAACTGTGAAATGGGTTTAAAAATACTTTCTTATATCTCCAGGGCTTTTGAGGGTCAGTTGTTTAAGCATCCTGAGTTTTATTATTAATTAGTTTTCTTACAGAAAAGCTTCAACTGACTTTCAGACACCGTGGACGTTGGAGACTCTGTACTCTGAGAAATTATACCTTGATTGCAAAAAATAAGCAGTGTTTAATAGTCAAGTGGTTTACTCCAGGTGTATTGCCCCATATGAAATCTCAGGGAAGGAAAGGCACAGATGATTTCATGGCATTGTAGCTAGCTGTGGCCAATGCAAAAAGCTTCCTTGGAGGTGTACCCGTACCAGCTCAGTAATAATTTCATTGGCAATTTAATGATCAATGGTTGTCCTGATGTAAAAAAGAAAACAGAAAACCAACTAAACACTTCAGTTCTTGAGATGCAGGCAGTCATAGCAGAAAAAAACCCAGTCTCAGCAAGCCCTTTCTAAAGAGAGGGGTAAGGGAAGAGTGAAAATAGAAGGGAGGAAAGATGAAGTGGTATCCCAGGATAGTTGTTTCAGTACTTCAGGAAAAAAAATTCCTTTTTCTGACTTGATTTCTTTTTCTTTAGTAGTGCCTTAAAGCTCCCTACATCTGCTTTTATTTTGTCTCACTGTAATAAGTCATCAACTGAAGGATCCTTTCACCTCCACCACCAGCTAAAGAGATTTTACCATTCCTTGCACACCATACAGAGACACAGGGAATGGTACCACACTTATAGCCACTGCTTTGAGTCTTTTAAGTACTTTGGGATTTCAGCTGGTAATTTTGGGGAGATTTCTAAGGAAAACCTCAGTGCTTTAGGAGGTACTTGACTCAAACAGAGTCAAGCTCTTTTCTCTGAGTCAATACAGAATGATGTGCCTGAGCACATTTCTTGCACATGAGACCTGCATCTGTAGGTTGATTGCCTGTGGTCATCAATTATCCTTCAGTTAATTGCATAAGCCTAAAGGCATCTTGCCCTGATAACCCAGGCAGGTCAGTTTGATTACAGTTTGCCTTCTGCATATCTGACATTTCAATTTTAATTGGGAAGTTGTTGCTTCTGCTCTTAACCTGCTGTGCACTGCTGAAAAGCACTGGAGGATGGATTTTATTGTTAGGTGAAGGGATAAACAGAGTCAGGGAAAGCAGCCACCAAACTAGAGGTGTCCTCCAGAGTAAAGCTGGGGTCAAAGGACACAGTCATCATATTTTGACATTCAGACTTACCAGTTCAGCTAACCAATACCAGGCATGTCCAGAGAAGTGTTATTTTCAGTAAGGCTGCAGGAAATAACATCAGAGCTCATAATAGGGCTTCTTCATTAAAGTGCTGGGTAGTTTTAGCAAGCAAAGGCAATGGAACCGGTGTAATTCTTTCAAACACACCAGGGAGAAGCTATACAGCAATGTGGTCTGTGTCTGGTACTGCTGCATCCCCACCCCAATGCAGTCTGTCAGGACACCAGATACACAAAATGAGTCTGAATATAACTCATTATTTGTGAAATGCATTGGGAATCTCTTGGAATGAGCAGCGGTTATTTTCCTAATGAATTACTGCTGTTTTGAGCAGTTTTGTTTGTATGTTTAACTTTTTTGCTTTAAATGGTTTTTAACTTTTGAGCAGAATGTTCTTTTGAAATGTTATTCTCCTTTTCAATGTAAATACTGGCATGATATTTTTAGGAAGTGGTTTTGAATGCATCATCTTCTGCTCTGCAATCTTGGATGCTTCACTGACTCAAACTTCAGAAGGGCTGAACATCCACCGCTTTCCTTTCTAAGCTGCAGAGATGAGCAAAGTCCAACTACCATCAGACAGAGCAAACAAGAAAACAGTAGTCCAAAATTCAGTAAATGCTGTGTGGATGAGTGGATTAGCTTTTTTTACAAAGATGATCACTTTATAAAGTATAATCGTTTTTGTACAGCTAAACTAAAAGACAAGGCTTATCTATCAAGGCAAAAGAGGCAGCCTACTGTAATCAAATATAGCAAGATATGCGGTAGTAATGAATCTGAACATTGTAGTCCTTAAATCTGAATGCAAGTGAAGTAGATACAAGCAACTGATAGAAAGCAGAGCAGAAAATGGAAGTCCGGTGGGCATAACAGGGTTTTGATTTTTTTTTTGTATGGAAGCAGAATTGCCGTGCTGATAAAGTTGTTAGATGTTTTCAATTTGGAAAAAATTCATCTCATTCATCATGGAAGTAATCACATTAATCCCTGTTTTGCTTGGTTAAATCTCCATGTAGCAGTGCACGGGCCTTGTTTAAGTCTCATGACGAGTAATTCCTGCCACTGCCAGTTTTCTCACTGCACAGCCTGTGAGAAAAGCCTTGCCATGATCAAAATGCATCTTGAAGGACAAGAGCTGCACAGTTCCTACAGTTTCTGGCTCTCAAAACCTTCTTCTGCAGACTTTCTAAGTATTTAGAACAGGAACACCTTCTCAAATGCTGTATGAGGTACATGACATGTAGTGTTTTCCACTGTGCCGAGTTAAAGAACTGTTTTTTCCAGTTTAGAATTTTCCCCTTCTTTCCTCTTCTGCATTGTTTCCTGAGTTCCATCTCAGGAAAGAATCAGATTTTTGAAACTATGTAATAAGGGTCTTCAGCACACAGAGTTCAGGAAACAGCAATTGTAATGATAGCCTCATTTTAGTGTGTGTTTAGATAATATGTGCTTTATAATTGGAGTCTAGCACTGCAGTCAGTACCATCTTATGAATGCATATTGAAAGGAAATCTCAAATAATTTAATGCAGGTCTTCTACCTAAATGATTTCCATATGTCTTTAATCTAGACATGTGTATGATTTATATCATTGCCTGAATGACTTGTGTTTCATTAGAGTAGTCACTATAGAAAGATGAGGTTACATTCTCATTTTGTGTGATTTCAAAATTAACCCTGCTGTGGGCAGGGGCTTGAACTGCAGGATTGCCACAAATCCCTTTTAATCTACTAACTGTAGGATTCTATAGACAGCTCTGACCCACTGATTTTTGTTATGGAGCACCATATGGAAAAATGCCATTTGCTTCAAGTGATTCGCCATGTGGGTAGGAAAGACAGTGAAAGGCTAAGGAGAAAAGATGTAGCAAAATAAGTAGTCCAACAGTACTCCAAGAGAGTTCAACAAATAAGATATCAATTCCCTGATTTTTATTTTATTTTTTTTTCCCAACTCTTCCTCATGAGATGATCCTTAGATGACAGCACTGATATCAGCAGAGTGTGTTGTGGAGCATGTCTTGTAGGAACAACTGCGCATGATGTTTTATTGTGTTGTGGAAGAAATAACTTATTTTCCTCCCCTCATAGACCATAATGTGATGTTGAATGTAACACCTGGCTTCTTGAAATACGTACACATTTGTTTCTCAGTCTTAGAACAAAATCAAGGTAAAATAATCGTACTCTTAAGCTTAAGGGAGCTGGTAGGACCAAAGCCAGTTCTCAGGGGATCTGTGAACTGCCTTGTAGCTGTTGTAGACCATGTTGTGCCTCTGCCCAGATCACCTAAACTATGATATCCTCAGCACATCTGGAGGTCCCACTGCTGCTCAAGACCCTCATGGGTTTTACAAAGGTCTTTGGTGTGGAGTCTCCCCTAATTGCATCACAAGTTCCAGTAGTTGCTAGACCTTTTCCTCAAGAAGTGTGCCTTGAAGTGGACTTACTAATAAAAATTGGATTTTCATCTCATTCCATTTTATCTTCTGTACAAAGCCAATACAAACACAGTGGGTAAACTGGAATTGCTATAATATGCCTGCGATTGCCAGCCAAACAAATCTAAGAGTACATTTTCTCTAAACTTTTTGAACTAGAATTGCACTCGCTACTTAATGGGACATAATCTGCAATGACTTGGCCCAACGTTTAGGCTTTCAGATAATGAAGCTTACAGGGCTTAATACGAATCCAAGCATCAGGAATGTGCACTTTTATTTTCATTAAAGCACTTTTACTTGGAGATTTAACTACTGCTCCTCAGTGGTTTGTATGCAAACTGTGTCACTGAGCAAAAATGACTGAAACTGAGAGAGACAATGTCCATTCTGTATTCTGTCCCCAAGGTTAATTGAATGTGCTATCAATAACTTGCAGAATAGTGGGGGGGCATCTGCACTGGAATACTTTGAGAGGCTGCCACGTATTCCTTCCATGGAAATCTTTAAGTAGGTGGTTTACTGCTAATGATGCTTGACAGATGTATAAATTCCAGTTTCTGCTGACACCTGCTCGTGCTCTTGGGTGCTCCTTGTCACCCACATGCACGCAGCTCACACACCTACCCTTCAAGTGTACACAGACCAGCTCGTTCCGATTTGTATTTGCCAAAGAAAACAAAACACACATCACCTGAAGTATGCTCATGGGACCTCCCTTCCTCTCTTCAGGCATACTGCCAATGAACATCTTTCCTTTATATTCAGCTCCCTAGAGATAGCACAGTCTCAAGCATAATTTTTGCTGAGATGTGTTCAGGCTTGCAAGTAGAATGCCTGCTCCTGTATGAAGGTAGAAGAGGCCCTTCACATGGTGCTGTGTTCACCCAAGCATGCATGTAATCTCTCATTCTCATACACGTGCAGTCTGCTGTGTTCCATGCATGTGTTGTAACAAAAAATTTAAATCTTTCTTCCCATCCTGCTTAATATGCAAATGTGGATAGCACATCAAGATTGGAAATAAATGTAGCAGAATGACTTCAGTCAACCTGAAATGTCGAATGACTCATTCACACCCTTTGCACAGTGTTCCCTCTTTGCCACATGCAGTCTATTGAGTAGTCTGAAGGCTGTGTGGCTCCCTGCTGCAGAGCAGCAATTGATTACTTGCTCACTAAAGGACTGGGACCACGTTTATTTTTGCAGGAGGTACAAGGGTATGCAGAGAGGTTCCAATGAACCTCCTTGCCATGACAGTGTGCTGTGGGAAGGGGAAATGTAGGATGTCACACTTGATCTTCCTATAAAGAACTTTTTGTGCTTAATTAAGTTTTAGCCTAAATGTTAGTTCAGTAACCAATATTCTTACATTGTGGTATGACCCATTTTTATTCCAGATAATAAGAACCCATTCCAATCTGATATCATTTAGTTTTGCATTAAGATAAACAACAATTAGTTGCACCTAATTCAGGGTAAAACATGTCTACATGTTAAATCATTCAGAAACTGCCGCTGCACTTTAATTTCAAAGGTATAATAATCCAAGTGAACTAAAAAAATGTATTGACAAACATGAAATATGTTCCACACTTCTACTTAAAATGGTACAATCACTGTGCAGAGAAACCCCAGGAATAGTAACAAGCTGGCATTCACACATCTTATAATGAGAAGAAAAGTTGGATTGACTATTGCAGTTGCATCTTTATATGTATGAATTATTGTAATTGATTTCTTTTAAAACCCTTTTAGAATCATCCCCTAATGCAGATGCAAATGGCCTGACTTTAATTTATAGAAAGGTTAGCACTCACACCTTGTAAAAGAGGTTCTGTGTTTAAATGGAAGTTGAGCTGTGAAGACCCATTAAGCAGAAAAAATATAGTTAAGACAACAAAGAAGCTCCAAAGGTAAATTTGCAAGTGGGGCCATTATGCAGTGAAGATATCACAACTGTGCTCGTTATACCACAACGCAGATTCCACCAGCAGCATTTCTGTTTCTCTGTCCTTACCTAAATGAGAGGCTTTGTATGTGTATCAGTTTGTCAGTTCTTCTCAGAACAAAGGTGGCTGAGCTGCAATTATGTGCAACATGTCCAGGATAAGAGGACCATGAAAACCAAGCAGTTAGGTTCCCCATGTTTGTGTTTACAATGTCATAACTAAATGTATGTTGATCGAAACTCTAGTATTTCATTATTTCATAAAAGCACAAGAGGAGAGAAAAAAATATACAAAGCAAAAGAGGCAAAGCAAATTTCACTCCACAATTTTTGCAGTCAGATGAAATTTTGTATTTTGTTCAAAAATGGGTTTATGTTTAAAAGGACAAAGAAACTTTACTTTTTCTTACTGACCTAACTGTAGTTTTACTTTTGTGCAAATCATATCTGTTGCAACAGAATCACACTATTTAATTTTAGTACAAGAGTTCCAGATTTTGCACAGTTATCTGTGATGGCAGGACTAATCTTACACATACACACACACGAGGGGAAAAAAAAAAAAAACAAAAACCAAAACCCCGCAGTTTAATCACTGATCTTGCTCTTCTTCCCATTTTGCACAATTTTTTATCAGCTGGTCTTATCAAAGAAACATGCAATAGGTTATTGGAAACACATATTTTGTACCCAGCTGTATATACTAGCAGATTTTCATAGCAATTTGTTCCCATATCCTACTCAAATGTATTGTTCCAATACAGAGTCCAATATAAGATTAAAAATTATTTTTACTAGATTGGATTAATCCCTTAATGGAATGAATTCTGTAGGCTGTGCTATGCCCAGAAATAAAGGCATTATATCTTTTGCATCTTCCATCTTTCACATAGAAAAAAGGAGTTTCATAAATGCTGTGGAAATGAGCCAATGACATAAGGTGAACTTGCTCCTATTTTAGCACAAATATTTACAGTTTTTTCCCTAGATTTCCATTTCACATTGCAAAGTTCTTGATTGGTCCTGGACAAAGGGAATTTAACATTCATGTGCACATCCAGTGTGTATTCATATGCAGACCTGCATGAAGACCAGAATTCCTCAGCTCTTAGTTACAGGGCAAGAGCTCAGATTTACAGATCAGCATGCTGGAAACTATGTTTTCTGGAACTCTCTCTTTGACAGTCACAGTTAGAAATAATTAAATCTTGAGTATTATTTCCCATATTTTGAAACCCAAATACAAGGAAAGCACCTTGGAATATCTGTATCTAATTGTAGGTGGGTTTTGTTGCCTGTTGGTTGGTTGTTTTTAATCAGATCTCATAGTGTCAGATTCTTGTTTCTGTTTTTACTCTTTTGCTTTGGAAGTGACTTTTGAAAAGTCCTCCCTGATAGCATAAATGTGTGAAATACATCATCACTCTTCATCCCAGTCTCTTCTATGATCGATTTGAGAAATATAATTCTCCGTCTGACTTGCAGCCAGCAGAATTCCCCAGAGCTGGTCACAGCTTGTGTGATTCAGAGAAGCTTTGAAGGCAGTTGAAATTATACCAAAGACCAGTTTTAGGATAAGTAGTCACAGGATTTCACAGAGCCCAGGCATGGCCTGATGCCCACTTGATCCCTCTTGACTGCAGTCTTTTACTGGAAGTAGATCTCAGAGGATGAAGATTTAAAAGGGCTGCAGCCACATAAAAGCAGGTGTATGTACATGTGCATAGATACCTGAACAAATTCAGAGGTGTGCATTTTGCTCTTTTTCTGCCCTATATCCATTTATCCTTCAATGAACCCTCAACATTAGAGCAAATATGCTGCACACAGGCAGTTCATTGGTATATTGATATGGTGTATTGATCACAGTGGTCTGTTGCAACCCTGAATTTTATGAATTCATTAAGTGCAAGCTCCACCTGTACACAGAAGTGGATCCCTTGCTTACACACAAGCACAGTGGGAGAAGGGTTGGTGGGAACAGGGTTGGTTTTTCTGAAGAGGGTGGGTTTTCTGATAACCACACACTTGCAGTGCACCATATATCAGTCAGTGCTGAAGTTTACCAAGAAAAGATGAGAAAAATTGAGAGGCAGTTAGCAAGATAAGGTATGAGGAGATTTAAAAGAAAGTAGCATAGAAGGAAGTGGCTACATTTTTCATGCTTTAGTTGTTTGTCTGGAGGGCTTGAGAAGGAGCTGCTCAACAGTTGTGCTAAAAGATTCAAAGCAACTTCCCATCAGGCAGCATTCCTCAAGTGTCTGCTCTCAAGGAGCAGTCAGGGAAAATTCATTCTGTAGGAAGGAGTTAATGGGGCTGCATTACCGACCCCTTATTGCTCTGTCTGATAGAGAGACAGCAGGTTCACTTTGGCAACTCCAGAGCCCTGATCAGTTCAGATTAGTGGCCCATCATCTGTCTGCCTTAATCAGGCATGTTTAGATATATTAATCATGATTAAAGGAGTGTAGTGCAGGGAGGGGGAAGAAAGAAAGAGTGAGATTACTCTTCTCTAGCTTCAAATGGAAGCTTTGCAAATCCCACTGAGTCAAAAGGTGCTCATCAAAGGAAAATTTAAATCCTGGAAAGGAGTGTTTTGTTGAACACTCCAGCACTGGATTCAAATCACTGAAGAAGAACCTCTTTTTCTTTCTCTCCCTTCTTTTCTCCATCTGCTGTCTTTACATGCAGCAAAGAAGAAAATCAGCAGCTCATGCAACCCACATTGATTCGGCTTGATATCCCCTGCTTAGCTTACCTGTAGCTCAAATTTTAAGTGCTATTTCAAAATTAGCCATCATTGTAATAGCTGAGACCTCTGAGTCCTGTGTTCTTGTCATGTTTATTTTTGAGGATGCACAGAGTACCATTGAAACTATGTCCCAATTCTAGGACTTACTTTGATACTTGTTAGTGTCCAGAAGGGATGGTAATAAATTGTAAAGGCTGGGAAGAAGTTCTTTTTTTTGATCAGCAGCAGTGCTTCTGCAGTTTAAGATTAGAACACTGTTAGAACACTAATATATAATTAGTATTATATAGTGAGATGTGCCAAATTTGCTGCTGTTGTAACTTTAGTATAGTTCACAGATGATGATGGAGATCAACTGATTAACACTTAAGAGTCTCTGAAAGAGACCAGCAAAGAGAAGAAAGTTTTGGCTCCCAAGAGACCAGAAAGGAGAAGAAAGTTTTCTTAGACCTCCCTCTATGGTAAGGAAGATCAGAAACTAGTCCTGCTGATAGAAGGCTACAGAGCAGAGGTCAGGCTACAGGATCTATGGTCTTTTGCCCTGAGTAACTGGGCCCTTTTTTGCTCTTAGATGAGATAAATGTAGAACAGGCTTGGAAAATGTGCTGTTATGACGAACGTATTCTGTTTGTCTTGTTTTGTGGTCTCCAGCCTTCTTTGGGCCTGCAGTTTTATCTAGATTTCCAAGTGAATAGTACAAATTTCTATGTGGTGAACAGAGACCTCCTTGACAGTGAGCTGGATCTTCTTTGGTCCCAACAACCAATCCTTGAAACCCAGTTCATGGGCCCAGACTGGAAACTCTGACATGGAACACTATAGAACACAGCAGGCTTGCTTTGGCTGTGTGTGCTCAGTGCAGCTGGCAACACAGGAGCTGTAAGGCAGCTCTTCCTGTCTGGGCTCTTGGGCAGCAGTGCAGCAGTTAAAGAAAATCTGTGGAAATCCAGAAAAATTATTTGGTAGTGGAAAAAAATAAGTCAAACTTCCCTTTCTCTGCTGTAATCTACTCCTTCCTCCTCTGGTACTCCAGTCGGCTCTGTGACAGTTCAGGTCTCGTGGTCTTGTAATTGCTGTCGAAATTATAATCTTGGTATGTCACAAGACTGGCTCGGTGTAATCACTGTACAAATGCAGGAGGCAGAGAACCTGACTGCTTAGAATAAAGAAGCTGCTAGAGAGACACTAATAATTCAGTAGCAGGAATTATGGAGTAGGGGACGTAGAACAAAAAGTTGGCAGGTTTGAAAGGATTTAATGAAAATATTAAATATCAACAAGTTTGCCAGTACTTCTTTAGAATAGGAAAGTAGAGGATCTTAGCCATAAACTTCCAAAGAAAAATCTCTCAGAAGTGCAGAGATGCTCCTCAGCGGAAATACTAGGGGGTATCTTTGGAGATCAATTCGCAGAATGATGGGAAATGTTGTATTAATTAAGCAGCAAATTAACACTGATGTTCAGGATTAAAACCACATCTCCTTGCAATAAATGGATGGGACCAGGCAGTGAAGTTGTATCCTCTCTTGGTGGATACACAACCACAGAATTAGAGCAGTACTCTTACATAAGGGTAAAGCTTATTCCTGTAAAAGAATTGGCTTCACACCTTTAATTGAAATAATTGTACCACTTGCGAAGGCACAGTAGGCTGTAGGCACATCAGCTAAACTGAATGTTGTTTGTGAGGGTGATGGTGACAAGATCAGCTTTGCAACTGATGCTGATGACTGAGTTTTTTGAAAATCCTGGGAAGTGATCAAAGAGGACTGTTGCAGGTGAGCAACAAGACACAGAGCTTTCAAGACAATTTTTGCTAACAGGAAGCACAGCAAATTGGGAAAGAGCTCTTCCCAGATCAGTTCATGGAGCTCTGCAGGGAAGCTTTTATAGCACTGCCACTTCTGTGCACTCAGTCCAGGAAAAAATAACTGCCTGCTAATGACCTGTCACTGTGGACAGCCCGACCAGCTGTTTGCAGAGAGCAAAGCTGGGAGAGGATGAATTGCTCTGAGTGCAGCATATCTGAATGTGGGAACAGGAATAGATGGGAGGCTGGGAACGACTAGACAGCTTCCATTCATAACGTTCAGCTTTATGTGGATTTACAGTCCTGATGCTCCCAATTCCACAGATGCTGGGTTATCACTTACAATTACTTACAACAATTGAAATCTCCCTTGTTTCCACACTTTGACTTCTGTTTCCCTTGTTGATGGTGTTACTTTCTGGAGGGGGAAGCAGTTTATCTTGAGGGTAACAAAACCTGGCCACTTAATTCTTTGAGTATTATCAACTCAATTCAGAGTAGACAAACTATTTGATGAATATGTTTTGTTGGAAATTACCTTTTTTCCTTTTTCTTTGCTTTTTCTTTTCCCTTTGGTTTTCTTTCTGGCTGCCCACATGCTTCCCAGATGAAACTAAAGTGATACTAAAGCTTCACTTTAGAAACTAAAGTGAATAAAATGTCTTGGAAAAAGATTCTTCTCTTGAAAATTTCAGGCCAGCAAGAAATCACTAAGATTTTTGTGAGACAGTGTGTTCTTAGGCAGTTTTCAGACATGTTTGCAGACACATCTGTTTTGGGTCACTCACCTAAGTGCAAAAGCAGGTGTAAGTTTTTCTGCATTAAGCTTTTTAAATCCAGGTCTTCTCAGACTGTATAATAGCTATGGTTTGACCATCCTGTCTGGATTGTGTCAGTAGCAGATAATGACAAAGAAGTCGGCAGCAAGTAGCTGTGGAATAACCAGTCTGCCTGGGCTGGGTTTAACCCAGTTTTCTAATAGAGATTGGCTAAAACACGGCTGGATGGAGTCTGATGTCCTTCTCATTAGGTTTGTTTCCATTACTTATGGCTGAAGTATCTGGATATTTCTTCATATTTCTCAGCATAGTTGTGATGGATGTATTCTGCAAGGTGAAGAGGTTAATGTGTTACCATAAATGCGACAGAGGAGGAATATATAGAAATGGAGAAGAAAGAAAGGAGAGTTATTCCCCATTCTATCCTATTTCCTATCCTTTCTCAGTGTTGGGAGCTTGCCAGTATTGAGTGTTTTGTTTATAGTCTAGAAAGCCACATCTCTTATGCCTTGACATTTAATAGATTTAATCTTATAATGCAATAGTTCTGGATACATAACAGGAATCCATGCAGTGTTTTGTGACATTGTCAGGCAGAAAGCATGAGTGACAAGTCACCAGCAGCGTTCTTGCTGGGGGGCCCATTAGATCACATCATGGTAGAAAATAGAGAAATTAGGTCGTTCCAGTGTGTAACGTAATGCAATCTGTCATGCCATTCACACACCACGAAAAAGCACAGAGCTTAAACCTAAGAAGACCATGAGAACTGGTGTCCCACCTTCCTGTACAGAAATATATATTTCTCATGTACTGATAGCCACACTTTTCACAACATGGCAAGAGTTCACTGCTGTACTCTTCCTTTAGCCCCCTGCCTGATGAACCTGTATATTTTTTATATATTCAAGATTATCCCATTCAGAGGGAGTTATCATTATGTCTATCCCTGACTGGTCTGAGTGCTTCATAATTTTCACACTCACAGACATTCCAGATTACTACCTCCCCAGAAGGCTCTGTGTGTGGGGGGACTACCACCTACCAGCCAGCTGCTGGACCAGTCCTCTTGGACTAGCACGTTGTGGTGGTTTTTGGTGAAGAGCCACAGCTCCTAAGGATTAATTGGGTCAGGTAAAAGTTACTCACAACCCATGATGCTGCACCCAGCAACAGCTGCTTGGGGAAGGAGAGTGAGAAATGTCACAGTCTCTTTCCCTATGGCCTCCCAGATTCTGACACTCTTGGAATGAACTCCTAGTGCTTATGTTATGGGAAATTATGGATAAAGCTTTCTGTTTACCTTGTCTATGATTGCCATTATTTCCGATGTTGTTTTGCATTTATCCCTCTGACACCTTTTTTTAAGGGTGAAAGATCCCAGTCTTTGATTTGGTCCTTCCTTGTCCAGAAACTTCTCATTCCCTTTGTCATCTTTAGTTGATTTCTATCTGCTATTTCTAATGCTACTGTCTCTGTTTGAGATGGAGAGATGAGAACCAGATGCTGTGTTCAAGTGACAAATATTCAAGAAGGTGCCCCAGGGATTTGTACAGTGGACTCATGTTGCCTTCTGGTTTGTTTTGGTCACTTTCCAGATGCTTCCTAATCTGCCTTTTTGACTTCCACTCAGCTGACCCTTTGATAGAACTCAAAGAGCATCTCAAAGGTGTCTTTCCCGAGTGGTAATTGCTAATTTAATCTCATTGCTGTGTTCATGTAAGTTAGGTTTGTTTTGTCCCATGTCCATTGCTTTTGTAGTGATCAGCACTGAGATTCATCTTGCACTTCAACAATATTTTTAAAACCATCTGCAAGGCTTTGTGATCAGCTTTAATTTGTATTACCCTGGATTTTTCTCATCAGTAAGTTTTGTCACTTCATGTTTTCCAGATCATTTATTAATCTTTTGAATAGCACATTCAAATTGTTTCATAACTTTTAATCAGTTGTTAATCATCTATAGGACCTTCCCTCCTATTCTTTGAGAACTTAGGAGGCTTTTTAAAGACTCTTTGGTAAGAGACTTTATCAAAAATTATGTGGAAATGCAAATTTTATATCAAGTGATCACCTATATCCACATTTTCATCAGCTCTTTCAGAGAACTCAGATTTGTGCCATATGACTTCCTTCTACAAAAGCTGTGCGAGGAGGAATTAGTATGTTGTTTCTCTCTTAGGGCCAGTAATTCATTTCATCATTAATCTTTCAATCCTTTTCAGGCACACAGAAGTCACACCAACACCTTGCATCCCCTCAAAACACATCTCAAACACTGGCATTGCGTTTGCTGCTTTTTCCTAGTACCACAGCTTAGTTAAGTCTGGCATTGTAAACCACAGTTTGATTGCTCATCCTTCACTATTTCATGTTCAGTTTGAATTTCAGTCAACATTTCTAAAATATCAAATCCTTCGATTTACCCTTATTCATTTACTGGTTTTTCCTAAAACCTTTTATTCCAGTTCTTCATCTTGAAATAGCTCTCCTGGCTTTCCTCTGCAAAGAAAACTCCAGTGTGGGGACCTCCTTCTATCCCTATGGGAGATGCATGGATGCAGAAAATTCATTTAGCTTTTGCGCTTCATCCTTATCTTCTTTGAGCATTCTTTTTACATTTCAATCATCTGTCAGCCCTACAGACACACTCTGGCAGGCTTCCTGTTTCTGTTGTCTTTGAAAATTATTTTATTGCATGTTTTTATGTCTTTAGCTACTTGTTCCTCAAGATATGCTTTTCAACAGACTTACGGTTTCTCAGTTAACTTAGCAGATCTGTGCTCATTTCTGTTCTCCTTATTTGGGTAGAACTTGCACTTTTTGAGGGACCCTCCTTTCTTCATCTGTTAAACCGCCCTGGGCTGGAGCAGCAGCCAGGGGCAGCTCCTTTTGAACCGGCACCACCATTTTAAATATGCGGGGTACCAAATATTTCTGCCATGAAGGACTGGCAACTGCCCATGCCGGCTCTGTCCCATGCCAGGCACGGCTGTGTCCTGTGTCCCCACGGCCACCCCGGGCAGTCGCTGTCCCCTGGCACGTGGGCCGGTGCCGGTGTGTGACATGGCGCTGAGGGAGGGGCCGGGGCTCAGGCTCTGGGCCGGGCCTCTGTGGCCCCGCAGCCGCTGCTAGGAGCCAGGGAGGGGAGCGCGGCGAGGGACGGGGTGGCCACGGCTCCGGGACCCAGGGGAGCGCCTGGCACCAGGTAAAGGGAGCAAGGCTTGGAAGGAAAGGTGAAGGACTGCGCAGTAGGGGCAGAGCGGGGGATCCCAAGGCCGTCTTGTTTATCAGCTTTCTTGTGCAGGACAAATGCCTCTGCCACATCTGAGGGAGGCAAACAGAAGGAGGTGTTTCCCCACCACCCCAGTCCCCCCACACCAACCCTTCCAGCACAGCAAAGATTTGGGATTTTATACTGTCGCAGTTTCATGCTGTGATATCATACCTGGTACTGTATCAGGTGCTCCTCTCTCTGAGCCTGTTGTTGCAGCAGCTTCCCATGTTGCTGCACAACTCTACTCTGACTCGATGGGAAGGAGCACAGAAGACCTGGGTTCCCTAGGGAAATTAAGCCCCATCCTTGTTTGGGGCATTTCTTACCAACTGCTGTTGGTTATAGAGTCCTGAAAGTTTGTTTGTTCTCTGAATCCAGTTCCTAGGAGGCTTATTTTGTTTGCACATAGGCTCAGCCAAAATGCTGTGCCTTGTTCTGTGTGGCAGAATAGCCAAGACTTAAATGCATCATTTCTGAGTGTTTTAGTGACTTGTTCTCCCTTATAAATTTTACTCTCTTATCACTGACAGTCAGTGAAGCTGCACCGTTAACTCAGTAGCAAGAGGTTTGTGTTTTTGGAGCTAAATATTCCCATGCCATTTGTATGTGGCTTAGCTGGTGAAAACAAAGCTGTTATCTGCAACAGCTCTTTTAGATTGCAGGTCCCTTCTCCATTGTTTCTGCTGAAATGTCATGTGGAGTTCCTGTGCAGATGCTCAGGCTTGAATCCTGTCCCCGGTTGTTCATCAGTCCAGCACGTTGCTCTTGCAGAGCCGAACAAAGACATGGCAGCTCGTGTTTATATCTTGGTGCAAAACCTCACTGGATGAAGCTTCAGAATGGAGATGTGTGCAGTTTTTTATGCTACAGGCATACAAATAGAAACTTTTTGCATATGGTTCCTTTAAGTGAATGCATTGTTGTAATTTTGCTCTCTTTCTGATGTAAGTAGGTGAAATTGGGAAAGGCTGAGGCTGGGCAGTCCCCAAGTGATGAACTCTTCATAGGTGGTGACCTTCCCTGGCATTGTTACTGCTGAATTTGGAACCAACATGGTGTAGGGTAACGGTGTTAAACTCTCTGGGACTCCTCTGTCAGGCTGTATTGCTTGCTGACATGTTTTAGGCCTTGGCACTTTCCATCAACAGAGACACTGATGTTCTTGCTCAGGGAATGGCATTCCGCCAAACGAAAATGCCTACCTTGTGCTGTGAAAGCCATGCTGCTTTTCACTTTTCATTTTGTGGACCTTCTGTTGCACCAGCCCCACAGAACTGCTGTAGCCTTATGCCTCTTGAATCCACCCTGTTACAAAGGTGAACCACAGAGAAAATTCACCTGCATGCAGAAAGCCAGCACAAAATGAAAGGCGCTGGTCAGCTCACGGTTGGAACTGAAAAATCCCTCTTTGAACATTGCATATCTTTCATGCTAAACTCTCTACAAAGGTGATTTTCACAGAGAACATTATGCACAGTCTAAAACCGTCCTTGGCGATCAAAAGGGTAAAGGAGTTGCACCACGCAGTTAAAAGCAGAATTTGGGATAAAAAGTGCTTGAGAAATGGAAGTTATGATAACAGTGAAGAATTTCCTGTCTGTCTGTGTTGTGGGGTGGTGCTGGGAGTCACAGGCATGCAGAGAGGGAAAGAATGGGCTCCAGGCAGGGGAGTTCTCATGAGGGCCCAGCACTGCCCCATGTGGAGTGGGGGGATTCTCAAGTTACACATGGAGGGAGGAACAGGATCAGAAAAACAGAACTGGTTTGAAGTTCAGGTGCTGAAAAGTGGTAGGCTGGAGTTCAAAGACAGGATTATTGGCTAGTGTTGCTTTAGTAGCTGGTGGAGGAAGAGCTTAAGGCCAGAGCATTACTGCATTGCTGATTTATCTACACAGCCAACACTGTGGATGCTGTTTGAGCCACTTCTAAATCCAGCCGCTGGCAATGAAAGGCATATTTAATCCATGTGTTAGATTGTTTGAAGAGGTATCTCTCTCCTGGTCTCTCCCTGAGGCTGGGATTGCTGAAATTGGAAGGGAAGTGAGAGGAAGGATTTTAACTGTTTCACAAACTCTTCTCCTTCAGAGGGGGCCACATTCCAATAGCACCTTTAACATTTGGGTTATTGAAAAAATTAAAGTTTTCCTACTCTCTTGCCCCTGTAGAGGGAACCCCCACTACTACTTCTGTATCTAAGGGATATGATCAAAGACAGGATTTGTATTTAAATAGTTTGCATTTAAATTGTTTTTAAGTGTGTTCTTTTCCTCAAGCTGGGATTAATGGTCTGCACTTAGGAGTTCCAGGATCCACCTGCACTGTTGGCTCTGATCTCTCTGCAGCAGCCACCACTGCAAGATAAAACACCGAAAAACAACTCTTACTAAAGTAATTTTCCTTTTGTCTTTTTCTTCAATTGTCTTCCATGAAAGAGTAGAATTGTTTAGCCAGTTCCCTTAAGGGTTAATTCCCCTCCAGTTTAATACCCCTCTGCTCTGTTAGCACACAACGGGCTGACACTGCCTGTTGAGGGTTACAGGCTGAAGGTCCTAAAATATCTATGCAGGAATAGAGGACAGTTCTCAGATCAGGCCCGAGCTGCACCTGCAGGGTAACACCAATGTCTTGGAATAAGAATAAGACAGAGGGTGACCCTAATCTGCAAAAGGTATCAGAAGTAAGAATTAAAGAGCATTAGTAGGTCAACAGGGAGAATAGGAGATGAAAGTGTTTGGAACAGGGGGAAAGCTGAAGCCTGAGAATAAAGCACCCATGTGCCTTAGGGTGTCGGGGTTCAGCACTGCTGTGTGTTGGAAGCCCAAGGCAGCAGGTTGGAATAGCAGGCACAGGGCAGATCTCAGCTGAGCTGTGTACCCAGACCTACCTGGGAGGCCCTGGCACTGAAGCAACCCCAATTGCTCTAGAACAGATCCATGCTGAATAAGCAGAGCTCTCTGTGGACTGCCAAAAAATTTGCCTTGGTGCTTCATAGCTCTCATCAGTCACCTGGATATAAATTCCTACCTATAAGCAGCAAAAAAGAGAGTGCTAACAGAGTCCACTAGGAAGCATATAATCAGGGGGGTTTTTTTGTTAGAAGTGATTGTAACAAATATCAGAACTAATATCCAGTGATGTTATGGCCCCTCTTGTGAATCACTTTATTCAGGGATCTTTAGTCAAGTGCAAAGGGACTCTGCAAGCAGGAAATAGACAATTTAGCCAATAAATAACTGCTGTATACAGTTAACACACACAGAACCCAGGTAGGATTCAATGAAATATTAGGCTACACGTTAGCATACTCCTCACCTGTGTAAAGGCAGCCAAAGATTCTTTGCAGGTATCAATCAGAAATGAAGAGTCACCCTCCATGGTTGCCATCTGCCACCAGCTAGGTCAGGACTGATGGCACTGACAGCTCAACTCAGTGACCCAAATGATTCATGGCAGGTACTCAGCTAGACTGACTATCACAACTAAACTATGGTTTCGTTTTTCCTCTGAGATTTCATATCTTCCCATGTTGGTGGTTTTCCTCTGGAATCCCTGGGCTGATGCTGATGCAGTCCTAGAGCTTTTGCCCTGCAGGCTTTCTCCAGCTCCTTCTCAGCAGTTTAAGTTGAGCTGTATCAGAGCAGGGCCCTGGATCCTGGTTACACATATAGTTAAATCCCTGGGTTGTGTGTCACAGGAGGAACATTACAGCATGTATTGCTGAGAAGGAAGGCTACAGCAGCCTTTTGATTTTGAAGTGGCAAAATTCTGGAGCTTGCTCAGTATCAACACTTTATATTTTGGGGATCTTGTGTCAGTTCTAATCAATAAGAAATATCTAACCCTAATTAGGGTTATTAATTTGTTTCTACAGTGTCTTTCTAGAGCTTTCTGGTTAAGAATGTTTTTGGATCAGGCAAGCTGGCACTTCCTCTCAAGCCATATAGACTGTTGTGAGAATTGAGATTATGCAGTGGAACCTGTAGCTTCAAGATCTTTGTTTCCAGACAAACCTAGCTTAAAAATTATAAAAATTACTTCTATATCGCAGCTGTCTGATGGTCTTCAGAAGCTGTGCTGCAAGTGCATCTGCCAGCAGTGCAGTTGCTTAAGGTGGCACTGCCTGGCTATTTCTTGGCTTGTCACTGGCAGCCTCGCCACTGGGCTGTGGGGTACATGACCCAGCCATGGGAAATTGGTAACTCTTGATTATAAAAATGGTCCTGCTGGGGTACATCCGAGTTACATGGGCAGGAAGTGGTGAAGGAGCAAAGCCCATCTTGCCACTTCCCCTGCCACACTGCTCTGGTGCTGAAAAGCAGGCTTTGGTTTGCAGGCTGTCTGATATGTTTTGGGCTCTTGGGTTACCAACACTGAGATAGGCTAACTCTCTGCCAGCTTCAAAATAGGGAATGCAGCCTTTCTGCAAACAGTGTTTTCCTACCTGAAAGTTGTGGTCACCCATGTTAAACCATCACAAAGAAAAGACTCTTTCAACCTTCCATATTGTGGCCCGTATCCAAGAAAAAGTATATATATTTATTGCAGCCCTGTTTGTTTTGTCAGCAATGTGACTCACTCTTGAGGCAAAGAGTAAGTCATTGCAGGAGACAAATGCATTTTTCTATTGCAGGACAGAGTCACTTGCTTTATTGGAAGCTGTGACAGAGTTGGTCTGTACATGTTTCTCCCATGAGGTTGCTCTAGAGAAAGAGATCTGTCAGAATAAGCATCCACTCTTGGTTATTTGTACTTCTGACTTCAGCTAATTACAGCTCAGCCATGCTCTCTCTTCTACCTGCTAATGTCTTTGCATGTCTAGTAACTAATGGCTGCCCGTAGGTGGTGAGTGCTTCTCCAAAGCACTGCCTGTCAGCTTTCCAGAGGCTGGGCTCCACAATCCCAGTAGCTCATAGGTGCTGACAAGTATCTGACATCACCTCTTCCAGCTCTGCTCTGCCCCCAAGACACAGCATGGAAGCCATTGCCAAGTTTGATTTCACTGCTTCTGGAGAAGACGAGTTGAGCTTCCAGGCTGGGGATATGTTGAAGGTAAGTACAGTCCCCAGCTTGACTAAGCAGCTTTTCTGAGACCGCTTCCAGTTCTTTCTTGTGCTTCCCTTTGCCTTGACCAAACAGATGGAGGCACATCTATAAACTAGGATACAAATGCAGGATACTCCTCTCCCATAGGGTTTGCAATAGGACAACAATTCTGAGGTTACTTGAGTCTGTGTCCACTTTTCTTGATTTTATGTCCGTGAACTGTGGATTTAGTTGCCCTGCAGTCCTCTGGTAGTCAGCAGGGAAGGGTATGTACCTTTGTTGGGGCACAGATCAAGATCTTTGGTGACAGATTTTGAGGGTCCTGTCTGTTTTCATTAACCAGTTAAACCATCCACAGTGACTACATTATGCTGATTATGTCTAAACACAGGCAGGATCAGTTCTGTCCAGAAGGATTGCTGTCTTCCTTATTTCCAGCTGTTGAACTGTTTAAAAGATAACTCTCATCCATTCTAGAATTTATATCTAACTTTTTACTGTAAGTAATTATTGTTAGATGCTGCAGGGATCTTAGGCAATTGCAAATAGAAGAGGAGAATTCCACGAGACAGACTCTTACACACATAGTGGAATAGTTTAAGAGGTCCTGGTCTAATAACATTATATACACCCTTGCAGGAATTTCACAGTGGGGCAATGGCAGAAGTAGAGTTGGTCATCCACAATACAGAGCTTCTGGAAGTCTCTTTGAAGTTGATTTGTATGTGTTATGATAGAAAGTTCTTGTTAACGTTACCAAAGTCCCACAGATGAAGCCACTTGAAGTTTCACCCTAATTATGTATCCACTTCTCAGCCCTAGATGTTCTGTTTCCATTGAAAAGGCCTGAGTATTACTCCTCCCTAAGGCCTTAGCTCCTTTACTGTCCAAAGGGATGATGTACAACCATAGGATGTGCAACCCTGTTTGGCAAGGAGCCTTTGCTACTCCTCTGTGCAGTCACAGATATTCCAGCTAATAATCAGATATTGAGTCTCAGCTTTGCCTCTTCCATCACCACCATTTGTTATTTTATTGGCCTTTTAATTCTTGGCACTTCAACAAAGTTGATAGCATCCAGAGCTCATTAGTACCAAATCTTTCCAAAGAGCTGTGAGAAGGTTCTAGAGAAATCACTGCGTCTCTTCAGCACAGATGAACACTCTTATTCTTCCCCACTCAGTCCCTACTATCACATGACCCTTACTGATGCCTTTTTTCTCAGGAGACTTCCATCAAGTCCCTGCTGGGGTGATGGTGTTGGCCAGATCACTTTTCCTTCTGTTCCTCAGTTCCCCTTCTTGTAAAATCATTATAAGTCAGAACTACTTTCAAAGTATGCTGGAATCCTCTGATAAAAAGTGTCAACACTACACTCCAGTTTTATTATTATTGGTTGTCAGAGAGAATTCACTACCAGAAAAATCAAACTCCTTCTTGTTTCAATGTCATTGGGGTAAACAAAACACCACCTTAGCCACCAAGTCGTAGTAGCAGTAAATCAGCCTGAGTAACAACTCTGTTCTGGCATAGGCACACACACATTCCTACCCCATCATGAGCCCCCTCATGCTGCCTGCAACAACCTGCTGATATATGAAGGAGATAAGGTGAAATATTGATGTAGAGATTACAAAACAGGAAACAGGAGGCCCTCAACCAGTAGTGACAGGAGGAAATCCACCCTCTTACCCCCCCCTACATCCTTCTCTGAGAGGATGACACACTGAGAGAAACCTGCCAGCTCTGCAGTGGCAAACAGCTGGTGGGTCGTTCTGGAAACCTCACTTCCAACAGAGCAGGGCCCAGGCATGAGCAGGAAGTAGCCATCATCCCCTGTGTTTGGCCACAGCAGTGAAAAAAGATCCTCAACCCAGCACCCAGGCATGAGGACAGCAGTGACTATACAAGTAGGGAATTCCACAGCTTTCTATTCCTTAACTATTCTGAATCCTGCCTACGTGGCAGGGAAGGCAATGAAGAATTTGCTCCAGAGACAGTAACATCCTGTTGGCAATACAAAGCAGTTAAAATGTGCCTTAGGCTCCCAAAACCATGAGACTGGCTCACAAAGTAAGTATTATTACTGTTAACAATAGATTTTAAATTAAGTCATTTCCACTGGCTTTTTCCTTTTAAAACTGTCATGGCTCATGCTTTTAGGTTCCTCTCCAAAACCAGAAAGAGCAGGAACATGGTCTATTTCATACAGCAGAATCCTGTCCCAGGAGCTGGAATGTCAAACAGCAAAGACCACAACATCTGCAGTAAAATCCCACTGTGTTTGTATTCCTGTCCTCTCTCCTCCAGCTTAGAGCTGTATCTTGGGCCATCAGCCAGGCTGTCATGAATTTGGGCCCTCCCTGGTCAGCAGTGATGCTTCTAAGGACCATTACAGTTAACATTAATGTGAGCACACTTGAAGCTGCTCCAGTGTGTGATGTGGACTCACTTCCAGCTATCCTAGCTATCTTACAATCTCCTAAGTATCATAGTGTCTTGAAAACACTTTTTGCCTCCTTCTTTATCTACCTTGGCAAAGCTCAGGGCAGCTGATGACTTAACCCACTAAAGAATCTCTTGTGCCATGACGGGTGAGAGCACATGGTAACATCTGTGCCGCCATAACACACACAGACACAGCTGCATATCCCTCCATACCCATATGTCAGAGGAGTTTTCACAGATATTTTCTTCTTCCCTTGTGAATCTGAGATGCTACAGTACCAGCTACAAAAGGCAGCACAGAGAATAAATTAAACCCCTACTAAGTCTTTCAAAGCTGAATTTTCTCCATTTCACAGGCATCAGAGATACACAGACAGGCAGTCAGACAAAGGGGTAAAGTTAACAAGCCATCTCTCTAATTCTGCTTGGGCTTTTTTATTGCTTGCTTGCTCTGAAGTGGTCATCAGCCACTAACCTTGTTGCACCATGGGTGGGGAGCAGAGAACACGTACAATTTTATTTTATTCTTACAAGGCATTCTAGGTTTCTTCCTGAATCTTGGTTGCTTTTGCCTGTCTCAGGAGATGCATTTATTCCATCCATTTCTCCATTGCAGATTTTGAGCTCCCAGGAAGAGTGGTACAAGGCTGAGCTCAGAAGTCACGAGGGCTACGTTCCTAAGAACTTCATTGATTTCCATGTTCCCCCGTAAGTGTGACTGAAATGGTGTCACCACTATGGCACATTTCCACCGAGAGCACAGAGGAGAGGACAGGGGAAGTGCTGGGCACAACATCCTGCACTTTGGGGCTGGCAGTGATTGCCATAATGCTACACACGGTTCTGCCAGCACAGAGTATTTCTACCCCAAAGCATCCTCTGCTCTTTCAGAGCTAAATGGATCTGATGATCGCTGTCAGTCCCAAGTGACTCCTTTGTTGCTGCGCAGAGGGACCCTGGGATGTGGCAGGAATTGCATTTAGATGTCCTCAGAGAGAGGGAAATAGTCATGATGTGAAGTCTTGGGAGCAGAGACAGAGGCTAAGCACGAAAGGAAGAGCAAGAGATCTTTCTGAAAACGAATCATAAAAAAATTTCCTCCCCTTCGGCTCTTAAGGACACTGACTCCCTTTTCCCACCCTGCCGCCGCATTCCTGCCCCCCGAAGTGCCTGTGAGTTTCTGTCGGTGCACTAGAGGTCAGTGCAATGCTGTGACAGCTGGTGGTACTCTGGATCGGCAGAGTTGACAGACCAGCCGAGCCGCCCTGGTCTCTCTCACACACACAAACAGATCTGTCAGGGGACAGGCATACCTGCATTTCTCTCTTCCCGCTGAGGAGATGGAGCTGCACTTTCAGAGAGGACTGATGTGTGTTGGAATGCATGTTAAATGTGCTCTCCAACCCTATGCCATAAATATGACAGTGCATGGGATTCTTACAGCCTTTCAGTTAGCAGAAAAGCTCCCAGAAGCACCTCTCATTGTTCTCTTTTTTTCACAAGTGCTGCAGCATTTCAGGGGTGAGCAAGCAGAGCATGCACCAAGCCCAGTGCTTGTGGCTGTAACGCACTGCTGCCCTGAGCAGTCAGACTGGGAGCACACAGGGATTTTGAGGTTACAAATAAGTGCCTCTGTCCCCTTTGGAGGTGGCACTTAGTGGCCTTTTTGGACATAAGCCAACCTGCTTGGCTGAGCTGAAGGACATTATTCCTTTGCTGTGCAAATAAGGGCTTGTACTTTTGGGCCTCAGGGGGATGAGATCTTCCAGTCAGTTGTTCTTGTTCACTCTTTCACAGGGCTGTGCCATCACTCAGGAGCACTGGCAGCTTCTTTTTTCACACACATTTTTCTCATGTTGTTTTCTCTGTGCAAGAGCTGTGAAGAAATATTTCCACTTTGACACTTTTCTAAGTGTCAGGTCTGCAGTTTGAAGCAGTTCAGCCCAGATGACAGAACTAGACGTAGGAAAGAAAGTTGCCTCCTATTTTTGATGGATTGTTTTTGCCCGTCTTTTTTCTGATTAAGTAATCATTGAGATTGTTTATCAAGGGTTTCTGATTTTTCTTTGCTAATGATACATAGGTAAACTGTGATGATAATAGGGAACTCCAAAGCAGAAATGACAGACATTAGGAACTTAACAGTCCTTCATTTTAATGCAATACAGGCAATTATGTATTAGGAGAAGTCAAAGACTGCAGATTGTAAATCTTATAAGCTATGAGTGGACATATGCAAATGTATATTATTTTGTGTTTCTCTACAGAAAAATTCCTACTGACATCATATTCTTTTACTATTTATGGTGACTTTCTCATTATTAGTCCAGTGCCTTATGCTGTTTTTTGGTATGCCTGGCTAGATTTGTGTAAGTGTGCTTATGTATTCTGTGTTTCTGTGATTTTGTGATATTGCAACTCTTGCAGGAACCAATTTATTAATAGTAAAACTTTCATGTCTTGCTTCTACTAAAAATTTATGTGCGTTCCATGCAATATATCCATCACATCCCAGTAATTTTCAGTTTGCCAAAAAGCAATTTGATGTATATGTCTGAGAGTTATGTGTGTGTATATGTATACATATACATTTTTCATTTAAAATTTCTTTGACTAACACCTTATTGTACTGTGTCTGTAATTACAGTTTCAGCTAAGTGTTGCTTCTTAGCACACCAAAGCTTACATTGTTCTCTTTGCATGTACATGCTTTTACTACTCAAAGAAAATGGTCTGCATCCATCAAACTCCTGTACCTCAGCATATACGTGGCCACTGGGAGTAGCCATGTGGGCTCCTCTGGTCCTTTTGTTTTCTTCCCTCCACCCTGCTTATTCACGTTCTCCCTACACTCAGCTTTTTTATTCCTCACCTTAATTCCCATCCTTATTCACATCTCCATGATTTTTCCCACTTGACAGCTGGTTTGATGAGAAGATATCCCGGCACGAAGCAGAGAACCTCCTCATGAGCAAAGGAGTTGGCTGCTTCATCGTCCGAGCCAGTCAAAACTCTCAGGGTGACTTCTCCATCTCTGTCAGGTATCTGCTTTCAACAGCATATTCCTGCTTCCTTTCCTGTTTAATGGTGTCCCTAGCCTCCTCTCATTAGAATTCCTAATGTGATGTAGGCTCTTGAGAAGTTTGCAGGCTGCCAGTCACTGGTAGTGCTGCTGTGTTGTGAATGAGAACAAATTAGGCATCTGATTCCCAAATGTTTCTGCCTCTTTTCAAGTGACACAGTGAATGCCCCATTCCAAAGCTGCATCCCCTGGTGACCTCCTTCTCTGAAAGAGCTACAGCAAAGGGAAAGTCTCCCACTGTCCTTAACATGTGTCTTCCATTTGTTTTAATTCCCTTACAGCTCTGGTTACCAAATCCAAGAATTCAGCTACTACCTATGAAGAGATTACTATTACATTGTTAACTTTTTTTTCCCACAGGTCACTAAACAGCCATTGGACAAGGACTGGTTTTTCATTTCTTGCAGCCCAGCTACATTTCAGCGGCTTCCTGTAGCCTAGCACTTCTCAGTGCATTTCCTTCTAAGCAGAGCCTTTCAATGATGTTTGGTTTCCCAATTTTCAGTCAAATAGTTGATAACCAGTTTTAAATTAGAGTCATGATTAACAAGTCATGATTAGTCTTTTCCAAGTGGTATGTACCTGCTGATTCAGGCAGCTCAAAAAGTATCTAGGAGGAATGCAGGAAAACATTCTGGTTACATTTGCACCAATTAACACCAGCAAATCAAGTACAGTCAGGCTCTTTCTCTGGCCCTGAAGTCAAGCAGTGAGGCAGAGGTCAGATCTGTATGGCTGCACCCTCTTCACCCCACCAAACAGAAGAGCTGTATTCAAGCAGCTCCCTGTGAACAGCTCCTGGTCTGTTCTTTCTAACCATGGCCCAGCACTATCTAAGGGAGAGCTTTTCTATTTAAACCACAACCATGCTAACATTTCAGCAGCTTGGGGCTGTAGCAGTCAAGGATAGCATTCAGTCCCTGCCTGTCCCCATTTAGTCTATTTGTGCAGATGTAGCCTCTGAGAAGAGTGTTTTGAGTGCCTGGAGTTGCACAGAGCAAGGAGGTGGGTGCCAAAGCCAGATCACATCTGGTGCAAAGAGGAATTGTACACATCAGACAAGAGATGAGGGGAGGGGAGGTGCAGGGGGAATAAGGGGCAGAAGGTTGAGATTGTTAATTTGGCTTGTAACAGCATCAGAAAATTCCTTTTTTTTTTTCTTTTTGGATAGGGAGAATGACCTGTAGTAATGATGTTACCTGAGATTTTATACCATCTTAAAAGTTTAGTGTATGGCTTCACATTACTTTGTCTGCATATAGTGGTGATCCCCATGGTGTGTAAAGGTGTAATACAGATCTTGTAGTCAATGCAGACTGGATGTTAACAGGACCTGCAGAGGCTGTTGGGTAGACTACAACTGCACTTTTGCACCCTGGAAGCTCCTGTGACCTTTATTTCAAAAGAGAGTGTTTAAAACCCTGTGCTTTGTTTTGATAGTGCTTTGTGATTGGGCAGCCCTGGGGCACTGTGTGTTTGCAGATTGATGAGCCTTTTGAAACAGAGCCACATCTGGGTCCAGTAGGCACAAGGACTGCCACTGCATGACTTTCCAGAAGTTTAGATTTGGCCAAGCAAGAAGTCTTGGTACCCTTCTGGAAAAGACTTTTTAGAAAAAGGTAAAAGTGCAATCTGTTGATGATCTCTTTTCCATTGGGATCCAGGCATGAAGATGATGTGCAGCACTTCAAAGTGATGAGGGATTCCAAGGGTAGCTATTACTTGTGGACAGAGAAATTCCACTCGCTAAACAAGCTGGTGGACTACTACAAGACAACTTCCATCTCCAGGCAGAAGCAGATCTTCCTAAGGGACAACAGCCAAGAAGAAAAGGTAAACACAAACTGTCCTTAGGAATTTCTCAGTCAGAAACCTTTCTGTGGAAGGAATTCCTTCCATGAGAATGTCTCATGGTGAGGAGGAGGACAGTGTGTCCCTGGAAACCCAGCCACATAACTACACTGGTGGGGCCTAAGACACTGATTCGTAGGGGATTCAGTGGTATGTAGAGTTGTAAAATTGAGCAGAATTTTTTGATTCTTCAAATCTGAATAAAGGTGCTTTGCTAAAGCTGTGCTAATAGCTCAGAACTGAAATTCTGAGATGCCAAGGGAAGCAGGATTTACCTTACTGAAATGCCTAGATTTCCTAAGGGCAGGTACAGAGCTGACTGGTGGTTTGTGACTGAGAAGAATTTGAGTCTGGTTTCTTAGGGTCCTTGCACACACCCAGAGTGCAATTACACCTGTAAGTTTGTCTGCTCAGAAGAGTTGTCCATCTCCTGCTACTGAGCAAACAAGTAAAAGGAATGTGGGGGAACAGAGGGCAGAACCTGGAGCAGTTAACCTGGCTGTTAGGAACTGGAAAGTACTACTGAGAAGAACGTAGGAGATCTGGGAACAAGATGTGCCTTCAGGGAAGGCATAGTCAATGTTTGAGAAGGCAGACAAATCCCAGTCCAATGAAAGCCTGGTTTTGTGCCAGGGGAACAAGCAAATGACATAGCAGAGCCTGCTACACCTTGCACTCCCTGTACTGGGAATGAACATGCCTGGTCACTGCAGCAACCAAAGTCCTGCTTTACTGGGAAACGGATTCTGGTATTAAATTACCAGGATGTGCAAGTAGAGGCAAGGCAGAAAGTATGTGACCTGCTGACTACAGCAGTAAAGCTTTATAGGCTGTGTGTGGGTCATTCTTGCTGGCTCAAAATGAGAGATGATACATGTTCAGTCTGAAGAATGGGCCTGGGTTGTTGTCTCTTTCTAGACCACTTATACAGAGCTTTAAAAATGCACCAGTAAGGTATTGAAATACAGGCTCTGGGATTTGTAAGAGAGAGATCACAGCAATGAATCTCTGTGTCTGGGGAAGGAAAGAAAGACTGTATGATGTATATCAGTATAACAACCTGTTTGGGCTGACTGTGAGCAGGAAGGGAAAGAGATGCGTTTGCTCCAAGATGCAGACAGGCAAATGAAAGAACAGAAGTCAGGTTTGCTTTGGCAAACTTTCTGTACATTTATTATGGTGATGGGCACAGCAGAGTATGTTTAGCACCCATCACAGTGGGGTTTCTGTTCACAATACAAATTTTTAGATGCTACACCCATATGATAAAATGATTGTAATATATAAATTTCAGTTCAGAGACAAATGGATTCTAAGGGCAGTATTTCAAAAAAGAGCTTGGCTCCTGTGCTGATCATCACATCAGCAGCCATATTTTCAGCCCAGCACCTCCCAGTACTACACTGATTTCAGATGGAGAGTGGCTACAAATATCTAAAATACAGGATTCCTGATTTGTTCTTCTGTTCAGAGAGGCAGTCTTATATTTGAAAGAGCCTCCAGAGTAGTGGTAGTGCTCAGTGTGCAATGATTGCACAGCTTTAGTCAAGGATGTAGTAGGAAGCAAAGCCTGACCTCACTTTTGTGATCTTTCTTCCTTCAGGAGAGGCGCGGTGGGAGCCTGGAACGGATAGGTCGGGAAGGATTCCACATGGGAGGAGCAGCTGGAGAAGATCATTCTTCTGTATCCAGGAGATATGTAGAGCATCCTGTTCCCATACTGCAGCAGCAACAGGTACTGCCAGGAACAAGGGGCTGGGACATCAAGCCCAGGCATATGAAACATTAGCTTTTATTGCTTGGTAGTGAGTGAGCAGTTATTTTGTCAAAAATCTGCATCTCTCAGCTGTGCACACAAAAGAGAACTTGTTTTCTAGATGTTTCCTACTTCTCTCCATCTGCCTCGGCCAGTTTGTGTTGATATGACTTGGATGTGTGGTCATATGGCTACTTTTCTTTGAATTTGATTTTGTCTCATTCTTCTTTGGCTATTTTGGCTACTAGATTTATAGGCCTGCTTGCTGTCCTTTACACTATGGAGCAGCCCAAGAAAAAGTAAAGTAGTGAGTCCTCAGATACAGTCCACTGCACCAGCACAACTGATGTTCCCCCAGCACATGGGACAGAGGAAGAGCAAGGAGTGGACAGGACTGGGTCATAATAACTCCAGATTGCCTGAAGTCCCCTTGGCAAGCATGGTTTTTATCTGTGAGTTAGAACAACCTTAGCTTTTTCTCCAAAAGTCTCAGAGACCAAAAAAGCCCCTCTCTGACCATTTGTCCCAGCAGCTGTGAAACACAGCTGACAGTCAGCTTTCAATTCCTAAAAAGTAAAATCCAAAATAGAGCAAAATAGAGCAGTCTAAGCTGACCTCTTCCATGAGGGTCATTACTTGCAGAACTGGAGCACAGGGACTTTATTGGAAGCAGACATCTAAAATTATTGATGTGTGGGCTCGGTCCTGACTCTTGGCCCACTAATGACTCTTAAATCCCCTCATTTATACATCTCAGAATATATATGTGTCATGGTTTGAACTCAGCTGGCAACTAAGAACCATGCAGCCACTCACTCACTTCTCCTCCTGCAGGTAGGGAAAGAATCAAGAGAAAGGTAAAACTCATGAGTTGAGATAAGAACAAATTAATAATTGAAATAGAGTAAATAGTAGCAGTAATAGTAATAATAGTTGTTATTATCATTTTCTGTTTATTTAAAAGGAAATAACAAAAAGAGAGAGGAATAAAACTCAAGAAAAAGAAGTGATGCACAATGCAATTGCTCATCACCCACTGGCTGATGCCAGTCCCTGACCAGTTATTGGCCTCTTCTGGCCAACTCCCCCCAGTTTATATACTGGGTATGATGTTCTAGGGTATGGAATATCCCTTTGGCCAGATACTGAGAAGTCCTCGATTTAGAGTGAGCCACTGCTGAGCAACAACTGAAACATTAGTGTATTATCAGCAGTTTCACATACTGAATCCAAACCACAGCATTATACCAGCTACTGCAAAGAAAATTAACTCTATTCCAGCCAAGACCACAGCAACATGACTTTTCTGCTGCTATTTTCTTTCTAGGAAAGATATGGTGGGAGTCTGGACAGGAGTGACATGATGCACAGACTAAGGGATCATGGCCAAGGAAGTGCAGGAGCTATGCAGAGGAGACACACGGACCCTCTGCATCAGCAGACACCGGTAGGTGATGCACCTGGGAGGCCTCCTCTGCCCAAGTCACTGGGTCCCTTAGCAGTCTGCACCATGTCACATACATGGAGGTTGCATGAGAAGTTGTGTATTTTGCCTGCCAGGCCATGTCTTACGAGACATTTCTGAGTCTCATGACTTTATCCCAGGCACTGGAACCTGCTCCTGGACTACAGTGTTATGTGAGCATAGTTCTGGTAACTGCTCTCAAGGTCAGTCTTATGCAGCCTCAGTGGAAGAGGGAACTTAGCATGAGCTCAGCAAAACAGGAACAATCCCCATCTGGGACAGTGGAATGAGTGCAAGCTCACCCATGGATTTTGATCAAGCATGAGACCAGTTCAGCAGAAGACATTTCTGAAAGCCTAATGATCTCTTCTGCTAGAACTTCATGTCCATTAATGCACGGGGCTTTCAATTATCTTTGCCACCACAGCCAGGCAGTGACTGATGTCAGTAGCTAAATGTGCAGTACATTTTTTAAGTTCTATGGAGAGCAGCCTCATGATCCTGTACCATGCTACAGTGCTCCTCCTGTCTTGCAATGCACTTGTAGTCACACTGTCTCTTCCATTAATTTTTGCTGCAGTCCTGAAAAGGCCTGAGATCACCCAGGTCTGTGCCTGGCACATCTCTCAGACCTCCTTTGCCATCAAAGTGGTGCTCACCTACCTGACACCCTTGGCTGTCAGAGCCTCTTAGCTCAGTGGATGTGAGTGTGATCCAGTTGTGTCTCTGCAGACACCCCAGACCACTCTCCTATGGGATCCAAACCTGGCACTTGACCTTCAGTCATTCCCTGCTCTGCCAAGTCCCACTTTGTGAATGCCCACACAGAACGTGGTGTCTGTCTCTGCCTCAGCCTGTGACTCCACTGCCAGCTACAAATATTTCCCTATCAGCTCAGTGTGACCTAAGGATGCTCCTCTTCCTTGAAGAAAAGTCCAGCTTCGATGTCTGGTTATGTCTCTCTCCATATCCAGAGAACCTAGATCCAAGGAGAGAAGGGAAGGACAGCAGACCTTTCTCAAGAATGAGTGAAAAAGATCAGATTGGATTAGATTATTTGGAGCATGTTAAAAAATAGGGGCATGCCTCTTTTCTTGGCAAAAGCCCCGAGTCTTTATTGTAATCCAGCTTAAAATACAGTGGTTTTTATCTCTCAGAGAGGCTGTGGCAATGAATAACAACATGCTTTTGCCTGCCACATCCTATCAGTGATGTAGAAGCCACAAATCCAATTATAGGAAGTTCTATATGTCCAACCAAATAACTAGGGGCGAGGTCTAAGCAGGGCCCGGAAAGGAAGATTTATCAAAATATGTGTGCCTTCAAACAGATCTCTCCCTCTGTCCCTGCCAGATATACCTCCTAAATTATCCATGCCTTGTGGTGTGGATGCCAACAATTTCCCAGAAAGAAGCCCAAGCTATCTCCTTTAAAATATGATTTCTGGCCAAAGTGGGAGATTGACTGCAAAGTCCTTTAGAAAAAAATGTAACCATAGTGCACATGACAGTGCACACTCAAATAAACTGGTATACCCAAACAGACACTAAATCCTTTGGATCTCAGGGACCTGACCTTGGGGAGAGTCTGAAGAAGGTTTAAGACCCTTCCCTATGCCCCTAAATTGCCTGAAAGAGCAAGTATCCTTCTTTAATCTTCTTTACAGTGTTCTCTACTCTTGCCTGTGTGCTTGCCTGTGTGCAGTCCTCAACTGGCTGAGGACACATTTTCATATCTGTACCAGCACAGGCCAGCTCCCTAGAGCCATTCCCTGATAGTTACAGCCCAGCAGGTCTCAGGCAGAAGTGCTTTTGTGCTCCCAAAACTGGCTTCAGATGTGGCTGTCCTGGCTGCCCTTACAGGGCAGAGGCAGCAGAGCCATGAGAACACAATTTCCTAAGGACCTGCTCTCAGTCTTGACTTTTCACCTTATGGTGCAAATTCCCACAAATACACTGAGGCTGCTGAGAAACCAAACACCATCCTTTGGGTGTCCCAGTTAATTGGTCCCTCCTTCCTGCCATCTTGGCCACTTCCTGGTTTAATTGCAAGTTGGTCTAAAATGCAGCGCTGCTTGTCCTTGCTTAGTGAATGTATTTACTGGGTCCTAGGAGGGGTGGCAAAGACGATCTTTCCCAGTCCTGGCTCCTTGTTCCCTGCCTGTCTCTCCTCTCCGTTCCAGCGAACGCTGTGGGTCCGTGCCTTGTACGACTTCGATGCTCTGGAGCACGACGAGCTGGGCTTCCGCACTGGGGACATCCTGGAGGTCCTGGACAGCTCCAACCCCTCCTGGTGGAAGGGACGCCTGCGTGGGGAGCTGGGGCTCTTCCCTGCCAACTACGTCACACCGGTGCTGCTGTGAGGGCACAGTGCGGCCCAGAGGGCTCTGCTCGAGCTGCTCTTCTGATGGGACAGGGACAGAGAAGGAGTGCATCTTCCCTTGCCACCAGGACATACATTGTTTTTTGTTTTGTCTTAATTTATTGGCAATTGATCTTTTGAAATGTTGGTATGAAAGAGAACCCTGTGAGGAAGAAATTTTTTACCCCTTTTTTTCACAGTCATAAAGGGGAGGGAGCAAAAATCTTGGACTGTTCATTGAGACTTTGCTGGGTGCTCCCTGCCCTGTCACTTCTTTTAACTATTGATAAGCTCCTGCAATTAGGTTTATTCTGTAGAAATGCCCCTCAGGAAAGCAGGCTTCAGGTTAACTTCAGGTTCAGTATTCAGGTAGCCCTATCCCTTCATTTTGGATCTGGTAGCAGTCACAGTCTCTTCAGGCTCCATTCCACCTTTCTGTCAGAGGCAGGAGGGACACCCACGTGAATTAAATGATCCTTGGCCACAACATTAAACCTTCAGTTAGGGCTTTAGGTTGAGGTTGAAACAATCTAGCTTTCCTTAATAGTTTCTGGCTTTCTTCTAGTTTAACTATTTTCTTAATAGTTTCTGGCTTACCCATCTCACACTGTGTGTATGGACTGTATGGATATACCAGATGAAGGGGAGGAACCCTGTAAGCTTTTGTACAAACATGCAAGTGGTGAAGGTATGGGAGGGCAAGAAGCTTTCTTTGCTTTTTCTCATAGGCCTGCTCTTCTTTCTGTACCCCCTAACAACTTACCCATTTCCCAGCTGCTGTCTTAGGTACCTACACTTCAGCTAGATAGCCTGATTAGAGCAGATCAGGCCCTTCAGCTAAATTAGTATCCACTGGATTGGATAACAGTGAATATCCCTCACTGGTTCCTTTTGTAAAACTGTACTGGGGAGGGATTGGAGAGTTTTCTCTGGTTTGGTGGCAGAAGTTCTTTCCCTGAGAACTTGCTGTGCTGAGGATCACCATGTACACAACTCTGGCTTACCAGAGAAATGTCTTATCCAACAGGTTAAGCTGTTATTTTACAGTATGCAAAGAATAAAGCTATAGCCATATAATAGTCTATTCCAGTTTCTTTTGGATAAAATAAGGTAAATTAATAGGTTTTCAAATAACTGCTGAGTGAATGCCCAGATGTGATACAAATTTATTGCAAATGCACATTACCTGTCCCCTTCACAAACCCTGTGATGGGGACTCTCCTGCATAACCACTGCTCAGGCATGTTGATATGAAACAAGCTGCCTGAATTTTTCACCACATGTGGGACCTCAGCAGTCAGCAAGCAGAAGTGATGATTAATCGTTATTGAAAAAGAAGGCATAGGCAAGTGAAAACCTCTAAACACAAATCAGACTCAGCAACAAACACAAAAAGTTCTTATTTTTTGTTAGTCTCAGTGGAAGAAAAAGAACCCAGGAAACAGGTTCTTGGGGAAGGCCAATTCAATGTGGCTGGCCTGAATAAAGCTGCCAGCTAGACAGAGTGTTAGCACAAAGAACCCATTTTGAGAGAACTCCACCAAAAGCAGATTGTTAATGGGTGAAGTAAAATGAGAATATTTAACAAGGCATATAAGCTCTATAGAGAATAGAAAACTTTGAATGACTCAGTAAGAACTTACTGGCTACCACAGTGGTCCAGGGAATACGACTGCCAGGGCTGGATGTGGCCCTGTTCTCTTGCTGGAGCTCTGCTCTGCTCCTTTAGTGTCTTCTGCTGAAGGGAAGTCCATGAGGCTTCTTTTGGAACGAGATCCCTTACCATTTGTATGAGGGTGTAAGCTCAGTGACTCCAGGTGGTAATAAATTTGGAAGTAAGGTAGTAATAAATTTGGAAGAGAGGGAGTTAATACTCAGTGAGAGAAAGGGAGAGCATTAAGACCAAGAGGAGACAGAACCAAGAAACCAGAGACTAACAAAGGCAAAGGAAGGATAAAAATGATGAATCTTTCATATTCAGCTCTGGCTGAAACAAAAGAAATGGTGTATTCACAATTATTCCCATCATGTCAAATCATCTTTCAATTAATTCCCTTTTTTTCTGTATTAGTTACTTTTAAAATTAGAAGCAATGTCTCTTTTTCCTTTCCTCAGCACTCTAAAGACCCTCTTGGTAGTGAAGATGTAGTTGCACAAAATTAATTGAAGATAACGCACTTAGCAGTTTGATAGCTCTTCATGCATTTGAAACCCCTTTACAGAGATTAACTAATTAAGCAAGTCTAAGTAGTGCATTGCAAGTACCCCTGTGTTAACTCATGACTCATTTGAGGAAGAGGTAAATTTTCATGTGATTTTTTTGAACTGATGTTTAAGGAACTAATACCTAAGGTAATTAGTATTAAAGGACTGCACACTAATTATGGACAGCATACCAGAACCACAGTAAAATCAGGATTTCTCATTATGAGCAGCACCTAATGACAGCAAAATTACCAGGAGGTGACAGCCTCATGACATCTGTGATAACTCCACCAGTGCCTTGCTCTGCTGCCCTGTGCAGGGGCCGAGCTCAGGGCTGCCTTGCCCAGTCTCTCTTGTCTCTGCTTTTGGCCTTGCAGTGCTGCCTGCAGGTACTGCACATGGCAGGGGCTGGGAGGCACAGGGGTCAGCCTGCATTTTTGTACCCTCCCACAGTAAAAGTCATTTTTCTCCCAGCAAAAGAGCAGTGCTAAGGATTGTGGCTATTCCCAAGTCAGTGGAGACTCCAGATACAAGGGCGAAGTGGGGAATTTGGGGGGATAGAAGGGGCTGTGGGATGGAGACGTTTTCTCTGTCCCATGCCATTTTGTGCCCATGAAATTCTCTCTCTCACAGATCAGGCCACTTCATAAGGAGAGACACTCCTCTCCTCTAACCACATACCCTGCCAACCTTGCTGCTTTTTCTTCCAACAGGTTTTAATTGTAGCACAATCCTTACTAATTCTGTGGTGATTCATTCACACCTCAGAGTCTATTGCCCTTGCAAGAGGCACATATTAGCAACCTAGCACTGGAGCCTTAAGGTGACAGTGCTGCACTGACCTTACCTGACATTTGCTAGTGTTTTGGAAAGAGCCAAACCTTTGTCTGGAACATATCCCAAGAGAGTCCACTGTGAAACCAAAATGGGAAGGGATAAAGAGGAAAACCAGAAGAGTATTTTCTTTGTTATTTTTCTTAAGCAAGAAAGACAGTTAATGAGAGAAGAGAATGTAAACTGAGATAAAAGTAGGAAAAGTATGTGGGAAGGCAAACATAGCAAATGAAACAGAGGAAGCTGGACTTGTACATGGTAAAATAAGTTTGATGAGCACAGCTGAGCTGTGCCTTCTCCTGTCTGAATTAACTTTTTGCCTATGTTCTGCTGCAAATCCATATTTTGCTTGGAAATGTCTCTGTGATTAATAAGGCTGAGCTAAAAAGAGTAAATGGAAATTTCTTTTGGTGTGAAAGATGTGCAGGCAGTTTTCTGTGCCACAAAAGAGAGGTCTCTGCCTTGGTGTACATGTTTGCTGTAGCAGCTGTGCTCACTGGAGAAACCACGGGATCAGAGCTGGTTCCCATTGGACTGCTCACAGGTAGGAGCACCAGGGAGATGATCCAAGTCAGCACCTGCTCAGGCTGCTGTGCCAGCCTCTTGTGCCACAAAAACAAGTTCATGGGTGGTGGTTGTTGTTTTTTAAATGGAGGTTTCGTGGGCTGTGCAGGAAATCTGAAGCTTTTCACAAGTCACCTGTTACTGATTTTTTCTGTTTAGCAGCACCTCTCATCCTTCCTCCCCAACAGGATCCCAATGCTGAAGGCTTTAGAAAGGCCCTTTTGCCTTCAGCCCTCGTGGAGAGTAACCAAGATGAGAGAGTAACCAAGGATGTCACAAGCAAAAGATCCAGCAGCCAGGACTACGTGGCTTGAGCAGCCTCACACAGCAATGTGCCATCAGCTGGGACATTTTGCACTTCAGGGGCATTGGCACAGCAGGTGTAGTCCAACACTGAGGGGAAGGGTGACCCCTACCCCAGCTGGGAGCAGCAAGTCTTTGGTAATGTCAATGTCACATCATAGGGACAGCAAGGATGTCTGGTGGGACAGAAGTGTGGCCATCTGGACTAGGGCTCTGCTCAGACTCTTGTTCTGCAGCTCTTTGCCCTGGAGCCTGGGCTACACCACACTGGTGTGAGAAGTGTTTGGCAGTGCTGCCCATCCCTGTCCAGTGCAGCCCCAGAAGTCTCTGTGCACCTCCTTGCAGCTGCAGCCCTTCACCTTGCTGCCCCTCCTGGGCCCATGGCCCAGCTTGTGCCTCTGTGCTGAGAGAAAGTGCTCTGCAGACATCTCATTTCAAATATTTGTTCAAAGCAATTGGCTCAGGTGCTTTTAGATGATACCCCATGGAGGTCAGTCAAAACCATTAGTGTTCCCTAGGTGATCCAGGCAGTTACATTTACTGGCTAAAACACAGGCATGAGCTAAAGAGCTTCTGACATCCAGCCTGTCCTTGCTGCTGAAAACTTTGCATTTCAGTGGGGAACCATGAACTGAGTGAATGATAAAGCCTTTAACAGCCCTGAAGAAGAGGGCAGAGCATTGCCAATTTCTCCAATTTTTTAGAGGCAACTTTCATGTGACAGAACTCATGAGCCTTAATTCGCATCAAATGCAAAAGAAGTTTCTTACATAAGCAGAACTGCCAGCAGAAAACAGCCAATGACTTATCTGTGAGCTCCAGGGTAGCAGGGAAACAGGCAAGTGGATGAGGAAGGGTCACTGACCTTTGCGTGCAGAGAAAATTCAAAGCACATTGTCTGCTGCCATTGTGCAAGTGAGAGGTGCTTGGCCCGTGTCCAGCCTGCCAACATGAAAATGCAAAATTTCACAAATGGCAGGCGTGCAGGAATCCTTGTAGACGTGCAGAAATAAAATTAGCCAAGCAACAAAGGGAGGAAGAAGAACCAAACAAATTAAAAGATCCCTAGGTCTCTTGTGGCTTCTCCCCACTCATCGAAGTAGGCTCATTTCAACCAGGATTTGTGGAAGATACAGCCATGGAGAGTGTCACAAACAAAAACAAGAGTAAAAATGGGGGAGAAAAAGTAGTTTAGGATGTGCATCTACTACTGTTCACTTAAAGCTATAAAATGATGACAGTGTGCTGATATAATGACTGAAGTTTGAGTTGAGTGTTTAAGTGGTGCTTCTAAAACCTTTCAGTACTGTGATTCATGCACATCTATGAATTCTGTGGTTCTGAAAAGGAAAAGAAAAAGGAAAACCCGGGGAAAATATGAGATACATTGCAAATGACCTCTAGATAAGGAGAGAAGGTATCTTCTATGACTGTGCTGTACCGAATGTGTCATAATTTCCTTGTGCTACTAACCAGTCCCTTTTCCTGGTCAGATTCCATGATGAATACTACTGCAATGCCAACAGGTAATAACATATAGCAGGAATCAGTGCTTGGTGCCCCTTCTTGTGACTCTGGCAGAATGTTTTCTGCCAGAGTTTTGTTGCTGGTGTTGTTGGTTTTGTTGGTGTTGGGGGGATGATGATGATGTTTTTTGCAGCATACCAAAGGTTTAGTTGTGAAATGCTGAATTAGAAGCAGACTGCACCAATACGGGGGGTTTTTTAATTTGGTTGTTGTTGGGGTTTTCTGTTTGGTTTGGTTTTTGTTTTTCTCATCAAAATTTATGGAGAAAAAAAAAATCAACTGCAAGTTTACTACCAGGACTAAGGGTTTGGGAAACTGCCCTTTGCTCTGCCCCTTGGAGAGTCGCTTTGATGGGAGCGGAGTGGGCGTGTGGCTCGTTGTGCATTAGCAGCTCTCCGCGCTCACCTGGCAGAGGTGCCAATAAGAGCAATGTACGGCAGCAGGGGCTCGGCTCTGCAGCTGCGATCTGCGCTCGCCATTGCGAGGGCAGCTGCTTGCGCTTTATCGGACCGAGATGGGCTGCTGATAACAATGGCCGTGATTTCATCAGAGCGGGTGGGTCAGTGCTGCAGCGCGCTGCCGCCCTGCACGAAGGGATGTGCCGGGATCGGGAGTTGAGTCAGCTCACCGAAGGCTGCACAAGGAGGCCCGGAGCCAGCGCAGGGCGAGCAGTGGGAATGCACAGCCAGGAGGGAAAGGGGAAGGCGCGGCCTCTCCGTCCTGGCAGCAGGAGCTCTTAGATCACCTCGTCCTCGGCTGCGGACTCAGCAAAAGGAAAGCTTCCCTGGCAGTGAGCTGGCCACACAGCTTTCACATGAGATGGGGATCCTTTCTTTAAAGGTCGTCCGGGGGATCGGAGTGCAGGCAGGAAAGCGGGAGAGAGCTCAGGCCTGCTGCAGGCAGCGCCTCTGTGGCATGGAGGCTAACAGAAGCTCCGCTTCAGCAGCTGTAGGAATTTTGGGTTGGTTTGGTTTTATTTTTAACAAAATAATTTGACCGTAGTCAAACTCTCAGTCACTCAAGCTATGCTCAACATTAACTCCGAGGAGAATGGATCATACTCAAGAGTTTTCAGGAGCAGAGGAATAAAAGCGAGAGGCACCTCGCTGCCCTGTGAAATCGCTGAATTACCAGAGCAGCTCGTGCTGCTGCTGCTTCTCTCTCTGGCTGGGGTGCAGCTCTCGGTCACGTTTATCAGGCTGCAGAGCAGCCAGGGCTCACCAGTTTAAATCCTCAGCGTCAGCTGACCACAATAATCGCTGCATATTCTCATTTAACATGTGCAGCCCTTGTACAGCACGGGCGTTTCAGAAACGCTGGAACCCCAGACATGAGCACCTGGAATTTAGGGCTCCAAAAATAAGAGGTAGGGCTCCAAGACACAAAAATGGGCGGTTTGCATTTCCGAGAAATGAAATGAAAAATCAAGCAGTGAAATGAAATCAAAATAAATGCAACGTCACTGAGTGAAATTAAACGAAATTAAATAAAAAATCAAGGAACCAAGTTAAATAAAACTTCAAGGAATGAAATGAAGTGAAATGTAAGAATCTAGACATTTCCTTTCATGAGATGAATCGTCATTCAAGGAATGAAAAGGATATCAAGAAATGAAGACAAATGAAATGTAACTTAAAGGAAGGAAATGAAATCAGATTGATTGAAAGAAAATTAAAATTAGGGAAATGCAATTAAATGAAATCTCAAGATTTAATTTTCTTTTGTGAAATGACAAAGCAAGGAATGAAATAAAATGAAACTTTATTTAATAAAAAAAAATTAAATATAATTTTAAAATACGAAAAAGAAAAATAAAGGAATTTACAAATCAAGGAATGTAATGAAATTTAATGTATATCATGAAAATTAATGAAAGGGCAAAGAAATTAAATTAAAAAATTAAAAAAGGAAATGTAACAAAAGGAAATTAAATAAAATCTTGAAATTTCATTTTCTAAAAGGAAATAAAATGACAAATTTCATTTGATTTTGTTTTGTTACATTTCCTTCCATTTTGTCATTTAATTTCTTTTCCTTTTCTCCCATGAAGTTTCATTTCAGTTCACTTCATTTTTTGATGTTTCATTTCATTTTTCATTTTCAGTTCATTTCATTGAATTTTCATTTCATGAAAGGAAATGAAATCTTGAGATTTCATGTAAATTCATTTCATTATGTTTTCATTTCATTGCGCTTCATTTCATTTAAATTCATTTGCTTAAGTTTCAATTAATTCCTTTACTTTTCATCTCATGAAAGGAAATGAAATATTGAGATCTCCTTTAATTTAATTTCATTACGTTTCATTTAATGCAGCTGTCTTTTGTGTATGAGAAATTCACATTTGTGTTGACCACCTTGTTATTTTGAGCATGGTTGAAAACCGAGGTTCATGAGTGGCTGTCCTCTTCCTTGTAGGACGTTTGTTCCCTGTATGGACAAGGCCAGCCTGGCTCAGCTCAGTCACCTCAGCCTCCTGTTTGCACTGTGCCACTGTGTCCCTTCTCACTCCCACATCAGCTGGGACCTCTTGTCTTCATCACTGTAGCTTCTGCATCCACAGCTTAAATCCTGCATCCACAGCTTAAATCCTTCATTTGGTTCTTAAATTAGTTGTGCAGTGTTCCTAAAGTCCACCATCACCATCACTTCATTCTCAAGAGTATGTAGATTTGTAAATTTGCTTTCCATTTCCTTATACCTACCATGGACATGAGTGTTCTCTCTCTTTTGTATGTGTGTGGGTTTTCTTTAATTTTTTAAGTTTTGCAAGCATTATTTTACTATTTATTCTTACTGCTTCCAAGTTGCTGTAAGCACTTGGGAATGCTAAGTCCAGGCCAAGGCCCTGTAGTGCTGGCCCTGTGTCTGTGCCCCAGAGCTCTTGCATCTTCCAGCTGGTGATAAGAGGTGTACAGGCAAGTCGACAGGAGTAGCACCACTGTAGGACCACAATTCTTACCAGGAACAATCATTTTGTCTCACCTTGTCAGCTTGTAGTTGGCAATACAGGGCTGGCCTCCCCTCAACATCTGCACAGATGCTCAGGTCTTAAACTAGCCTGGAAGTCACTCAGGTCACTCCTGAGGTACGAATGATCCCAATTAATAAGGGATGAAGCAGAGAGAACCCATGAGATGCAGGAATACAGCGTCAGCAGCTTTGGCAGAACTTTGTGAAGTTTCACCTTGGTGTCATTGTCTGTCTTAGGAAGCAGCAGCCTGTGCTGGCTTAGTGGCACAGCTCAGGCAGCAATTTGAAATTCAAAATTAAAATATGTCAACCAGGGAGAAAACAAAAAAGGGATCCTAATTATAAAATGCAGAAAACTGACAGAGAAACCTAAGTACATCAAAGACATAACCCTGACTGGAAACCTTAAAACAGTAAAGGATTTAAAGAAAATTTTGAATAACACTAGCAATGATACAGACTTAAGAACATTTAAATTGATATAGGGAATGGAGGGGGCCTTGAGTAAGTTTTTATGGAATAAGCAATGTACGTTAATCTTGGCAAATTCTGTCCTATGGCTTTGTCCCTGGTCATACCCAAAACATCAGGGGTGAAAGGAAGACTACATGGAATCAATTCCCTGGACATCTCTGTGCTGAGAGAGGCTGTGACAGGTTCAGAAAATGAGACAGAAACTGATAGGGGAAGGGAAGAGGGTATTCTTCATTGATCAATGACTTCAAGTCCATGAGAGCCTCAGTGTCACACTGAATGGAGGGCAATGAAACGAGATGTCACAAAGGTCCAAATCCTTACACGGGTCTTTATTTTCCACATCAGATATATTTATATTAATGGCATCTCATGCCCATTAATGGCATCTAATGCTTAATAGCTGCAGTGGAACTGCCTTGCATAAGTGGGAATTCAGTGTCTAACTGCACCTGAGCACCCGACCCTCTGGAAAGGGCTCTGCCAGCCCCTGCGGTGTCCCTGGAGCCTCTGCAGTGCAAGGGCTGCTGTGGGAGAGCAGCACATGGGATGGGAACAGAGCATCCTGTCCCTGCGGTGGAGGGGAGGTGCTGCACGCAGTATACTCTGCTGTGGGCTGCTGACATCCTGTACCAAAGGTGATTACTCACGTCTTCATTTTCCTTCTCTGACTTCCCCACTAATGTTTCTTCCCTATTTCTATGAGCTCGTGTGTGCGGAATGCTGCCTGTGGTCCACAAGGGCTATTATCTTTCCATCGTGCCAGCTTGATAGGCAGTAGAATGAGTGGGATACAGCACTAAGAGGTCATTAGCATTCAAACAGGTCCGGAGCTCACTTGGGGGTTTTGCATGACAGTGTTTTCCCATCTTCACCTCAGAAACAAGTGTTGATAAGCACGAGGGCAGTCACCAGTGGTGAAACTGGAAACATGAAATCAAACCTTGGTGGTGCCTGAGGGCAAGGAGGAGCTCACCTTGCACATTTGCTCACCTGCAGGAATGGGAGGTCATGAAATGCTGCCCAGAAAATACAAAATGTGCTATGGAGAGCTGGCAGTTTGCTTCCAGCACCTCTCCTCTGCTGTCCAGGGCAATCTCATGGTCTGAGAATTTCCTTTCCTTGTGTATAACATGCCGAGCAAGCAAGCATCTCTCTCCTGTCCTACACTGAGCTTGAGGGTCCCTAATTTTCAGTGCACACTAAAATGTTTGTGGACAGCTGTGTATATGTCTGTGTCTGTAGAAGATTCAGTTAGTGCCTGCTTAGATTTGTGGGTATATGTTCTTGTTAGGAATTTCATCATTTCACCCAGAGTTTCCTTATGTGTAAAATGGAGATAATAACAGGTAATTACCAACCTGTCAGGGCTGCTGTGAGGACAAATTAACCAATGCTTGTGTGGGTGTTTGCAGATGAAAAGCATGATATTGGGACTAAATATAATGATTGAATATTACAGAAGAGAGTTTGTATTTACTATGGTGATTGAATATGAGTTGAAAGCACTTTGTAGGTGTTTCTTTCTTGTGCAGTACTGAGTATTTGTGGAAGGTGGAAAACTGGTGGAGCCATGTTTGGGGTATGTGTCAAAGAAATGGTTGAAATTCCTCTTTAACCTGAGAACCGACTGACTTTCTTCTCTCAACTAAATCTAATGCTGAACAAGGGACAAGGGAACAGAGGCATGAAAATGTGAGCAAGCTAGAGAGGAAGAGAATGAAAATGAAGTGCAATTGAAGATCGTGATTTCAAAGAACAAAAATGTAAAAAAAATGAAAGGGAAAATAAAAGCTAGGGGAAATGAGGACAGAGGAAAGGAAAGAAACCGCAGGGATTCATGGGTGTTACATTTTCTCAGTACGTGGAATTATGAGAAAGTAAAGACCAATTTAAGAGGCATCAGAAACAACAGATGAAAAGCATATGCAGGGAAAGAAATTTAGTGAAATGGGAAGGAAGCAAAATATGTGCTTAATTATTTTTTGTTTTCATTTTGTTTAGTGTAATGACATAATTCTTTATTTTCCTATGGGTTCTTGAGAGGCACTTCTTTGCTAATCTAGAAGATGGTGCCAAGTATTTCAGATGCTTTTTGCATGGGTTCCATGGGCAGGCTGTTAAGAGTTAAGGTGTGGATGCATTTGTCAGCGTGAGAATGGCCCTGTCTGGTTTCATCTGGCTTTCATGCTGTCTCTGGAGAATTAATGGAACAAGTTCATTTCCATCAGCTCCAGTGAAGCTGCACTGCGAGTGAATCAGAGCCACTCTCACTGCTAAATGTAGCTGTTGAACCCCTGGTCCAAAGTGTTCTTCAGGTTAAACCTGGAATGTTTTGTGATTAAGCCAAAATAATAAGACAAAAGCTTAATTGTTATGAACACTCTGAGCATGATATGTTGGTGTGCAGGCTGCCCAGAGGAGTGGCAAGGAGAGGCGGACCATGAGAAGAGTCAGGTGGAAATAACCAATACACACAGAGTTCAGGGACCTGACTGCCTTTCTTTGCAAATTGTCCTAGGCTGCAATGAAAATCATCCTTGCAGGGTCCTGTGACCTGTTTGATTTTGCACCCTCTGGTTTGCCCTCTCTCACCCCCACCCTCCTTACTTCAACATCTCGCCAATTCCAGGATGGCCCCAGTTCTTCACCTTGCTTCATATCTCTTCCTTGCACCCCAAAACTTATTTTGGGCTGAGTCACTCTTACCTCAACTCATTGGCCTAAATTAATCTTTTGTGTAATTCAACTGACTGAAATTGACGTAAATTCAGTTACATCAGAGCTGAAATTAACACAGTCTGACTAAAATAGCACCTGCCTTTTCTACCGAACCAATGCCTGTCTCTTCCCCACCTCCACCCACATACCATGATATTAACATTTCTTTCTCCTCATTGCTCTTTCACTTATCCCACTGCCACAAGCAAGCTGTGCTCTCAGTGGTTGGTATTGCCCTCTCTGCTCCAGCATCCTGTTCTCCTTCATCCCACAGCACAGGCTGTTGGCAGGGCACTGCGTCCAAGTCCATGCAACAGCTTTGCATCTCCTGTTGGATTTTTCTGTCCTTCACCACAGAGATGCACCATCTGAGTTCAGAGCCTATTTGCACTGGGCACTTCCTGTACCTGTAGAAATTATAGTCTTACTCCAAAGAATTTGCAAGTCAGAGTGCCATGATATACAAACAGGAGGAGGGAAGTTAGATGGAGGTGAAATTATTTGCCAAAGGTGGCCTAGCACAACAATGGCAAAGTTGTGGGTGTCACACTCAAAGCCTCTCTTCCTTTTCCATTACTTCCTTTAAGCCAGCATGCTTCCATTACTTCCTTAAGCCAGCATTCACCCTGACACAGTGGCAAAACACCTCCTTTGCTTGCTTTCTCATTCCCTCTGGCTTTTTGACTTCCTCTAGTTTGCCCTTGGAGCCTGCTCATGTTGGCTAGGCTTTCTTCAGACCTCTTGAAAAATCTGGGTGTTTGCAGCCAAAAATAAAATATGGCTTCTCTGGTTGAGGTGTACTTTATGTCTGGCAGCATGCTCCACCCTTTGCATCTGGGTATCTCTTTGGGGCAGGGATTTATTCCATAATTGCTCTAACTTATATATTATCATGGCATATGTATCTGCAGTGTTATGCAAACCGTAAAACTCCTAGTTCTAAAGGTCACCATGTATTTACCTTCCAAACATAGATGAGCTCAGAACAAAAGGGAATGGCAGGCTCATGAGGAGATGAAGGCAGGGAATCACCCTGATCTAACTAATTTACCAAGGCAGTGTTCACAAAAGTTATGTAGTGCTGCAGACAAACAACGCAATTCAACTTCTCTGTCTTCCAGATGAGTGAATTAATTTCCCAGCACTGCTGTGTAGTTCCATAGCAGTGGAGAGCAGCAGGGACACCCAGAGCAGGATGTTTTTCATCCTAAGTGTCAGGCTACCAAGTCTCCCATGCTGGCACTTACACGTGGAGCTTCTCGTTCCGCAGTGTTGGGTGCCAGCTGTAGCTTCCTGGAGGTGGTGGACAGAGGCTGGAATGTTGTAGAGGCAGCTGTGCTAGATTTATCCCCAAGCTCACAAGAGCCTTGCTGCAGTTAATGGCCTTCAGGAGAGCCACTGTCCTACCTGGTGACCAAGGCCACCAGTGCATCCCACACGTGGCCTGTCAGTGTTACCCTGAGCACTGGCATGAGCGATTGCTGAGCTGTGATTTGATTTTCACATTGCTCTGAAGTGTTGAAAGAGGATGACAAGTAATTTCCTTACCTGAGCTCATGAAGTGACCCCACTACATCCTATATGTGATTTCCAGGAGGACTGGGGATAAATTAAATGTTTGTGAGATGCAAAATTCTAAAACATTATTTGCATTCCTTCCCAAGAACATATTTTGTCCAGTCACAGCATTTACTGAGACTTAGGTCAATTGTCAGCATGAGGGGAAAAAATAAATCCAGTCATTGCTTCCTGTACTAAGTGGAATTAGAGCCATGAAGACTGGACTCTCTCATTCTGATTGTCAGAGCAGAGATGCTCTGGTAGGGACGGGGATCTTCCACAGGTTGCACTCTTTCCCAGGGGATGCAGCTGCTTCTCCAGTAGAAGAATATAAGTACAGGAGGGTGGGAAGAAGGTGTGGGGGTCTGGCAAGCAGAAACCTGTTCCTGAGCCAGCCGTGCTGGAAGAGTAAAAGGAAAAATTCCCAGGATGACTCTCAAGGGAAGAATTTTGAAAGATCCCACCTAAGTATGACAGGGCAAAGAGAAAACAGTAGGTGAGTAGATAAGCTCAGCACAAGGGGAGAGATAAGGATCCTTCATCATCAGGAGAAGGGGGGACAGGAATATGGATAAACTTAGAGATGTGGCTTATTTCTGCTGCAGCTTCTCCTCCCCCTCCCTTCCTCCTATGTGTTTTGCATGAGGGTGCAGCACAGTAACCTATCACAAGCTTGAAATAAAGAGTACTGGGGGACAATCTGTCTGAAAAATACCCCTCTGCCAAAAAAAAAAAATCTCTTAAATATGATGATCAAAGTATTCAGGTATTAACAGATGAGAATGGTTTATGAATCTGGATTAGCTCAGAATCCATCTGAGTATTTTTAAACCTCTAAGACTGAAAGCTATAAACCTTCCTAAGAGAAATGCCATTTATTTTAAAATGAGCAGCAAAATCTTGATTAATTGAGTTGCAAAAGAAATGGATCTAAAAACAGGCACTGGAGGAACATGAGTGCATTATGCATTTGGGTTTTGCTTTTGGAAGAATTCAAAACCACATCTTGTTGCCAATGCTGATCTGAAAAGATGATATTCTAAGCCTAAGTTCAGGTGTCCATAGACCCAGGGAGGGATATTCCTGTGACATTATCTCAGGACCAGGACCATCCTTATGCCTCTAGTCGGTCAGCTGAGAAGTTCTTCCCTACTGAAGTCCAAGCAGAAATGTCTCCAGTATCAAAATAAAGGGGCTCTGTTGGTTTCCCCGTGTGTGGCTTTGGGGTGCCCAGGGTGTGTCCCTGCTTGGAGGGATGCTATGGCCTGGGACAAATTCTGCCGTGCAGTGTCTCAATGAAGCCACATGGTGGTTTGGCCGCACAAAGAGCAGCTGGAACAGGGGCAGGGAAGTTCTTTTTCTATGACCTTGCTTCAGCATTTATAAAGAAAAAAAAAAAGGCAAATTAATTGTGAACATAAATTCCTGTGACGTTTTGCTTTCACACCTCCAAAATGTCTGTCTGGAAACGGCCTTTCCAGAGGGAGGTTTGGTCGGCTCCTTTTATTTGCCTTCTCTGACTCACGGGAGTCACTTGCACCCACTCAATCCCGCCTGCACTGTGGCACTGCTGGCCAGAAGCACTGGCAAGTGAAAGGCAGGGATCTGCTGGAGCTAGTCGTGCTTCTGATAAGGTCATGAGCAGCCGATTTCTCCTCTGGATGATTTCTTCTTTGGATGTTTTTAAGCCAAATACACATCCGAGTCCCATGTATGCTGATCAGTAAAGGGCATCTTCAAAACCAAATTAACATGCTTCTACCACATCTTAAAATCTTCTGTATCTTTCTTTATGTTCATGAATCACAGATCAACTTGTTTCATCTCCAGGTCTAAGCCTACGCTTCAGCCTCCTGCATCTGTGCTCAGAGGGTTCCCTTTTTCCTTCCTATGCCACTCCCTTCACACAGTTTTGCATTTTTTGTGGGGGCCAAAGCGCTTCCTAACTATTCATTTTTGTATTTTTAGGGCCAGTTTCTAACTTCTCTCCTCTCTAGTCAAGCCTCACAGTTATATTCTTTCCCCCTCCTTATAAAAAACAGTTTTCTATTTTGCCATGGCTGTTTTTAGCCATCCTCTGGGATGTCTAAAACTTTGCAGATACCAGAGCCTCTTCTCTGCCTCAAGCTACTTTCCTTTTCTCCACTGAATATGCACCTTTTCAAACGAATTTGTTCACTCTTGAACACTTCATGTCTCTCTTGCATCCCCTCCACTGACTCCCTTTTCCCCACCACTTTGGTTATAACTTTGCCATGTCTCATCATCAGCACATTACTGCATGTCCCACTTGCTCTTGCTGCACGGGCTGAAGGTCTGCACCACAGTACCTGGATAGTCCCTTTAATCACTTCCTGCCAGTCTGATACTCCTCCCTCCTGTCTCTGCCTGGGACACCCACCCCAGACTTCCTGGTCTGCTCCATTCCTCCTCCTGTTAGCTCCCACCTGAGAGTTTTCTTTCCCAGAGAGCTGACAGCAATGCCCGCTGACAGGTGGCCAGTGCACAAATAAGTGCACAATGATGCAGACTTGTTGCTGTCTTAATTTTTCAGTGCCCCCATTCCTGGTGTTCCTTTGCCTATAAAGCACGCCGTGATTTGAGTGCTACATAATTATAGCTGCAATTAAGCATCCTATTCAGAAGCTGCATTGCTGGTTCCTTGCTGTTTTCTTTAGCCAGAGCTTCCATTCAGGATTTGGCTCATCTGCAAAGGGACTCTACAGCTGTCTTTCTTAATTTCTTCCCCTCACCTCCTGCAGGGGAAACCAAAGAAAATGCAGGTGATGCTGGTTTGAGATTTCATTTTTTAGCTCTTCTCTGTACCAGTCCTGTGAAATAGAGTAGTATTTTCCTAATTTTAGAGAATGGGAACTGAGGCACAGCAGATGACTTGGCCAAGGCCCCTCAGGGTAGCTCAGCTGAACTGCACCCAGTTTGAGTCCCTGCCTGTATGGGTGTTGAAAGAGCAAGAGACCAGGGTGTCAGCATTATTTCTTACAGGAAACTGCTTAAAAAGTGCTGCCCTGTGGAGAGGAGCAGACAGGGAAAACAGCTAAAGGTCTTTCTGTGCATGCTCAGTCAGCAAATACCTCGCTGCAAGACATGAGCCTGTGAACGCAGTTGTTCCTTTCTGCTCTCTTCAGAGGACTCTCTTACCTATTTACACTCACATGGAAACATGTGAGTGGGAGGCCAGAAGCTCTCGACTCGACTCATTTGCGGCAATTCTCCAGTTCAGCAGCTAGGTTTTCTCCCTGAGGCGGTGTAATGTGACAGAAAGGAAGCTTCTGAAAGCATTTCTTCATCCTCAGGATTGCAGGCTGTCACTGCTGCTGCAGAAGTGACACACCTGCCTGCCACCGCCTGCAGCTCTTCGGGTTGCTGGAGGGCAAACGGGGAAAGCAGGAGCTTCTTCCTCTCCACCCTGAAATCCCCTTGTTTCGGGCTTTTTTTGCTCTGCCAGTACTTGGACATGACTAATGCAGCCATTCCTGTGCTGGCTTGGCAGCCCTTGCAAATGGGATTTCAGACTCGGGACAAGTGGAGCACAGCTCGCTGTGCACGTAGCAATCTCCCCACAAACTCCTGGATGCTGATCCAGAGAAGAGAGTCAAGAAGGTGCAATCTCCACCAAGCCTTTGTGAGTCTTGCTGTGGTGCCAGCCAGCACAAGGAAGGAGTATAGTGTTTAATAACAACCATGGCACAGGCGCTTATTTATTTACTCTTCTGTTTCAGGACAGCAAAGACCTGTCACCTCAGACTAACCTGCAGCTGACACAGTGAGAAATGGAAAACACTGTCTTGTAATCTCCATCACATAAACAATTAGTTGTCTTTGCACAACTAATTTTTAAGCAGTTGCTGCTTTTTATGGAAAAAAAAGCCAAAACCAAAGAACAAATCAAATCAAAACAAAAAACAACCTAAAAGGTAGTATGGTTGAATCAGAGACATTTTGGTAAATCGTGTTGGTATTTTTTGAAGGATACCACTCCTCACAAAAAGACTTCTACTATACAGCTCTTGAGCAATGTATCACAAAATGATATGTATTTTAATATCTGCCCCTCTTTTTACTCCTCTTTTGCATGGTAACTGTTTTTCAGCAAAACAAGATGTAGGTGAGAGGGAAAGCATCAGGATTTTGTTCCTAAAGAGCCGAGCACTCAGAGGTTTATTACGAGAGCTTGTAGCAGTTTATGCCACACGAGAAACACTGCTGGGAAATTTATCAAAGAATGTATCATGAGGTGGGCTGTTTAGGGACTGAAATTACATAGGAAGGGCTGGCAAGAGAGATGTGTGCAGTTGCAATTAATGCTAAATATAAGGTGTCATATCTTTATCTAACGCACAGCCTGCACTGCCTCGCAAAGGAAAGTTAAGCAATTAGGCCCAAATAACCAGATTATCCGTGGGAGGTGTTTGAAGACAGATTTAAAACACTGTAATAGGGTTGGGGGAGGGTTACAACAAGAGGTAATATTTCCTGATAGGTTAGTTTACATCCTTTGGAAAACATTCTGGAACCAGACCAGAGAGTAAGCAAGGCCTTAAGCAGGCCTTGGCCTGGGACAACACCCACAGAGAGGTGAAAAGTAAAGAGAGCCAACCCTGCTGTGCACACGCAGCCCCTCCAGCAGGTAATCCCAGGAACAAAACAAACCCAGCAACAGACAGCATAGCTCTCTGTGGGTTTGCAGCTGCCCCAGCACAATTCAGAATCAGCCTTCCCTTTTCCTGTTTCTCTTGAGCCAATGCTAAGGGCAGAGAGGAAAACCTGTGCCCGAACAATTATGACTCTCTTTTGGAATGGAAACTGGAATTCACTCCTTGATCCCAGAGGGGCAGGGCCAGGTGCAAGTCTTTTCCCCACTCTGCCTGACAAGTTTCTTCTTCTCCAGTCCTGAAGGGTTGGATTGACTCTGTGGCAGAGAGGGCAGCTTGTTTGCACAGCTCTTTCCACTTCTCTGAGGTGAGGCTGTCAGCAGGAGGATCAGGGGAAAGAACTGAATCATCTGGCCTTAAAAAAACTCTAGTTCAGGAAAAGACTTGGTTGGAATGTACTGATGTGAGAATGGGGAGTGGGGATGCCATGGGACATGTACTTGCTTTGGGAAGGGGTCTCTCTCACCTTCTGCAAAGCTCCTTGCCCTGTTTATTCTATTAACACACAAACAACATTTTGTCTTCTAGAGTGAGAGGTGGGGACTAAACGTTTCATCACAACAAAGTGAAAATAATCTCTGCTGCCTTTACTTGGATGTGGGAAATACTCGCTTGCTTTTAAATACAAAACTATACATATATTTCTGAACCTACTGTTGCTTTCATGTGGGAGCCTTAGGTGAACACAAAAGACTACATTGTGCAGCTACAAATGAACAGAGCATCCAGGATTAAAGAGATTTTATTTAGCCCCACATGAAATAGCAGAGCTGATGGCAGCCTCTGGTACAGAAAAAAAATAAAACCAACAAGTAATTTAGTGAGGATTGGAACTAAGAAAGTCACATCTCCTGTATCTTTGTATATTGTGGCTGATTGACCATGGTGCCTAAGATGGCAAAAAATTAATTTGAAGCTCTTCCTCCAGATCAAGCATTTATTAGCATTTTCAATTTTATGGAATATCTGAAATCTAATAAGGCATGAACCCACATTGTAACTTGCACTGTTGGGGACTGTGATAAGAGTCTCTTTTTGCTATCAGGCCTGTTATTTTTCATAAATCTGTAGGGATGTAATTACACTTCTGCCAAACTTGTTTGAAATCAGACAGTGGGCTCAGAAGTTTATTAGAGACATGGACAGACAGGCAGACAGGTGCAGACACCATGACCATGTATGTCTCATTTCCATCAGAAATAAGGCTAAAAGAACTTACATGGAAATTAATTTTTAAAGGAGACTTGATAGGCAGGGGAGTAGACCTTTGCAAAGTGTAATTTCAAACTTTAAGTGAATTTCATGCTAGGAAAAGCTATGGAAGACTGTCTGGAATACTAAAAGTATCTCTTTTACCTAAAGGAGAGGAACAGCACAGGATGAGCTGTGGTGGCCCACCTGATCCTTGTTTTTTTTAAACTAACTCACACTGAGGGCAGGAGATTACTTAGAGAGAGGAAACAAAGAGCAGCTTCAGAAGCTCTGTCCCCTATAGTTTTTCTGCATGTGAGCACTTAGGGGCTAATCACAGCTGTAAAGCGCTGTAAATGCCTCTGAATGTTTGTATTTCACCACTGCCTTTTACTTTGTTTGTGTTTCACCACTGCCTTTGACTTTGTCCTTGTTTCCTTGCTCATACCTTGCCAGCTCTGTCCCTGGACTGCAGTGGGGAAGCTCTGCTCTTTACCCTTTGTGTGCAATCCGCAGTGGGGCCGGAATCTTGATTAGGGCCCCTAGAAACGATCACATACCTCTCAAAAATCGTACTTTAACATTAGAGCCCCCAGTCTCCGGTGGGATGGGTGTGGCTATTTATTCATAGACTGTTTTACTCCCAGCTCTGACACCAGCCTGCTGGGCCGCCTCTGGCACTTCCCCTGTCATCTTCCCCTCTGTAAGCTGTCTACCCCACACCCCTTGCTTTTCTGGAGTCGCTGAGCTGCCAGAGGATTCAGAGAGGGCTGGCTACCAGCTCTCTGGAGCCAACAGGCCACTGCCTGTGGCCACCATGGTGCACTGCCCACCTCCCTGGCCCAGCTGTGTCCCCCTCTTCCTCATGAGCCTCCCTCGGGTGGCTGCCAAGTATGAAAAAGGGGGGCAAAAAGTCTTAAATAGACTTTTTGCAACCCAAAATAGACCTAGGGGCCAGGCCTGGTTCTCCTCCAAGGACTGCGGTCAGGACACTGATGCCAGCCATACCAGGATGTTGCTCTAAATCTGGATTCTTTCACCCAGTGGGGAAGCTGATCCACACACAGGGCTGAGATATTCTATTTTATTTCATGTCTGTGCAGAGATGGGTGAGATGTGGTAAGTCCACAAAGCGAGGAAGCGTATTTATACATACATACACAATGCATACATATGCAAGCATATTTATGCAATCCTATTCAGGCAATATTTGCATAATGAATCTACATCACTACCTGGCTCAGCTACTACTGCCTTCTCTTTCCCCACCTCTGTTTAAAGACGCAGGGTATTCCAAATTCATGTGTTCAGTGGTTGAGGGTCTTTCCTCGGAGGTGCGGTTTTCCCATTTCAATGCACCAAGTTCTCTCTTAGCATACAATTTCACAAGTCAGTTAAAGATTTCTATCCCGCATCCCTCGAAGCTGGTTTAGGCCGCCACATAGGCTGGCTCTTTATCTTACATCGCATCCCGCACCTCTTAGGTCAGGTTGTTCTCCTTTTCACAGAAACTGTCCTCCCCGCAACTCGTGCCCCGTCCCCGGGGCCCACGCAGGAGCCGGGCAGAGGGGCCGGGCGGCGGGGACAGCCGTGTCCCCGGGGCCCGGGGGAGCGGCCGCCCCACCCGTCGGGGCGGGCTCGGGCAGGCCAGGTGAGGCGGTCCCGGCCCTGCCTCTCCGGCTCCCGCCGCAGCCTCCTGCCCTCGCTCCCGGCCGGCGCTGCGCTGGGGCTGCCGGCGGCATGGCGGAGTCCCAGGTGCTGCTGCTGGACGAGCTGCACGTCAACGAGAAGGTGACGGAGGCCCAGGCCCGCTTCTACTACAGCGAGGAGCAGCGCCGAGCCCTGGAGGCGCTGGTGACCCGCGGCGAGGCCGCGTACCGGGAGGCGCTGAGGAAGGAGCAGCTCCGCGATTTCCTCTCCGGCCGGGAGCTGCAGGACCTGAGGGGCGGCTGGCGGGGCTACGACGACCCCCGGGAGGGCGGCAAGGTGGCGCGGGGGCCCGGCGGCGAGACCCTCTCGCTGGCCTACTGGCCCGAGTGCTCGGACACCGAGGTGCCCCCGCTGGACTTGGGCTGGACCGACAAGACGTTCTACCGGGGCATCAGCCGGGTGTCCCTCTTCACGCACCCGCGCAAGGAGGAGAGCGCGCCTCACCTGAAGGAGGTGGTGCGGGACATGATCCAGCAGGCGCAGAAGGTACGGAGCGGCCTCGACGGGCCGGGCCGGCCCTGCCGCCTTCAGCCGGGCCGAGGGTCTGGCTCGGGGCATGGGGTGCAAGGCGGGGCGAGAGCCCCGACCATTGTCGGCGTCCATCAGGCAGGGCATTCCCTGCGCCTCGTTGCCAGTCGCGTCACGCTTTGCCGAAGCTGATGCCTGTGATGGGGTGAAACCTCTTCACACCTTCTCCACCTCCCCTCGGTTGGGGTTCTGTACCTGTGGTTCGCCTTGTCCTGTCCCGGCCTCATTCCCAGGTTCACAGGTCGTGATGCTGTTACAGCCACCCCTACCTGGTGTGTGCAGGTGTCCCTAGTTACAGACAGGGCAGCGTGTTCGTTACGGGATGGTGTTTTTGGGGTTTATTTTTTGTGGTCTCAACACCCGTCCAGCCCGAGCTGCAAGTAGACAAAGTGCAGACAATATGAGGCTGCTCCTCCCGTTTATGTTTCCCTGGAAATGACTGCTGGTGGTGACAGGGCACCTCTGGCAAGGAAGCAAACCAGCCATGATGCTCCAAGAGCTTGCCTTGAACAGGTGGGGGCAATCACGAGGTTTTTCCTCACCCACCCCGGATGTGGGTGAAGTTCCCGGGGAAGACCACCCAGGAAAAGATCTCCGTCAGAGCTGACACACCCCTTGGGTAAAGGGGAGAACAGCGTAAGAAACTTCATTGCTGCGCTTAGTTTTGCAGCTTTTCTGCTTTTTCCGCTTTATAATTCAGCAGTCATTTCCTCCTCCACCTGTTCCCCTCTGCCAGCACACACTATATGCACCACTTTTACAGACCTGTTCAAACCGAATCTGCCGGGAAACACAGAAAACTTTCCACAGAGGCATTAATCTGGTGGGTGATCTTCTTAGCTCCCTGCTCTCAAAAATTGTGCACACCCTGTAATTCTGTTCAGTGACTGGTGTGATCAGTCACTTAGAAGCTGTAAAATCCTTACACTCTGATGTAGTGCCACTTCACCCCCTCCTTGCGCTGCTACAAAGGTTTCTAGAGACTGTTCAAGAACTGGGAAAGTTTGTTTCTTTCCCAGAAAGAAAGGCCATAGCTGTGCCTGGCACTTAGAAATAATTAAATCCTTTGTAGATTTTTATTTTTTTCACTGACTGGACAAACTGTGCCCCTCCCAGCCCGAAGCTGGTTTCATGTTTAACAGCCATTTGAGTGTTTAATGGTCCTTTTCATAGATAACTATGCCTATTGTGTTCAGCTGAGCTCACCCTGGCAAAAAACACTCCAGGTAGCAGCTTTTTTAGTCAGCAAATGAGAGTGGGGGATTGTTTGGTTTTTTTCTGAGAGGGGGTCTAAACAGATACTGGTAATATGTGGCACAAGTCTGTGGGTGGCTTATCATGAGTATTTTACAAACATATGTTAATTAAGCTACCTAGCTGCAATGAGATTAGCAAGCATTAACTTGCCAATCTTAAAATTCCTGTGAAGAGCTAGGCACACCTATGGGCCCTACAGATAAGTTTATTATCCATAGGATTGGAAGAGAAATGGGGAAAACCTCTTGCAGGGGTAGACACTCATGCTCTGACTTGCTGTGCTTGGGAACACTCTTGGCTGTGACAAGGGTTTGAGATGGCAAACACAACAACAGGCGCTGCCCATGGCTGCTGTTCTCAATGGTCCCCAGTCTTGGAAAGAAGCCTGGACTGACCCAAGGCCCCACAGCCTGGAGGGAGCCATCCCTTCACACTGCAAGGCCGGTACAGACAATTAATGGTTTGTCCAGAATAGGGTGTAATTTCTGCAGTTGTTACACTCATTGCAAATGGTGGGGATGGAGAGAAAAGAAGTTCCTGCTTCTGCTGTCCATTCCCTATGTGGATGTTCTTACTTCAAATGAATATTATTTAGCATCCTTTCTCCTAAATAGCTCATCCATACCACTGTGTGTGGGGGGACAGGGAGCATAACAGGCCCGAGTTAATGCATGAACTGTTCATGACTTTATTTATGGTTTGCCTGTATATGGGCTTGTTCAGAAACAAAGTGGTACAAGTTCGCTGTGTTTTAATTTTTAGAGATTCTGGTTACATTCCTGCTGGGAAGGGAGAACCAAGGCAGGACCTGAAATCCTGCCTAGTAGAAGTTAATGTGGGACTTAGTATGAAGTAGCTGCAGCACAGTTCACCTCCATCAGGAACTTACATGTTAATGATGAGCATAAATACAGCGTCAGCTCTTTTTTCTTTCTCTAACGAAGGGAAGCTGGTGTAAGCACTGTTGACAGAAGGAGCCTGACAGAGCAGATGTGTTGGTTGTTGTTGGCTGTACAAGCAGGGACTCAGCAGAGATTCAGCAGATGCAGTGGGGGATGTTTACTGTGGCATCACTTTCCCAAAAGCCATTTGTTCAAGGGCATTTTTCACAGGAAAGAGGTCTCTGGGGAGAATTATTCCCTCTTCCTTAGGGGGCTCCTGCAAGAGAGCTGCACCTTTTCCAAGCATCAAGTGAAGAAAGTCCTACAGTGTGGTTCAGTATTTAGCTCCATTCACACCTGTATATGCCATCCCCAGCCCAGAGGGGCTTATTGCTGTGATTCCCAGCACCTGGGAAATTAAAATTTCAACAGCTGTAGTCCCAGGATACTGTCAGCATGGCAGCTCTGACCTGGCAAGCTGATGTTATGCAGAGAGACTAGAAAAACCATAGTTTCCTCCATTGATAACCTTTAAAATCTTGAGAAGAATAACTCAGGCAGAAAAATTAGTTGGTATTTCTAATGGTGTAAAAGATACATGTTTTGTCTTTCTCTCCCTTTCTATAAGATCAGCATTAAAGTTACCCATAACCTTCTTGGTTTTGTTGTTACTCGTCCTATAAATGTTCAGGCTTGTCTCTCACATCAGTGAAACCTTTTGTTTTATGTAAAATCTATGCCTGGAAAGAAGGGTTAGTTTTATACCAGAAAAACAATACATGCGAAGAGAGGGAATGATCATTTTGCCTCCAAATCTTGAATACACTCCAGTCCCTTTCTGAGAAATATGAGGTGTTTATGTTTGAGCCCAATAAATCATTCCTTGAGAAGCCAGCCTGAGAGCAGATTTTCACAGGGATTTGGGGGAAAAAAAAGGAAAATAGAATCCTTGTTTTCTACACTATGCATCATGGTTGAGGATGCAAGCCCTGATTCCTCTGCACATTCACTCTTCCATTAGACACCTTCAGGTTAAGTGTTAAAGTTGTGTTTTCAGTGTTTTTTTCCAATATATTTTCAGTGTTCTTCATTTAAGTGAGTCCTTACAGAGACAACGGAAGTTTCTTAAAACAGAGGAAAAACTAGGTATTTGGCTTTGGCATTCCTCACACTGCTAAAATAAGTCAGTTTCATCTGGAAGAAGGAGAACTCTCATAGACATTTACTAAGTGCAGCAGCTAACTCGGAAAATTACAATTATTGGTAGTGCTTGGGCATGTACCTCCCTGTATTTTGTTCTCCCTATGGAGGCTTCTCCTCCATTATCTGGTATCAATGCTCTCCTTTATTTTGTACCAGTGGGGCAGGCCTTCCTTTCAGTTCCTAATATTTATTCAGTTGTCTGTCTACCATCTTGTTGTTTGCAGATTATTGCAGTGGTCATGGATGTGTTTACGGACCGGGACATCTTCCGCGATATTGTCGATGCAGCGTACAAGCGCTGGATCCCCGTCTATATCATCCTGGATGAGGAGGGAGTCAGGCTCTTCCTGGAAATGTGCAGATGCCTTGACCTCAGTGACTTGCAGATCCGGGTAAGGTATTCAGTACTAAACCATTATCTCTGCAGGTCATTGGCCTTTTGCAGTTGCAGTGGATCTTGGAACTTGCTTGCACCAGCAAACACATCTCTTCCTCTGTACCACAACACTAAAAGTGACGGAACACAGAGGGATAACAGTGTGGCTTTATAATACAGAAGGAAAGAAAAAGGAAAGATTTGGATTTTTTTGCCTTTCACCCAAAACAGGGATCTGTGTAGTTTCCTGGCACTTATGACCTCAAAATTCCTGTTTGGGGAGAAAATTATCAGAGAAAATTGCTGTAGGTCTTCTATGTGAGGATTCAAACTAGAATTCAAACTAGAGTTCCAGGTAGCTCTTGGAGTTGTCTGCATGGATCCCTCTTACAGGACACACACATTCTGTGAAAATCAAGACTTTGCTTCCCAACAGTGATCATCCGGGAGTGAATGAGCTTGTAGTCCTCCTCTAGGATGACTTAAAGGAGAATTTAAGGGATTGAGGGCCACAGTGTGCCTTCATATAGTGCATGCAGCATAGCAGAGTAGTCAGTCTAGCTTGGCTGGCAGAAGCAGCCTCAGAGGGATCTTGCTCCATTACATACAGACTGAAATAATTTGTGTATTTCTTGTTAGTATTGTATTCTTTCCTTTCCCCCCCATCTTTTTAGCCACTGTTGCTACTACAGACTTGTTCTAAATCCTGAAAAAAGTTGCTGGGTTGGAAACAACCTATGGGATGCCAGACTCACCCGTTTGTGATTCTCTTGTTCTGTACAGCGGCAGTGGAAAAAGTGCTTTTTGCCTGGAGGATGGGTGGATTTTCCTTAAACACTCAATTTATAGTTAAAAAAAACTCCAAAACACAACCAAAACTCAAAAAGCTCTGAAGATTACAGAGTCTCATCTTAATCATTTTAGGGGAACTATCTTAAATCTGGATGAAAATTACCTGCATATATCTGAAGAGTTCTCCTGTGAACTACCACTCTGCTCTGAGTTTCATCAAAAAAGACATCCAGCTGAGAAGTTTTCCCTTTTTTTCCAAAACAGTGGTGGAAGTTCCTTCCCTCTGGTACCTTTGAAAGCAAGACACAGACCTCATTATAACAGACGTGTTTCAAGTGCCAGTGGTATTGTGTCTCCTAGGCTTGTGTCTCTTTGGTACATAGCTGTGAAATCACAGCAGTAGTTCCATCTGCTGTGGTACCAGTTTCCCAGTACTTTTCTTACTGTGTCATCATGTACAGCAATGATGTCTTCAGTACTACAATATTTTAACTCCTGGACAGAGGGAATGAAAAGATGTCCTGGCATTTTAGAAAGAGCTGTGTTGCTATTGGAGAGCTGAGTTCCTTTCAGTCTGTTTTTTCTGTCTCTAAAGCAGTCCCCTTCTGCTCATCCTCTTATCCTTCTACACAGGCTTGACACTCCTAAACCAGTGATCCCAGTGATGTGCTGCAGCAATGCCTAGGTCCTGCAGCAGTCTAGTTGTATGGCTCTCTCTAAGGAGGTGCAGTTTGAACTGGTGCAATCAAAAGAAGGAGAAAATGTTTCTGTGTCCCTTCTATGATTCCATTCTTTCATGGCAGCCGTGCTATGTTTTTCTTTAGACATCTTCAGCTAAAAGTAGTACAAGCTGAGTTGAAGCAAGTCCACTGAGAATAAATTAACAACTTTTGACCTAGTTGTTCACTATTCTGCAAAACTTCAGTCCACAGATTGCTATCCTTCAAATTTTCCCCCTCTTTTCCCAGGTATCTCATACTGGATCTTAAATTCCCCTGAAGGTTGTTATCTTTTTTTCAAGTATGGCGTAGGTATTTTTTTAGTCTTGCTAAGGCCAATGCAGTTAATTCCTGTATATGGTTCTATGGAATGACCAGGGAGATTCTTCATGGAATGGGGAAACAAGTCATTTGCCTCTCAAGGAAGATGTTTTCTTAGTATCTCACCCAGAGCTGCCTTGGACATGCCTGTGCTGCTGCTTGGGTCAGTATAGCAGAAACCATCATGTAGGGATTTCCCTGGCAACAGGCTTTGGATACCCAAGGAAGCTCCAGAAGGTTAAGGTTTCCCCTTGAGGACTCCTCCCAGCTCTTCTTCTGTAATGTGCCAAGGGTTGAAGATCCAGATTTAAAGCTAGAAAGCAAGCTGGGCCTCCAGTCTTGTTCAGCAGAATCATTTTGTCCCACGTTGTTTGATTGCAGAAGATACTGAAATTGCTGAGGAAACTTTCTTTCACCCATTTCTTATCTACTGTCTTTCTCCTGATATCTGCTTTGATGTCTGAGTTTCTTCTACTGATTTTTAGCAACAGGGAAGATATTTTCTCCTTTTTGAATTACCATTTTGCTTTATTATAGAAGATTTTTACCAGTTTTCACCAGACATAGTTTGCCAGCAAAGGAGTTGCATACTCTTCTTTCCTGCCCTTCTGCCCACCTTTCCCTTGGAATGCTTGTGCAAGGTATAGAGGACAGCTTCTTTTCTCAGGAAGTTGCAGCCACATGAGATATAACTCTAAGGTTTAGAGACAAGTTCTGATCCCAGGGGGAGAGAGATGATGCACTACTGTGAACTGCAGTGTCACAATGTTTATTCTGTCTTCTGTCACCACCAGATACTCATTTTGTTCTGTGTTTTCTGCCCTTTTGGTCCCGTTGCCCTGTTCATCCAATGCAAAGTGAATACTTCAACAGTACCAATACAGGGAGGTTTACAGTTAACACTGGGTTTGTCTCTGTACAGCGATGGACATTTTCACAAAATTCCTGGCTATTGTATTCTTTTTGTAGAGATGGCAAGGTATCATGATCTGCTGACAGTCTCATGGGAGGGAAACTGCTGTAGGAAGACCATACCTCACCCTACAAAGAGTAAAAGTTCTTAACCAACTCCAAGCATTAAATGAGAAAACCTCTATTTTTGTCTGAAGGCCAGAGTTCACCAGAAATGTATTTAAATTCAATCATCAGAACATTCATGTGTTGTTCATAAGAGCATGTCTTGTGTGTGTGAGTCATATGGCTTCCTGAGCCTACAGGACATGGTTTGTCAGACTTCTGTCATGTTTGACACAAGAGTGTTCTACAGAGATCACAGTGAATCAGAGTTCTCATAGATACTAAATTCATAGCCCCTCAGAAATTCCTCTTTTTGCAGGACCTGAGGGTGAATGTTCTCACCGGATTTTAGATAGGTGGTTTTTGTCTTCATGTTTCTGTTAACCCCAACCACAGTAACAGACACTCCTCCCCAAGGACAGAGAATTCTCCTAGAGTTCCAAGCAAGCCCAGGGAATGATTTATCTGCAGGAAGTTCACCTTCACATTAATTTTTACATTCATTTTCCTAACATGTAAGAAGTTTTTCCTTTCACTTCAGAAAGTCTAAAAAGCTTCTGCCTAAGAAACTTTTGTAATTTCATTTTGGTATTTTATGGGTTTCGTCATTGACTCCTACCTGAGATGAGGGAGGGGTGTGATGTGATGTGAAGCAGTGCTGTTGGTTTTTTAATGGTCTGCTGGAGTATTCTTCTAGACTACTTGTGACCTTCTGAGATGAGAACTTGCAAGGCTCTCTTTTTGTAAAGACACAGATAATACTCTAATTATCTTGGCAGACCATGTCCCAGCTAGCTGCATTCCATCCTGTTCTACCTGAATACTTGCAAGTTACACTATTTTGTCAGTAACCATGCCCTTTCTAAAACTGTCCAGGGCAAACAGAGGATTTTTCAGTTCTAAGAGGGAAGGTGCACATAGGATTCTCTGGTGGAAGCAGTTACAACACCTCCCTTTAGGGTCTGTCTTGTGTATTCCCCCTTCTCAGCCCCAGTTTGTAAGCACTACGGCCTAGGTCTGCCAAGTCAGTCACAGCATTACTGACTTTCTAAACTGGGTCTGATTTAGCTTTCTGTGGATTCAGAGTGAGGTTTAAAAGTGTGACAATAAAGCAAGGAAGACCAGTTTCTTACTCTTTGTATTAGGATGCTCTGTCAGGCTTGACTGTTACCAGTCATATTGAGTTGTAGCCAGGGAGATGTTAGTCACTGCTTGTGGTGAGGAGTGGTGCAAGTCTGTGGAAAGGAAATATAGAAATTTAATGCAGACTGCATCTCCCATAAACAGGATATTACAGAACAAACCTTAAGCAGGCTTCTGCAACAATACAGATCTGGAGGTCTCAGTTCTATCTGGTGAGCTAACTGGTCCTCTACTCAAAATATTTGTTACTACTGTAACTCTAGTGCCGTCTGAAAATGCCTGCAATCTCACTTCATTTATATTTGTCTCTCCTCTTTTGTTATTGTGCACTCTTTGGTACATGTTCTCGTTCTTCCTCTGTAGCTTGACTTAGCAGTCTACAAATGTTCCAAGATCCTTCAAGGCAGAAAATTGTATACAAATAACCTGTTAAGTGACTTGATGTTTATATGACTTTCTGCTTGTTTTCTGCATTTCAAGATGTATTAATGCACTCCTGTACCTATTTTATTCAAGGAGGTTTATGTGCTCAGCTGTTCAGCTCTATCCCCTCTGCGCCTTTTTAAGTGTTATATACAGCTCACTTACTGCAGAAATTCAAGTGTGCTTTCTTTCCACCAAAAGAAGGTGATAGAACATACAAGCACAATAAGATCCACACTGTTATATGCTGGGAAGCTTTCTGCTCACACAGGCTGATGCTTCTTGATTCAAAGGAGTAATATCAGGTCAGAGCTGTTGACTGACTTCTTGTCTTGTGCTGTCAGCAAAGCATGATTTGGCAAATCCCACATCCAAAATTAATCAGCAAGGAAAAAAAAATTCAGCCAAATTCAAATGTTATTTTAATTACTGGAAAGGGCACCATTTCTCCTGTGCTCTACCCAACTTGTCTTCAGCATCCCATACATATGACTCATTTGCTAGGCCTTGGGCAAGCCACTTCATCTTTTTCTGTCTTAGGCTACTCATCTTTAAAATGGGGTAATAATACTTTCAGCAGTGTTGGGAGCATTAATTAGCTAATGCCCACACAGGACTCCAGACAGATCAAGCAACAGCTGAATGCAAAACAGAGCTATCATCAGTTACTGTTAGTCAGAATTTGTATTTTGACTGCTGTATTCTAGTTGGGAAAATAGCAGCAGTTTCAAAAGGCAGGAGTTGTATTCAGAAAAAACAGCTTTTGAAAGAAATCTGCATTCTTATAATCACTCATTCCTGCATGCTGATTTCTATAGCCTATCAGTATTTAAGCTGTCGGTGAGGTTTATAGTAATAGGACTTAGCTCTCTGTGGGATCTGAGGCTGTGCTAGCATTAGCCAAATCCTTCTGATTTTTCTGCTCTGCAGATGGGGAAGAATGAAACAAAGGTGAATTGACTTTCTCAGAACATCACAGGGAGCAGTATCCGAACTGCAGTTATGCCTGGGACTATCTGACTCCCAACCCTGGATTTATGACTCCAATTCACAGTGCTTTTAGCTTTTCATTCTTAAGAAATCCTTACATAAAAATATGGTGAAATGAGGAAAATTGTCTAGATTTGTGTGTCAAAGTGACAAGATAATTTGCTCCAAACCTTTACTGACATTCAATGTTTTTGGGTTTGGGGGGAGGAGAGGGGGAATGTTTCATGTTAGACACTTTGGGAGTTCAGCCTTGTGCAGCCAGGACCCATGAACAGAGTAACACTCAGTCCAGTGTGCAAACATATCCTTATAGTATGCACAGGCACTCATCTATTGTTGAAAATCATGTAACCCTAACTTTGTGGTTTTTCTGTGTCTGGTAGTGCTTTGTTTCATTACTTGTAGGTTTGCTGACAAAAGGGTGTGAGATTTGAAGTTTGGGGAGAAGTATTCTTTCTAACTACTTCCATTCATTTTATGAAAAGATTCTCCTTCCTCATCTTGAGAAATTTTTCTTTGCTGATCTATTCAGAACATTAGTAGAGACACTTATCTGAAAGCATTGTCTTGCCAGTGGCTCAAGTGAATAGCTGAAGACAGCAGGCAGGGTTTTGATGATGCTGACCCCTGGGACAGTGATAAACTGTCCAAGATGGAGAGAAGTGACCTGTGTAGACAGGAGATGACAACAGGGCTTACAGCACTATGCTTTCCTTTGCAGCCCTTCTGGTGGCTGATACAAAATGAGCTGTAGTCCCAGAAGTAGTGAGACAATGTGAGTGACATCTTAACACTTGGAGCTGGCAATTATGTCATTTTCTGCCCTGTTTATTGTGACATTTTGTCTTTTCACCTCCCTGTTAGAACGTCCGCATACGCTCTGTGACAGGAGTTGGGTTCTACATGCCATCAGGGAAGATCAAAGGCACACTGGCATCCCGATTCCTGATGGTGGATGGAGAAAAGGTGGCCACTGGATCATACAGGTGGGTCACTCTTGTTTAAGGCATTAATTTAAAGATTACTTTGAGAGTCTTCTTCACTTGTCACCGCCCTTCTGTCCCAGCTTCTGTAATCTGTGTGGCGTCTGTAGAAACTGGAGTGGGACAACAGAGAAGGTGGCATAGAGCCCTTCTTCAGAGAATGGAACATACCCATGCTGGCAGACCTTTTCAGAGGGCTGAGACAGTTCCACACTGCATGAGGAAGGGGTCTACAAGGACTCCCCACCAGTCCCGGTACTCAGTTCTCTTCAGTGAGGTTTTCAGTCCGAAGACTCTTCCTGTTGATTCAATGCTGCTTTTTTAAAAGGGTCCTTTTAAAGACCCTTTTTGCAGAGTTTCAGGGCCTTTTCTCCCAAATCTGGTCTACATGTCTAAAGAAGAACAATAATGTTGTGTCATGTTACCTATTGGGGCCCATCTGGCCAAGGATATAAGGGCAAATGGCATAATGCCACATATTCCCCTGTAGTGTCTTAGGTTTTGTTAGGTGGGCTGGGTCAAGTATGCAGCCCAAAATCTAATGTCGGTTTTGTTTCCTCCTCTTAGCTTCACATGGACTTCATCTCACATTGACAGAAACATCCTGCTAGTCTTGACAGGACAGCACGTGGAGATGTTTGACATTGAGTTTCGTGAGCTCTACGCCATCTCAGAGGAAGTTAATTTATACAAGGAACTGGGCATTGCTAACCCATTCCTCCATGGAATTGGGAAGCCAGGCTTTCATTCCTCCACCGTGGCTCGGAAGTTCATTAACCCAAAGTATGGTTTAGTAGCAGGGGCAACCCGTGGTGATATGATGCTCTGGGCTTCACAGCACAGGCAAGACCATCAGGGAAACATGGAAAAGGAGGAAACAAGTGAGTCAAAGAAACGGTTAAATCAGTTCCTGAATGACTTAGTCACATTGGAGCAAGTGTTCCCAGAAATAGATCCACCTCTGGAGAACTTGAACAAGCTGAATCGGAGCCCCCAGAAACTGTTGTCCCGGCTGCACATGGACCTGAAAAATAAATCGAAATCCAGAGAGTCCATCCGTGACATAAAGAAGGAAGATGCACAGAGCAATGCAAAGCAAGGGAAGCGGTTTGCCAGTGGGCTTTTCAGTCGCAAGGCCAAGCGCTCTCCAGGCTCAAGCATTGAAGCCAATTCTTTTGCCAGTGAAGGACATTCAGGAGAAGACCTTGGGAACATGAAACTGGAATATGAGAGGCTCAGCATTGGCCATGCTAGTGTTCGGAGTGCTGGAGGCAACTCAGGTAAAACCTTTTACAGCATACTCTGCTTTCTGTGTCCCTTGCTTTGAGCTTGGCTGATTGATGCAAGCATACCCATTATGGGCACCTGTGAGTAGATCCTCTCATTCTGAATCAAAATGAGCAAAAAGAAAGGGTAGAAGTTGTATCAAAAGATACGGGCAATGTAAGTTGGAAGCAATTTAATGGCAGTCTTACTGTAAGGTTGGTACTTCTCATGAGGATGTTTCTCATACTTTTGAGCAGCAAAGGGAGAGAAAGGTGAACATTGCCTTGTGTAAAACAGTACTCAGTCCATTAAGTGCATTTGCCTAATAAACAGCAGCACTGTGTTCTCTATGGTAGTGGCTAGCAGGCCACAGACAGATTTTCAGTGTAATTCCTTCCTTTCCTCATTAGAGTTTAGGCAGGTATATTTCCTGTGACAAATTCCTGGTGGAGAAAAGAGGAAAATGTGTTTATGTTGAGGTGAGGGCACAAGGATTGAAGGAAAGGGTGCAAGTCTTTTTAATTTGCTCCTTTGCCACCTTCTGAAATGGAGGAGAAGGTAATGAAAATAGAAGCTACAAAGAAGTAGGTCACTAGATCTCAACTTTTCTTTCTTTGCTAATGCATGTTTGATATTTTCATTAAGTCCTTCAAAGGCTTCAGTCAGTTGAAGACACAAATGATAAAGATTTCTAATGGGTTATGGGTTCATAGCGAACTCCTCAACATTTTACATGTTTTGTGAGATTGAAGTAAATCTTTGGACTATTCATCCTGGTTGTCTTCCTCTCACTGAGCTGTTTTGGGTGTCAGTACCTCCTGCACCATCAGGAAAATAAACTAATTAGAAGGAAAAAATTTCTCCTCCACTTGTCTGGTCAGTGCTCTGATGAATGCAAAATGCAGCTGTAGAGAGACTGAATTGCTTTGCAGTTACCATGATGTGAAATGGAGAGATGTTCTTTTGGGACCAAGAAGAAAAGCAAGGAATTGAGATGGTCAACAACAATGATTAATTAGATTCCTGGAAATATTTCTGGCTAAATGAAGGACAGACTCAAAAATGCCAAATGAACACAAGAAAGAGGAATTATAAGAAGGAATAGTTAATTTATTTAAGACTGTAGTAGATCCATTTTAGAATCTGCATTTGGCGTTTGGGGAGGTAGAAGTAAACCCTGGTCTAAAGAGATCCTCTCTCCAAGTAAGTCTTGAGCACAGACATTATGTGCTGGTGGGCCCCATTCCTCAAAGCCGGGAAAAGCAAAATCGGTGAAGACCTGTGGGGAGGTGTATGGGCATTTCCACTCGCAGGAATGGAGCTGAGTACTTGCACTACCCTCTAGTGACAGAAGGAGAGAATCTCTGATTCATCAGCACTTTGCATATCAGAGATTCTCACTGTCACTCGTTTCAGAGCAGCCAGCCTGGCCTTCCCACAATGTCCTGATGAAATCAGGCCCAGCTTAAGGCACGAGAGGTTGATGTCTTTGGTGGACAGTGGGGCACTGCACCCTGCTGGGGCATTGCACCATCCAGGCAGCAGGGATGTCCCTGTTCCTCCTAAAACACTGGATCTGTGCCAGACAGTCTGATGCTTGGTCTAGACCATTTCCACAAATACCTTTCCATGCTATTATGTTCAGGTTTTATTTATTGCCACTGTTACTTCCTGCAGACTGCCAGCTCTTTCAGTAAGGGGGAAGGAAGAATTGAGAACAGGTCTAAGGAAGATGCTGAGGTCCAGCACACCAGTCTTCCCACTGTGCTTTTTCTGAACTGATAAATCTTTCCACTGAGTCCTTGCTAGTATTTTTGGTTTATGCAAATTGAGAATGCCTGTTCATGGTGGCACTGGGAGACTCCATAGCTTTTGAAGTAGGGTGTTAGTAGACTTTGTCCATCTGGTGGCATCAAAGGCTGAAGGAAGATCATGGATTGTGAGTTGCTTTTGAAATAAATTACCTTTTTGTGAGAGAACACTTCTCTAGTCTAATAGTCCCAAAGTGGCATGTGAACAGAGATGGTAGAGGGCACATTAGATAGATGGAGACTCATGAGGAACAGAAAAGGATTTAATAAAAAATTCTTAAACACAGCCATGGAATAGAGTCCCAGCCTCAGTATAAAGATAGGAGACACTTTGTTCTTGGGTAACTTTAGGACTAACTTAGGTTTAAAAGTTTAAGCAAAACTTTGAGCAAAACTAGTAAAAACTGGTGCTGTGATATTCTGGGTGACAGAAGGGAGGTAAGAAGTGGAAATGAAAGAGAGGGTACTTGGTATGCAGGCAGGTTAGGATGCAATTATTCAGAGCTTCATGGTTTGAAATAGCTGCCCTTAGCTTTTGTAAAGATTAAACAGCACACTTAAGCCCCATGGGCCTGCCTGTGCACACATCCTCCAAAGTCACTATTAATTCTTTAGCACCACAGAGACACATCCCACCTTGCAAATGCATGGAGAGACCAGATCCACACCTGAGTAGCTCATAGAGTAGTTGAAAGACATTATTCAAGCAGGCTGAAAGTCAGATTCACTCTTGTAGGAGCAAATGGTGATGAAGAGAATCTGAGCTGGGAAGGGAAATGATGGAAGTGTGTGCTGTGATGGAGTCTGAAAATCTGATGCAGCTTTTACAGGCTAGAAAAGGATTCCTATGAGTCAGAATTGGGAGTCTGGAAAATACAAGGGCCCCAGATAGAAAGTAATGTCCCAAACGAAGTATCTGAATTAACACCCTGAGGTGTTGTCCTAGCCCATGGCAAGCTGTACATTGTCTTAAAAGGTTTTCTCAAACCACATCATGAAATTATCAGAATTTCACTGGATTTCACTGTTGCCTGCTGAGGAACATAAGAGCAGCTCTGAACCTGACCAGAATCTTGTTAATTTTAAGCTGGTGCTGAGCAGACTGTGTTCAGCAGAGACAGTGACTTCTGTGTGCAGTTTCTGGGAAACACTGCAAAAGTCTGAAAGCTGTGTGCCTTCAGAAGGTGCAGACTTTTTAGTTTGTGTTCTCCTTTGGAAGAAGCAAAGTGGGCTTGCTGTCCTGAGGTGCTCCATGCATCAACTTCATTCCTCATGAGCAGTGGTTGCAAAATACACACCCTTAGTAGAAGGATTTTGTGTTTCAGTTTTCTGTGCTTCTTGCAACAGGAAATGGAATTTATGCTGGGCACTGCAAAGGCATTGGAATAGCTGCTTGGTTATCACCAACATTTTTCAGCCAAAGCGAGATCATGGAAGGGTGGTAACTGGAATTTTCAGCCTCTTTTCTAAAGAGAGAAAGAGGGAAACATTGTTGGGTACATAAAAGGAGGATGTTTGCTCTAACTGTAGTGGGATATGTAGAAAAAGGTCAGAAGACAAGAGTAGAAAGTGACAAGAATAAAAGGGCTGGGAGTTGAAATTAAGCAGAGAAGCACAGACATATTTCAAAAAAAGCATGAGGGTCTTAAATGTGATACAGACAGGGAAGGAAAGAGGGGTGGGGAGGAGATAGGAGTAATAATAACAACACTAACATGCAGGATATGTCAGAGGGGAACAGGTAGAATGAAATGCTACAGGGAGCTGTGGGGAGGAGGCAGTAGCACACAGAGCAGCCACAGAAGTGAGGGCAGGGTGCAGTGCAACCTCCCAGGTGAACATCAAGGAGATGCAGTGTGGAAGAAAGTGGAGAGAAGGAGGGGGAGAAAAGAGAACTCTTCTCTTCCCCATCATCTACAGGTAAGGGCAGCATTGATCAAATACCCTTCAGGCAAGAGAGTGACATTGAAAATGTCACTTGGAGCCCAATTCAGAGGCAGTGCTTGAGTTGAATGCTCCCTAAACTTAGCAAGACTGAGACTTCTCAGTAGCATGTTGCCATGACCTGTGGCAGTTTTCACTCTCTGTTTTCCCTCTGAACTGGCATCTGGCTCCAAGTGCTTGGGAGATGCACATGTACCTTCCTTCTGTACAAATACATGAGTGGGCCTGCCTGTGTTCAGAGTGATTCCAAGCCACTTGGCAGCCCCTGTCGGTCCCTGCTGCCCTGGGCCAGAGTCATGCAAGCTTTACTGAGCTCAGATGAGCTCCCTTACTTGCAAAGCTTCTGAACACACTTCTGTACAGTGTTTGAGACATATACTGGGGCATCCAGATCAACATCTGGCTGTAATGATGGACACCAGGCAGAAGTGCAAGCATTGAAAGGTACAGATACTGGGAGCAGAAGAAATTCATAGAGTAAGCAGTGAAAAAAACCTAGGATTATAAAAAACTGGAGGCAGCATACTCTGCCACTTCAGTGAGAGACCTTGAGGCCTTGGGATTTATCTTGCAAAGGCAATGGTGGAAACACTGGCACTAGAGATGTTTGAAACAAAATGTGAAAAAAAACCTCTACTGAGAATGTGTGTAGGTATCAAATGAATGAGATGACCTTGGGTTTTCAGGGTTTTTTTCCATACCTCACTCTTTGGAAAACTTCTCACCCAAGGCATGACCAGACTATTTATCAGTGCCAGCTGGGACCTAATGAAGCTGGACTGGGTACAAGGCAAAGCTAGAAATACTTCTCCAGTGGTTTTCTCTACAATATACTCTGCATTTGCTTTTATTTTAATGTTTCTTCATTTCACTACAGCAGAAAAAAAGCCATGAGGGCATGCAGAATAATGTCGGTCTAACACAAGGTGCATAGTAAAAAATGAGAGTGAAGCATGAGTCCAAACTTTATCCAGGGCTTATTTACTTAACATTAACACTACTTTAACTTCTTTTCCTTCCAGGTAACCTGAATCCAAACTCCACTATGAGCGATAAAAACAAACAATCTACCTGCGTGTTATCTTGATTGGGAAGGATTGTCTGGAGAACTAAAGACTGAATCACAAGCTGCAACAGTAACTTCTTGATTGATTTTGAACCTACAGCCATATCCTCATGCAGTGATCTGTAAAGCCACTGCAGGTCCTGGATGCATCTGGCACCCCTGGCTAAAGCACATTTACTGGGTGATGAGCAGACTTTGGATAGTTGGTCCCTTAAATGAGGGTTAGTGATGAATGTATTAGTCCATATGTCTATGTGCACGCATATTTTTTACATAAAAACAACTGTGATGACTGGTCTCAGAGCTTGTTCTGTGCCCAGAGGAATGCAGGAGATTTTCTGACTTACTTGTGCTGCTACTTCAGTCTGTCTGGCTGCAGACTTGGAATCACTGTGTTGCATTGTTTACTCTACTGCACTGCAAAAATGTATTGATCTGACTGGCTGTAAGGCTGAATCCAATAGCAGTGGCAAATTCTGGGTGAAATAAGGATGTTTACAGACAGTGGAGCAATCCTTTGTCCATAAGGAGTCTTCCTGTAGAGTCCTGTTGTCACTGGCCCAGGCAGGAGAAGGGTTTAGCCAACAGTAGCCTACAGAGCAGTATCGGAACTGTTTCACCTCATAGATGTAGCAGTCGAACAAAGTGATTTAGCAAGAATGTGGCCAAGAGGAAAAATGGAATATAGGGCAATGTTTAACATACACTTGAGACTGGGTCAGGAGAAATGCCTGATAAGGGGCCTGGGCAGGATCTGGGAGCAATAACACAGACTTCAGGGGCTGTGGTCAAATCCTCGTTACTGCTAATGCAGCAATACTTTTACCATTCATGGAAACTGAATGATTAAGGAGCACATCTTTGAGGGTTGAAAGAGGAAGCAGAGGAGGCATGCAAGCTTTTCAAGCTTTTAAAATGCCCTTTTTTTTTTTAAGTTAACCTTTCCAGAATCTAAATCATGTTAAAATTGAGAGCTTTGATCCATAAGAAGCATTGTGTGCAATCAGACCAAAGGCCATCTGATCTGCTGTTCTGCCTCTGAGAATAGCCTGTAACAGGTGATCACAGAAGCATAAAATACAAGGCTTGTATATACAGAGGTCGTTCTCCGACACCATTTTAGCAGTCTATGGACTTTCTCAGCTTTCTGGCAGTTCCTTCTGGACCTGGTCTTAATGAATGTACTTGTCCTTTTCTAAAAATCCTTTTTTACTTTTGGCCTCTAAAGTGTTCTGTAGTAACAAACCCTAAATTCAATGCATGTACAAAAAAAGAACTGTTGTCAGGCTGTTTAATGGTTTCCTTGATGACTACCTCCTAGCTACTATGGGATCTGACTGGCATTTCTGTCCTCTTGTTCACTATCATTTTTCCACTTCTGCTCACTAACAGAGTGGATAAACAGATTGTTTTTGTCTCTATAGTGGGCAGATTGACATTTCACTCTGCTTTCTTGCCATTTAAATTACATATCCTGCTGTCATAAGTAAATCCTCTTGTGATACCTAAAAAAATTAGATCCTAGTTATTAGAAGAGACCCGAAAACTAACATGCCTGCTTGTCAAAAAAAATAGTTAAACATCAGAAAAACACAGGTTTAGTTTTCTTGCTTTTTGTTTAGAGAAACCATCTGGGTTTTTAGCTGCACAACAAATTCACAGCAAAGGCAATTGATACACTCCCAATGCAGAAGCAGCTGATCAAAAGACTTTCAGGGGCTGGGATGCAGTAGAGGTTGTTACACTCCAACAGCTGTCTGTAGTTGATGGTAAAATGCAATTGATTGATTCACTGATTGATTAATTACCTTTCCTTGATGTATATTTAATTTGAATGGCAAGCAGGGCCATTTTACTCTATTTACCCTTCAGAATGTCTTGAGATGGTAAACTACCAAAGGTATTGTGCCCTCTGTTAAACTTACTCATCCTCCATGGGTTAAATGCTTGCCAGTCTATATAATATATTCTATATAGCCTTCTGGGAATGAGCTGTAGCTTTACAGCTAGGTCTGTCAGCTCATATTATGAGCAGTGTTTCATAAAATTGTTCCTGGTAATGGGAAAAAAAAAGAGGTGTTGGAAATGACACCACCACTTGGATGTAGAAGTGATAGCTGAGTTATCCTGTTGGCTTCATGTGTGTAGCTCATGTGCCTAAAGCTACTCACTGTGTTTGCAGGATTTTTGAAAGTGGCATGATTTTGTCATACTTTGGTTACCACTCTGAAGATGTCTGGGAGACTTTTCTTCTATTCTTGTATTTATTTCACTTTGTTAGCAAAGATCAGATATAAATTTATTAGGCTGATGTTGTTCCACTTTTTGTTCTGAAAAGAGCAGTGTCATCTGGTGCTTCCTTTTCCTCCCAGGCTTTTAAAATATTTTTTTTTTTAATTGTGCAATAGGTTAATTAACTAATTAGCACCATGTTGATATATATGGTCAGGTTTTCCAGGAAGTCCTTTATCTTCTTGTTGCTTCATCCTGGGTGACTTCACAAATAGTCCAAGAGGCTGATTTCACTTGTCCTTCCTTTCCTTCTGTGCTTACACATTAGTGTGCTTTACTTTCTCTTCCCTATTGTGGATGTCAGAGCTCTTTTTTTTAACCTGTCAACTAACAGGATATCCTTTCCAGAGAAAGTCTCTCATCTGCTTGTCTCCTTGGTTGCCACACCAGTTCCTGAAAGGTAATGTTCACTTGTTTTCAGATTCTTTCCATGGAAATCAGTCTCATGCCTTGACTCCAAGGGCTAGTAGAATTCCTTAGGCTTATCACACACTGCTTAATTACTTAATTTGAGAGAACAAACTTGCTTTTTTGCATGATATAAATCTGCTCCTTAAACTCAGCATGACTGAGGACGCACACAGCCTTGTTGATCCAGAGTGGAGGTTTCAGGCTCTGGTGGAACTAGTTCTTCCCTGAAGATAAAATCTGCTGAAGTTGAGCTATTTACCTGCTCCTATGGCAACAGAAGTGAGTCTGTGTGAGGTGACCACATTTATTTTCACTAGTTTTTGCTGATCGTGGTTCTTGATGAGTGCTAGAAACCTGGGGCTGTGACCTGTAAAATCAATCTCTCTTGCTCTCCCGATAAAATGTGGTTGGTGGTGCTGGGGGTCACAGGGGCAAAGAGCAGTGCTTAGGAATTGTGTTGGAAGTCTGCCAGCAGAGGTTGAAGGTACAGCAGTATTCAAATAAGCTGTCATTTGGTGCTTGCCCAAGATGTCCCCTCTTGTAATCAAGTCACCAACCTCCCAAGGGGGTGGGAAGGATGGGAATGGTTCTGTTGCTACTCAAAAGAGCCAGATTAGCTCTCTTTGGCATCTCTATCCTGACCATGCACAATCCCAAGAGGGCGCCTGTCCTCTGGATCTCTTTCCCTCTTTGGCTGGTCTGTGTGGAGCACCATGGGGCCTACAGCTGTGGTCCTGGTTTTGGACAGAAAGTAACTAAGCTGGGGCTCATGGCTCTCTCCTTCTGGCCTGCAGTGGTGAGTGGTTCAGAAAGAGCCACTTGGCTGAATGTGTGCCTTCTGTGTTTCTTTTGGTATAAGTTTGTATATTTAATGTATATGTGTCCAGTTAATTATGTGGGAAACCTTTTCTAAGTCAAACAAATAAACTCTATACCGTGTTACATTTAGATACTGTGTTCATGGTGTCCTTTTAATTTCTCTGCTACAGTTCCTGGATTGGGGGCATTTTTGTTGTTTATTTGTCAAGAACCTGTACTGTCTGGATTAGAGCAGGTTTCTGTGTAACTTGTGAACTTTTTTGGTCAGTGTTTCGCCGTATTTGTTAAAAGAAATGTGGGCAGCTGAATTCTCCACAAGTTCAGTGTTTTGTGGCTTTGAGTACCTTAAGAGAGACTAATTCATTCCTGCTTTCTTGCTGCTGGAGTAGGCTGCAGCAGATATCCACTTTAGTTGTTTGAGGTTTTTCATTGTTGTTTTGTTAGGTTTTGTTTTGTTTTTTAAATTACTTTGCAGCTGAAATGTGTCTTGCTGCAGCTATAAATGCATCTGACAAAGTGCCACCTCGGTTTCCCTTTCCATCTTTCTTATATAATTTGTACCCATCAGCAATGACATTTAATTTATGAAACTGAGTCCCTGTGCTACATTTCAGTTTTACCTGGTACAATGTAATCCTTGACATTTAAGTAACTCACAATCACTCGTTTCCCATGCTCCCTTTGTTTGCGTGTACAAAAGCCCATTTTAAAATTCTTGACCATGTTTCAGAATAAATCCAGCCTCTATTTTACTTTTGGGCATTAGGGTACATAAAAAAGTATTTCCAGTAAACAAAATCTTCATCTTTCAGTGTTTTAAATCCATGTAGCAATTGCATTTGTACTGTTTAAGAGGAGTCTGTCAAATCCAAGCTTGTTTCACAGGGTATCTCAGGGCTCTGCAGATCCTGAGCTTCTGTCTTTATAGCAATAGCACCACCATGACTTTCTGCCTTTTCTGTTTTAGGGAGGTTCTCCAAGGAAGAAAGATAAGACTGGCCTTCCCCTCATTCCTCTGCTACTTTAGTATTACACTCTTGTTTCTTGACACTTTTGCTTGTTCTCTGGCAAAACCAGGGAGCACTCCAGGATTGAATGACCCCTTTGTGTCTCTAGAACTTATGTCCCCTGTCCTTAGCCTGCTGAAGAAATGCAAATATGGAAATCCTCATTAATAAGCAAGGCTTAGGAAAAGTAGAGTCAGTGACTGTAGGAACCAACTTGGAAGGGAAACCTATGGATGTAGATGAAATGGTAAAGCCTTCATGCTGCTAGCAAGGCTGGCACAGGTTTTCCTAATTCTTTGCACAACACTTATTTCTCATCCTTCTTGCAAGTCTGGGCATGTGTGCTTGGGGAGTTTGGTTACAGAAAACCACAGCATGACATACAGCACTCAGCATCCAAATGTGGGCAAATTTGCAGGGCTTCTCAGCAAGATAAGGAAGTAAGAGAGTAGGTGGAAGTGTCTGCACAAGAACTTAGGGGCACAGTAGCTGCTGTATCCTAAACTCATCACATAATGTGTTCATGTCTTGAGTTTTAGAGATGTTTCTAATTCTACTCCTTTCTACCTTTCCAGCCTATCTGTCTGTAATATCAACTTTAGCCTTTCATCTGACTTGTCAGGTTTTATTTTCTTTTTCTAAAACATTAGAAATGTCACTGGTAGGAGAACTGTAGGCATAAAACAGCCCTCCTGCCTGCCTTGGGTAGAAAGCAGCAACTTCTAGATGACAGAGTGCTGAAAGCAATGATTTTATAAACACTGAACAATTTTTTAATAGAGGCTGAAATTTCACTGGACGTGTGAAATTGCACATAACCAGGAAAACACAACCAAAAGCATTTGTGCAGAAAGCACAGAGGCAAAATACAACATTTGCATAATGAGGATTGTGGCTGTTACAGAGAGCTTGAGACCTAGAACATAAAAAATGAGAGCTGATTTCAGTGCATTTCCATCCAGTAGCACAGGGAAGGATCAGGGAGGTCAGGTTAAGAATATTTCTGTTTGTGAGTATTGACTCTATTCAGGGGGGGCCTTTGTCTTTTTACTTTATTTAAAGCAAAAGAGCTTCCGAGTTGCAAATTTCCGATGTGTAAGAAAGAAAAGTATGTGGCACCAGTGGGCTGTGGACTGATGAGCATTTTGCATGGGCTTGGGAGTGGATTGGGCCCATGCCTGCTGCATGTTGAATGAACACCCATGTTTTGTCAGCTATTTGATTTCCCAGACTGGAGTGGCTTTTCCAGCAAGGATGCAATGGAGCTTTTTCTAGCTCTCTGCAATGAGACCAACAGCCAATTAGTTGCAGGATGCAGCACTAATATCAAGATGCTACTGTGATACTTCTGTTTAAAAGTGCCCAAGGGGTAAGATATATGAGCTAAATGTATGTGAGAACACGGGGTAACAAAGGAACAGGAACATGTCTGTGAGATCTGGCTGCTGGAACACTTTGGGTTCTGTTTCTCCTGAGCTGGCTGCAGACCCATGGCAGCATGGAGAATGGTGGGAAAAAAGACAGAGCGCACAGGAGAGCAGTCTGGATCCTACACCAAGCATTAGAAACAAAGGCTGTGTCTTTCACACCACCAGCATGTGTGGAACAGGAATGTCAGTCGTCTATGACAGCAGGGTTGCAGCAGCACAGGTCTGGGGTTTTTACACATTTGAGATTGTGAGGAGTATAAATGTTCTAGCTGAGGGTTTATAGAGGCAGACCCTTGTGTCTGAGGTTCCCCCAAGGATGCAAGAAAAGGTAAGTGCTGCTGCTTGGTTATAAAGGGCAGAACCCTATTTGCCCCTACTTGCATTGCTTGGTGGGTGTTGTGGTTAAGAAACAACACAGCAGGGGCTATTTTATTATTTTATGCTCTGGCTTTTCTGAAATTTCACTAATAGTGGAAAAGTACCTGGGATTAAACTTTTTTTGGAGGGGATGCTTCCACAAAGAAAGATTTTTTTAAAAGAAAAAGCTAGTTCCCTGAGAAGTTACAATATATTTGGTGAAACTGTGTGAAACCTTAACATGTAGGTGCTAGACAATCTTGGGAAAAGGGCACTTATTTCAAGTGTTTGAAAAGAAAAGCTATTTAAACTTTGAAGGAGCTATTGGTTTTATTGTTGCAATATTTATGATCCTCTCTTTATAGGTCATGCAACCATTTCCTTCGTTATCCTTAATCTCCTACCAGAAAATCTTTCCCTTGGCTGACAGTCCCCTTGTACTGAGCACTTGCAGTGCAGAAACAGAAAACAGCAAATCTAAACAAAGAGTGATCATCTATAGCTGCCTTGCTAAGTGCACAACACATCTGCAGAAGGATCAATTGCTCTGATTTAGCACGGCCATTAGTGACATTTTGCCACTGAAAGGAAGAAAATGTCTCTGTTTAGTGTCCTGAGGTATAACAGCAATAATCATAGACATTAGAAATGGGAAAGGTCACTAGGTCATCTAGTCCATTGCCTCAGTACAATGCAAGGCAATTCACCAATATAACTTTTCTAGGACTTGGTAAATTGTGCTACCACTCGTTTTATGTTCTCCTTCAAAGTCTAACAAATCTCATAGGAAGGAAGTTAAAAAATAACTTTTTGGAGAGCTACAGTAGGCAGGTGTTCTGATGGACGTTGCATTATATACTGAAATAATGACCTGTCTCCTAGTTTATCAAAGCACCTGCCATTGCTCTTTTACAATGAGGACACTGTAATATATTCACTTCCTTTGTTCTGTATTTATGACTGCAGGATTTCAACAAACCAAAGTTTTCTGGAAGGAAAAGTTGGGACTACCTCTACTGGCTTCTCACCAATTTCTACACCACTTTTAAAGATGTTGATTCAGCCACAGAGCTAAAGTTATGCTTCTGCAAATTAATTTCCCTGCACCCAGTGGGGTTACTCTGGATTTAAACTGGAGTTACTGACAACCCAGTATGACCAACAGCTTCCTCTTTGCATCCAAGGAGACAGACTCACAAGAACAAAGAGGGAGACAGACAAGCACAGGCGCCAGCTACAGATGCTGCACCCTGCAGCCAAAATGAGGGTGTTGTTCCAGGCAGGTTCCATCTTGTTTCAAAATCTTCCACATAAGTGCTTGGTATAAGTAATTGGGAATTCACCCATGCACAGCAATGTTGTTAACATGAGGACACCCTTGGAAGTGCTGTAGGGTGTTTGCATTGAATATTACTGCAAAAGCAATTGCTGCAACAGAAAGTCTTCTGGAGAAGTTGGGCTCCCTCAATAAACATAGTCTCCCTGTCTTCTTGAAGACCTCTCTGGTCTGGAATATCTTGGAAAAGAAGCTTAAATGCATATTTACCTTGCTCTTTGAGCATTAGCACTACCCCGTGGAAGCAGGACCACAGGTTACAACAGATACCAGGCCTGGATTAGGCTCTGTGAGATCCTCAGTGACAATAAGCAATCCAGCAGCAGAAATTAAGTGTGGTCTAAGCAGAGGAAGAAAACAGACTAGAAGTGAGCTGCTGAGGGCCCTTGAGAGGGAACACACTTTCATTTTAGCAATGTCTTTGAATCCAGAACTGCAGTCATAAAAGAATATTTTACTCTCTTTCGGGAAAAAAAAAAAAAAAAGAAAATATAGCCTCAATATAATGTTGACTCTCCTCTACCAATCCAAAAGGCTCTTTAGGGCAAGAATAGGAGAAAAGCCCTGGGTTTATCTGAAGTGAGGAAGAGAGAACCTGGTGTTTTTAGAAGGGCCATTTGTGCTTGATAAAATCCACTGGAATTTTGATCACCTTTCCTTCCTCATGCAAAAAGAAAATAGGACAGCAGACCAAATGGTGTTATAGCTCCTGAGCAAATGTGTCTTTTTTCTCCAGTGGTGCCTGCACACAATTTATCAGTGTGTCCAAAAATATCATCTCCCAGTACCAGGAGGTCCAGTAATTGTTCCCAGGTGTGGTCCTGAGGGCTTTGCCCACACAGCCCCACCTTGAACTCCCAGGAACTGATCCCATGGCAGCCACGGGAAAGCTGCTGGCAGATTTCCCTTGAGGAGGTGACACAGAAAGCCATACTCACAAACCTGAGTTGACTTTGCTACTAACTGTTGCAGAAGCAGAGCTGGGACAGTGAGTGAGTCATGGGGTTTGCAAGTAATCAGCTTTGAGTAGTAAAGAAAAAAGAGCTTGGCTTACCCAGCGTGGCTGCTCTTTGTTCCCAAGCTGCTGGAGGCAAAATCATGGGAGCAGCTCCTGCTGCCTTCCTGAGGGTTCACACCACCTCACACAGGGTGACCCTGGGCCATTTGACTTCACAGCTCTTCCTCCTGGCACTCACAGCCTGCTGCTGTCATCATCTCCCTTCTGCCTCCCCACACAGCTCTCTCTGCAGGGTCTCGGCCTGCAGCTGGTGGGGCGAGGAGAGAGCGCAGCTCTGGAGGACAGAACTCGCCCTTCTGCACGCAATGCTGGTCCACGATCCAACAAACCTCCCAAAGAGCTTCCCACTCCCTGCCACATAAGATCCCCACATTTCTTCCCACCATCACCTTCATTCTGTAACCACATTTTTCTAGCAATCTCAATTTTATGAGGTCTTTCAGCAGATTTTTTTCCTCTGTCTTACTGATGATGCTCCCTTCCAGAATTTTTCTCGCTTTTTGTCCTTGGGTCCTGCCACCCTGGACTCTGGCTCCTTTGCAAGAGTCAGTGAGCTGTCCAGTTAAAACTCAGATATGCATGAAATTTCTGGTGAGTTTTTTGCTGTTTTGGTTTTTATAAAAATCTAACTGGATGCTTCCCCATGAAACACCAGTTTTGGAAACTTTGGGAAGGAAGCCATGAAGGGGTAATAATATAACAACATTCCAAAGTGTATGACAGTACAAACAGTTATACTGTATCTTTGAATTCCTAATCAAAACTGATAGTAACTAACTTTTGTGGTTTGTAAGGGGTTTTTTTTGGGGGGGGGTTGTTTGTTTGTTTATTTGTTTGGAGGGGGTGGTTGTTGTTTGGTTTTTGCCTGGGATGCCTGGAGGAGGCACAATTTCCCACATATTAGAAAAGGAAACTTTACTTTTCCTCCTCAGGTTTTCTACCTTGCATTCTGCACAGTCCATTGCCCCACCTCACAGTAACTTTTCAGTCTGAACCCTGCTCTGCAGGGGCCATCCTTGTTTCCTCATCTGCTTTTCTGGTAGAGCATTATTCCTGCTCACTGTCTGTGTCCAGCTCAGCAGACCAAAGGAAGGCAGATGTTTGCTGTTGGTGTTGCTTTCAGTGCTGCTGACAAGTGCAGACAGCACTGTGCTTTTCTGCTAGGAATAGTTTCACTCCCAGACTAAGGAGAAATGGCAGCCATTCTGCTTGCTTTGATCTCACTAATAATAAAGGACAACAGGAGCCCTTTTGAATATGAGGAAAAAGCTCGAGTTAAAAAATTAAACAGCATACTCAATTAATTTAGAACCACAGCAAAGCCTTGGAAAGCTGCCATCTTGAATCACTACACAGATACAACTCCCAAAAAATAATAATATTTTGAGAAACAAAAAATAATCCTGTGGTCTTGCTGTGCTAATAAGAGTTTGCTTTAGAAGGACAGGGGGGAGCTTTCCCTAGCATCAGTATTGATCATACCTGTGTGGTATTTCCTTTTTGCAAGAGCAAGGGCATATATATATCTCCTGTAGCATAGGGAAGGAACTAGCAGGAATGTGCCCAGCCCTCTTTTTTCTTCAAAACCTGATTTTTCTGTTGGGATGGAGCTGGGTGACATAAATGGGTACACAAATGATGTTATAATTGCTTTTACCTATCAATACTTCATTTTCCTTTTAAATTCAGCTAAAGGGGACTCAAAACAGTTTTGCACAAGCTGCTACTGATGTTGAGTATCATAGCTCAAAACAAGTTGGTGGAATGGGAATGTTAAAAGTTGGTTAATGAAAATCTTCTCCGAAGAGCTGCACTACTTCTAGTCTCAGCATAACTGCTAGCTGATAACTCCTATACACATGCCGGTTCACTTTCAGGACTGAAATAGTGGGGGAAAAAAAAGGCAAAAAGAGACTGCATAAAAGATTACAATATTTTTCAAAACATTTTCCTAATTGTCTGTTTTTTCATTAAAAAACCTCCACATGTTAGCATTGTTTTGCTGAAAATAGCTGTATTTAAAATAGCTTCAAATAATGTTAATGAAGCATTGTTTTAATTTTGCCTCCAGGAAAAACAAACCGAAGTTGTATCATGAATTATTCTCTATTTAAAACCACTGCCATCATATTAACAATTTTTCCCCTTTAGCTGTGGGCTGACAAAATTCTTTCTCCCTTTTCCTTCTGACAATATAATGCAAGCATGACAGCAAAACAAATTGAAACTTCTGCTAAGCACTTTGCCCACAACATGCATAAACTGCTCTTGTTTCTACTGCAGCTGCATGTCTTTCCTGGGTATGACACATAAAAATAGGTAATGTCAAAATAAGCCTACTATATTAAGAACAGTTGGAGATGTGGAGGTGTCTGACTGGGACTTAAAGTTCAGGTCCTGAGCACTTACAGTCATTAAAGATATTTTTACAGTTTTTTGTAAAGCAGGAATGTTAGCACTAATCATGTGACTAACATACAAATTTGAAAATTACATCTGACATCTCCCTAATTTCCTCTTGCTATTTAGCTTAATTCTAGTATTCATTGCTTTCTTTTTACCTAAATTGCTCTTTTGTGTTTCTTCTTTGCTGTTCTGGGTGGCTTAGAAAGGAAAAAATAATCGCGTTGAAATCTGCTCTTCTCTATTTTAAACACAAATTCCTTTTTTCTATCCTGATCTTTACAGCTCCCAGGCATATGAAGTATTACTTCCTCTCTCTTGCTTGTTCCCTGAAAAGTTCCATGAAGAATGCACAAGAATGGCTGAGAAAACTTCTCACCACTCAATTGAAGGAAATAGGAAATGCTGAATCTTTAGCAGATATCTCTGCTGAAAGCAATTATTAGGATAAATATTTTTAAATAAGGATAATAGGTATTTAAACAGGATCAAAATCTTTGTAAATATTTATGTTTTATTCCCCTCGTAGATTGATGCCATATGCCTGCTGAAACTTCTCTGAAGTCTTCTGAGAAAAAGGATGGATTAAAAAGCGGCTTCCAGGGGAAAGATGTAAGTAAGAAAATAATCTCATCAGCCTGTGTTTATATAAAACAAAAGAACATCAATTCTTTTATTACTTTTTCTATGAATCATCTTTTAAACAATGGCAATCTTCTTTTTCAGTGCTGCCTGAATTTTAGACACAGATAAAGTACAGCATTGCGTCACATGTTAAATGTTGCATTTCCCATGAAAACACTTAAACACAGGACACCATAAAGAGCATCAGCACATAGTTGACTATGGCTTTCCAAAAAGTAACCTTTCTCTTAATCCCCATGCAGGTAAGTAGCTGGGTCCTTTCCCACAAGACAGCTGCTGCTTAGGGCATCCAAAGCAGAAAAAAGGGCAGGGTTAGCAAAGGTGTTTTCTAAAAATATCAGTAGTTTTTAGTGACTGACTATCCAGAGTTCATTCAGGTACATTGATTAAAAAACCTAGCAAGCCTATAAAAAATCATGTCATGGAACTTTTTGAAATAATAAACCAGTGTCAAAAACCCTGATTACAAATTCCAAATATCAAATCTGTTTCCAAATTCTTGTCCTCTCTCATTCCTGCATCCAGAACTGTCGTAAGCTGGCAGCACTCTTTGTTTGTTTAGAGAAGTACCTTCATGCAGGCTTTTTCTAGATTGTCTCCCTGTCAGATGCAGTATTTATAATAAATAAACTTAATTTTAAAGAAGAATAGATGATGTATTTTCATAACCTAAGAGTGAAAAGGCTGTGGATTGACCTCAACTCTGATGTCTGTCTGGCTGCAGTCTGTGTGAAGTTTGGTATTTGGGATGTCTGCAGGCAGGGTCCCAGCTTGTTTCTGCAGTAGCAAAAGTGAACACTCATGTTGCAGTGAGACCACTCCCCGAAGCTATAATGGTTTTTCTCATCACTTCTCTATCAGAAAGGAAAGACTTTCATCCCAAAGAAATCCAACCTTTCCCAGCACCTGGGAAGGCAGCACAGTGGTAGTGTAATACTGACACCCAGTGGATGAAAAAACGCACTGTCACTGTCCAAGTTGGTCCCGTTTTTGGATGGGATTGGTAGTGGGGAGGTATGAAAAAACAGGAAGAATTATTTTGTTCCTAAGCATTTGGGCTTTATGAGAGTCAAAACCAGTCTGGCAGCTGTGATTCCTTCCAAATCCACAGGTGAACCTGGGTGGGAACTCCTGAGTCATCCATTATAACTTCAGACAAACCAACAAAATCTGCTTGGTTTCTACAGCTCAAATTTGTTTTGTAGTGTAAAACAGGGATAATGGAGGGTGGTACCTTTTGCTCCTATATGCACACCAAAACCCTGAGCAAAACTTGGGAAGAAACACTCACAAAAGAGACCAATAAGGGGAAAGAGAATTTAAAGAGGGAAATTATTTTATGGGTTTTTTGCTTATGGCAAAGATAAGGTCAGCATCTTGGACAGATCTTTCTCTCCCAAAGTGTGCAACCTGTACTCTTGGTGTATTAGTGATTTCTGCCTACAACATGAAAATTCCATGTGGATAGACAGGATACGGACCATTCCTACTCACTGAATAAACAATGAGGAAGAGAGGCAAAGTGCATCCAAAAGTTATATTACTAATTCATATTGATTTATACAGAGCCTTTTGTATTCCTTACAGCACCACAGTAACAAGTATGTGCATATCCAGTATGAAATCTTATTCATATTAATGGGGCTCTTTCCCCACCAATCAATGTAAAAATCAATTACCATCACTGAATGGAGAAGCCATCGAAAGATTCACTGCTCTTTACTGACTTGTGTCGCCTGAGTTTGCAGGGATCTTGTCTGCTGTCTGTGCCACCAGCACAGGTGGCTTTGCTGCGCTGGCAGCTGTCCCTCCTGCTGGTGACTAACCTGTGAAGGGCAGAAGACAAGAGCACGTTTTCACCAAACACCCGCAGGCCCGTTTACTAAGGTGACAGGCACATCACACCCCTCGAGTTCTGCGTTCAGCTGCTCCAGGGCTCCGCTGGTCAGGCTGTAACAGGATTCTCCCGAGGAGATCAAATGGAAACTTTGCACTGGCTGGCAGCCCTGGGCGAGGTCAGGAAGCGACACTCATCAATGGAACAGCAGCCCTCAAATATGCTGGAGAATGAGATCGAGCATAGAAATTCGGTACAAGGACAACCTCTGGCCCCAGTTTATCCTCCACAGGCTTCTGCTATCCATGCACTCCCTGAGTGCTGTCTCAATGCTCTCTGGCCCTGCTCTTGTACCCTGCTAATTCCTGGTGCCATGCACCCGCTAATTCCTGCTGGTGCACCTCCCGTTTTGTCCTTGCCGTTCTGCGCTCCCGCAGCGCTGCCGCCTGCCCGCCCTGCAGCCCGGGGCTAACAGGGCTGCTCATGGCGGCCTTCACGCCACCTCCCAGGGAAGCGTCCCCGGGCCCGCTCCTGCCTCAGCCTCGCACCCACCACCCACACCCCGCAGCTTCTGGCTGGGCCCACTGCAGGGCTAATGAAGATCAACGTGTGTTTGTAACGACTGCATTGAGCAATGACGCCGCGGTCACCCCAAATTCCTTCTCCGCGAGTTTTCCCGGTCGCGGGCCCCCGTCACGTGCGCAGCTGCCTGGGCCACGTGGGGAGCGGCGGGCACGCGCCATCACCCAGCCCACTGTCCTCCCTCCAGGGAGATTGACAGTGAAGCCAACCAATCAAAGGCACGGTCCTGCCTTTCCCCACCCCCAGCTCACGGTTGCTGTGTCATCCGGAGAGTGACATCAGGGGGCGGTCGCCGGTTGGCTGCGCAGGCGTCGGACAACGGCCAATGAGCTTCGCGAGCTGCACGACTGACACATCTCCTGTCCAATAGCTGTCGCGCGTGCACGCGGAGGGGCGGGGCGAAGCGGAGATGTCGCTGGGGGCGGCGGGCAGTGTGGCGTTGGTGCCGTGTCGCGGCGCCGCTGAGCGGCCACAGCCGCGGCCATACGCGCTATTGCCTGTGCCCGTCATGGCGCCCCGCCCATGCGGCCGGCACACGAGTGCACAAACTGACGTAACCTCGCTTCGGCTGAGGAGGGTCCCAGGGGCCGCCGAGGAGCGCGGCTCGGTGGGCGGGTCTCCGCGTTGTTACGGTGTAACGGGCACATTCGTTCTCTAATGGAGTCGGAGGGTGCGACCCACAGCCCAATCCGTAGGGCGGAAGGGCGGGACAAGTAGAAGAGGGCGCGCGAGTGCCCCATTTAAGGGGCAAATCTCGCACCTAACTGGCAGAGGAAGAAGGGGCGGGAGCCAGTGAGGGATGTGAAGGGGGGCAACGCTAAACGATGACAGCCAGCAAATGCAGCCAATCGGCGGGCGTGTAGTGACGCGAGAACCCAATGGAAAGCGCCGAGAGGCGGTGCTCCTCTGTGATTGACATGCGTTCTGGCTAATGGACGGAGAGAGCCCCGGGACTCTTCCCAATGGGCAGCGTGAAGGGGCGGAAAGGGGAGCGGAAGGAGAAGACGAGCAGGCAGGACGACCAATCAGCGCGGGGGTCGGCGAGGCGCCGTCCAATGGGCGGTGCGAGGGGCGGTGCGGGGGCGTGTCCCGGTGTGTTTGGGTTCGTGCTCCTCGGGGGAGGGAGAGACGGCGGCGAGGAAAGTTTGGTTTTGGTTTTTTTTTTCCCCCCCCCGGTGGTGTTTTTTTGGCGGCGCCGGCGGAGCGGGGGGGGGTACGCTTTTCGCAGCTTCTTCGCCTTTTGCTTCCTGGGGTTCGTGTTTCCCGGGCGGGCGGAGCCGCCCCCGGCACTGAGAAGAACGGGGGCTCAGCGCACCGCGGCGGCGCCTCGGCGGTGAGTGCGGGACGGGCCCCCCACCTACTCCCTATCCCGGCTCCCGCCGCGGGACTCCCCGGCAGCCCTTCCCGCCCTGCGCACCCTCGCGCCGCCTCTGAGGGGCCTCTGGCGCCGGGCCGCGGTGCCGCGGGGCGGGGGAGGGACGGGGGGGCCGGGCCGGCGGGAGGGGCCCCGAGCGGCGGCTCAAGGGCGCTGCCCCGGCGGTGGCGGAGCGGCCGCTGCTCCCGCCCCGACCCCGCCGAGCGCCTGTCCCGGGGCACAGCCGGGCGAGCGCTGCCCCCTCCTCGCCTCACGTGCGGCCGCCGTGCGCCGCGGCTGCGCCCCGGTGCCCCCACCGCCCCCTCCCGCTCCACACAGGGCCCCGGGGGAGAGCCGCCCGCCCGCCCGCCGGATCACCCAGGCCGGGCAGGAGGTACGGCGGCGGAAACACTCCGAGGGGCCCTGGTGTGGATGGGGAAAAAAAGTGCTGTAGTGTGGGGACAGAGCCGAGGTTGCGTTGGTACCGCTGCAAACCGCGCTGGATGAGCGGGACGTGATGCTGGTGAAGACGTGTGTGTATATACGATGGGTGGGTGGGAAGAGTGACCGTGTTCAGAGGTGTGTCCTAGGGGGGAAAAAAAGTTTCCCCAGCTGTTTGTAGCAAGATGAGAGGGAATGTTTGTTTCTGGAGACGCTTCGCTGGCTGTGGATAAGCGCTGCTTGCAGCGTGGTATCTTGCAAGCTCAGATCTGCTTCGTGAGAGTGCATGTAGGAGGATCTACTACAGCATACAGCTGAGGCTTGTTGAATAAACCGAAGACTCAACAAAGTGTTTTCCTAGCTAAAGTAGAAATGCTTACTGATGTAAACAGTGCTTGTTTTTCCGTGGTAACGTTTCACTAACCTTATGAACATGTGTTAAAATACCTCTGTGCAAAGTTAACGTTTTTATAATCCATTAATTACTATTTTTAAATCATAACTTGCTGGAGTTCAGCTTACTACCTCTACAAAAGGTACGGCGTTGTCGTTGACGTCTACAAACGTTGTCAAGTTTACAACCTCTACCAAAACTGTGAGTTTTTCTGCAAATTAGATAGGTAGGTAGGTCTTTAGGGGTTGTATTTGAAAGATCTGTTTTACCTAGTGTTTTCCAGTAATATCGCCATCCATATGAATGGATTTTGGAAATTCGTTCCTGCTACAAGTGTTGTAGAGGTGATAGCTTTGATTCATAGGGTTATTAAATATGTGCACAAGTTCAAGCAGCTTTGTAGTTAGCTTGTGCACAGTGAAGTTGCTCAGCAATGCCCTCCTCTCCTGCGGTGACTCTCTGAGGGTGCAGATTCCTTGGATTGTGCTCTGGTGAGATGTGAGTGAATGCTCTCATCTGCTGCAATACCCAAGGCCCCGAGCTAAAAGATAAGCTCCAGTTTTTCTACACGAGCCCTGGGTCGTGCAGGGTCTGCTGGGTAGATGTATCTGGGGGGAGGGCTTTGCAGGGGTGACTTTTCACCTGGGTTTTACTGAGTTGCAGATGTAACTAGACAATTCCCCAGCCAAGAAGTCACCCTGCGAAAAGCTGAGGCTGGACATGGGGGAAGGGAGCCCAGAGAGGTGTTAGCTGTGTGTTAGATTTTCTGCTGTGAGGCTTTGGGGCAGTAAGGTACAGGCACATGTGTCTTAGTAGAGAGTAGGTGAGGTCATCACTAGACATTTGTCTTGTTTTGCTATACTGCATGTGTGCTGATGGGCAAAATGTATATCCTGTAATATGGAAGTCCTGGTAAAAATGCAATGATAAACCAGTCAGTGTCTCTTGATTAGGCAGACTTTTGAATTAATGCATTATTCCAGTTTCTGTATATCTGCAAATTTAGCTAGAGATCCACACTTTCATTTCAATAATAAGTTCAAACGTTTGGACATAGAAGTCTTGACAAGGCTTAATCTGCCAGTGTTTGTGACAGAATAGTCCAATAAAGCATTTAGGTTGAGTGTATGTTGTGGCTTTGCTTGATGATGCTTGTTTCATCATTAAAACTTGATGTTGGAGGATGACTTCAGAGGAGGAAGCCTCAGGAGAGAATTTTGTGTAACTCTGAGGTAGTATATTTTACCTTAGATCTGCCTCCTATCATAGCAAGTAAGAGATTAGGAATTAATTTTTTGCAGAATAATGCATAATAAAAATCATATGTAGAGATAGCTGCATGTAGAACAGAATAGCTGCGGCCAGAATGCTGGAAAGAATTGAAGGACTGCTATAAAAATAGTAATTTGAAAATATGTTCAAATGGGGTTTGTTCTCTGGGGTTTTTGAGTGATTTTTTTTTTCCCTATGGTGAAGCTGGTGTTCTTCTGCTCACAGAAGAGATTGGATTTACAATTAAGCAGTAGGAACTGGAGATCATAGAATAAGTCTAAGAAGCTTAGTTATTGACTTGAATGAGTTTATTAATAGTCTGCTTAATGGTTTGGTTACTCTATTTCCATTTTCTGCAAAATGCTTGGATGCAGTCTGTTCTAGTCACTTACTGCCATTATTGTGTTTATTTTCTTGGAAACCTTTATACATAAATATTGTCTGCTTTGTGCAGTAATAAAAACTAACAGTCATTTTCCAGTTTCTTTGCAATGGCTTTCCTCAGTCATTGCTCATAGTGCTGCTATCAGATTCACAAATTCTGCAATACTTCTGCTTACAGCATTCCTAGCATTTTACAGCTATTCAGTTCTTTATCATTAGTTGTTGTTCTTCACTCAGCTTTAACCTGTGTGTAGTTTGGGTCAGTAGATGAGTTTTTGTGAAGAACTGGCGTTGTTTGTTTTCACAGGATAAATTAAGCGTGTTTAACACATAGATAAAGGAGGGAAGTACCTGATACTAGCACATATGTACCACTGGTTTTCTTTAGAACTAAAAGTTTTCTGTCACCTCTGCTTATAAAATGTATTTGCTCTGGATTTGCTTTTAATGGTCTGTTTCTTCCATTTTCAGTAATTTTAATAATGAAATGTTTCACTGTCCTAGGGAAAAAATAGCAAGGGAATGTCTGTCTTCAGTTCTAATTGCAAGAACCTAGCACAGAGATGTTGAGCAGACAGTAACATGCATTTCTAATGGTTTGACCAGTTGTGGTAGAAAAATACATGTATTCTTCCTAACAGTCTTCCTGAGCTTAGCATTTACTGTCTTTCTCCTATTTCAGATAAAACATATATGGTAAGGTTGCTTGTTCTTGATAGCAAACAGAGTGTGGAATATGGACTGAAGAATTCACGTTAACTTCTTGTGAATCCAAACAAAACTTTTGGCTACTATGTGCTAATAAAACTAGGGGCACTTTCTGGTACTTGGGCCAGCTGTCACTGTCAGACAAGTCGTCCCTGCTGGTATTTCAGCTTGCGAGGTGACCGGGGTGAGAGTAATCAGGATATTCTGACTGCTGTTCCCTGGCCCTTTCAGCGGATAATAAAACTCTTATGCTTCCTTACATTTCTCTTCTGCTTGTGCCTTCTTTGTGTTGCACTTCTACTCATTATTTTTTATTTCTTCAGGGGAGTAAACATGCTTTGCTGGAAGGCGTTGGTGTCACTTATTTTTTCTCCTTTAGAGCAGTAGGCAGTGAGTATGTTAAATTTGTTTTTTCCCTTTGCCTTCTTATAGCGGTTAGAGGGAGAGGGTGTTTTTACACTTATTATGGTTTGCATCATGTTGTAGGGGAATGTTCTGAGGTTTTGAAGTTTTCATCAGCGTGAGGGTTGTGGTTGGAGTTTGGATGTTCTCCGTGTTTACCATGCAGTGAGCTATGGAGATGACCTTTTCCAGTTTCAGCTAGTCAGTACGGATTGCGTTTCTGGGCCCTGCCAGCTTTAGTAGTTCTGAAATTGGATATCGTGCATGTATTTCCTGATTTAATGTCTGTGGATCAGAAAAAACTCAATAGTTCCTCTGTGAGAAAATCTGGGAAGCAAGTTAATGTTCTGAGACTTAACACTGTTTAAAGTTTTTAAAATATCTACTTAAAAAAGTAAAATGGACCTGAAAGCAGCTCTTAGTTAGTTTAGCTTTTAAGTCTGTGGAGTAACATCAGGAGAAATGGGAGGTATCATAAGGCAGCACTTGTGCTGTGTACTACAGGATACAGGTCATAATAAATCTGTAAAAAATAACCTGGAAGTTGGTATATTTTGACCGTGTTAGACAGAAGATGGGAGGCTGGAAAGCTAATTAGCAGATGAAAGGATAAGAAGCAAAGTTGCAAAACAAAGAGTTGATAATTTTAGATAGGCTGACAGAGGATTAGTCAAAAGGCGATACAGCGATATCATGTTGCTTGTATGAGGGGAAGTCCTCTAATCCATCTAAATGAGTAATGAAGTAAAAGTCATTGATGTTTTTACTTGCATTTAATTTCTATACTTTTATCATGACTCTTGACAGTGTCATAAAAAGTGCTATAAAGAAAAACAACCTGGCAGAATTTTTCAGTAGTGTATTGGGTTTTTCGTTAGTAAAGTCTGTTCTGTAACAGCAGAAATTTACTACCCTTTGATTTGGTAGTAGTCTACAAAGAACATAGTTTTTGCAAATACTGTTGGCTTTCTTCTGGTAAGTTTGAAGATTTTTCAGATTCTGAAAAATCAGCCTCTGTTTTGCTTGTTGGAAATGCTTCTTTCTGTTCCTCCGATCCTCTTGTATCCTAGGGTTGCAGGGGTTTTTTTTTCTACTCAAGTCCCTCCTATTTTCTTACCACAAGCACTGGTTGTACCTGCAGTTCTCTTATGTGTTGTTCATGCGGCAAAAGCAGACTTTGTGAGAGAATTTCACTAGTTAAATTAAATGTATGATTTTAAGTCCAGAAGCTGAATGTTTGGGAAGGTTTTTGCTGCCCTTCTTGTTTTAGGACTGGTCTGATAGGTCTCCACATGGTCAGAGCTAAGGAACTGCTGGGCTGTTCCATGGCAATCCCATCACCAACTTCCCTGGCCCTGTGACCTCTCTGCATAAGTCTCACAGCAGTACCACATGAGTGGTAGGAGAGGTAGGAAACCCACCTCTGGGAAATAGAAGGAACTCTTCAAGGACTTGCCAGTCTACTGTGGATAAATCTATTTTGGCCTTAGGGTGATCCACCAAGGATAATTGGTGTAGATCCTCTCATCTCACTGCTTCTTACAGCCAAGAGATACAAATTACTCAGCACTGGTGTCAGTGACCTCGAGTTAGGAACTTCTGTGTTTAGGAGCTGAAGAGAGCCGGGTTTTAACCCATATTTGAAGGTTCTTTCCTGGACATTTGGGAACCTTTTAGCTCTCTCCTGGCACATTTGGGGATCCTTAGAAATAATCTGATGTCTCTTTCTGGAGAAGATGTACACAGAGTACATTTTCTTATTACAGCTGAGAGTATATTCTGCTTTTTACACAACAGTACAGTAACTTTGTGATTTAAAAGCTTTTCCAGAAGTTAGATTTTGTAGATTAAATTGCCTACACACTCACTTACTTTACCACTATAGTGAAACACTATTTCAAACCTCTGAGGTTTCTGTTGCTTGCACATTGACTTGAGAAACAGTAAGTTAATAGTATTAGAGGGTGCAGCTAGCATGAGGAATGATGAGGAACTTGGGGAAAAGGGTTAGGATAATATTTTGATTTAAAAATTTGCCTCTGAGATAGAGGAAGAGAATGTGTCCCCTCACCCCAGCTTCTTACAAAGATCAAAATATACTTCAGAACAAATTATGATCCATCCTTGATCTGAAGCAGCCCAAAATCCCTTTAAGAGAGAAGGCCATAATACATATTGCTCTAAATAGTTGCTTTAAAGCATTTTCATCTACTTTTATGGGGTTTAGTATCTTTGCTTGGGACTCTCTCTGGGGTTTTTATGTATTGAGATTTTTCCTGGATGTATTAGTGTTATTATAACAGCATTCTTACATTGCTGTAAATATAGCAGTTTCACTCTGTGTTGGGAATGTGTTTATTCTGATAATGATGTTTGGGGGTTTTATTTTCAAGGTTTTGTTTGTTTTTTAAGTTCCACTTAACTGCTTCAAGTAAGGAACTAAAAAAAGAGTGCTTTGGCACCAGTGTGTGTCTATGCAGGATATTTTACTGTTACAACCACTGTAATTTAAATTCTTATCCTTCCATATGTATTTGGATTCTGAGAAAAATTTGTTTTAAATTAAACTTTTGGTATTTTTGTTTGTCAAATGGCTGAGATTCTGAATTATCAGGTTTGAGTTGTGTTGTATCAGATGCCTATTCTGACAAATTAAAATGCAGATGAGTCTTCTTTTGAAGAGAACAAAAATGAGAGTCAAGCCACAGTGCTTATTTGTGACTGTTCATTAAGATTCATACCATTTTTCATTGACACTGCAAAAAAAATCAATACTTAATATTTTCTCACATTTGAAATGGATTCTCACATTTAAAATGGATCTTGTCTTTACTATTCCCTATAATACTATAGTATTTCCCTGCCCCTCATAACAAGTGACTTTTTTTGATGATTTCCTACAGGCTCAGCTCATGTTTTTCCTACCCCTTCAAGGCAAGGTGCAATAGTAAAGCTAAAATTGGGTTTTGATTATTATAGCTGTGCTTTTTGCTTAGATAAATGTTTGGGTGCTTCAGGATCTGCTTGTCTACTTTCTGCAGCTGGTGTGGTGGCAGCCTGAAGAACAGGTGTAGATTTTAGTTGGTGTTCAGTGTTTCTGTTGTATTTAATAAAAGCTTAGGGGAAGTTGCCTGTGTTTCTGATGGCACTCACTTTGATAAATGGTACTTGAAAGGGGGAAGATGTATTTTATTGCAAAGCTAGGCTTTTCCACACATTTTTTAAACTCCATAGTTGTTGTAGATTAGTTGCCCATAATTTTGTTTGCTTGGCCTTTTTAATTTTTAGAGTACTCAGAGGCACAACCAAAACTGGCTGATAATACTTTCATTTGTTGGAAGTTAACTGCTCTGGTTCTTTCATATTCAAAGTCCAACTTTCTCTTGCATGGCAATTTATGTATTGTGGAAAAAGCTTCATATTGAGAGAAGCTTCCTGTTGATTGTAAACTGAATTAGACTGTGGAGAAAACAGATAGAAGTCCCATTGTATCAAATACTTTTTAACATTGTCTAATAAGCAAAGGAAAATGCTCCTGACAGTGTTACATTGTGGTGGCCTGAGGGCAAGAATAGGGTGACATAACCAGTCCCTTCCCTCTCCAGCCCTAACCCTGCACTTAACCAGTGCTGGATCGTGTTGCTTTCACCAGCTGAAGGTAACTAGATAAACTGGTGCTGCCTTGTGTGTGGAGACTGTATATCAGCTTATCTCACCCCTGCCACAGCTGGGTATGTAAGTAAACTGAAAGTAACTTCAGTCTTTCGAAGTTCGGACAAAAAATAACTGAGGTTTTGTGTTACTGCATTTCAAATTTAATAAAGGATGAACAAAAAGTAACATGTAAGTGAAGCACATTCAAAACTAGGAGCAACTTTCAAGAGCTGGGTTTTTAAATGTGGTGTGAGAGCTTGACAGTGACAATCAGTTGTCATGTAGTTCAAGTAGGTAGCCTAAAGGCAGACTTTTATGTTTTTGGTTGCAATAGTAAACTGGGTTGCTTTGCTTTTAAATGCCACTTTCAGAGGAAATAAGATGCGATAGTTGAAGAATCTTTTTGTGCCAAAAAACTGAACATTTAGGGCCCTGACCTCACACATAGTTGAGTGTGTCTGAAGCTCTTCTTGCAAGTAGTTCCAAATTCAGTAGTACTAACTAAACATGTTCAGCAAAGATTGCAGTGTTGAGGACTAGCATTGTATCAGTAATAATTTGCATTGTGTTTTTAAATTTATAAATTAGCCATAAGAATGAGTGTGTTGCCTCATTTCTTTGAAGAAAAAGCTTTGTTGAATATAAAACAGATTTTTGAAAATTAGCTTCCTGTTCCTTTCTTAGGTGCTGAAATAGCTGAAAAGTACAATTCAGACTGATGTCACGCTATAAATATTGATGAAGTTCTATTTGGCAGCTGGTTATGTTCAAAGTTGGTGTTTGCAATTATAGTTTAGAATTATTTGCTTAACAGCTCAGCATTTGTTTTCTTTGACACTAATAAAGAGATCCAGAGATCTTGGACTTCTCTGCATGTATAATCATGTTAGTGAGAAGTCAAAATGTCCTTGTATAAGAGAACCTCTCTGTTATTAATCATTAGAAGTGAGATAAATATGGAACATTATTTTGGAAAATTTCAGGGTGTGAGCTATAAAAGAGTGAAGTTTAAAAAGCAGAAAAAGCAGATTGTGACTTAAGCTTCATTCTCCATCTCAATCCCCTGGCCTTCCTCCTGGCCATGTCCTGGCTCAGGCTGGCCGTAATCCTCTGCCCGAGGCTGTGTCACAGGATGCAGTGCCGGACCCAGAGCCTTTCTCTGCAGCCGGGGATGCCTGTCTGCCTCCGTGCCTGCTGGAGGACTTAGCGCTGGTATTGCCGTGCTGGTGTGAATTCCTTAACAACACAGCTCTTCTTGTAAAGCAAACAAAGCTAAAGGATAGTTTTAACCTAGGAAACTTCCATACTCTTCTAATTAAATCCAGGAAGATTGTGAGAAGTAGGTAGTTTAAAAGGTACGGTATCTTCCAGTCCTGTCCTGCATGTGAATGATTTTCAGTAATGTTGTCTTTAGCTCTTGTAATTGCTGCTGTCAGTGAATAAGCACCGTTCCCCCTTTCCTCTGCACAAGGCTGCTTACCACTTTATCAGTTTTAATTTAGTTACTGCTGCTGGGTTTGATAAACATACTGCAGTGTGGGACTTGAGGAGTGTTACTGGGGGTTCAAAAGGAAACCTTTGCTCTTGAGTTGACTTTAGTGGTATGAATAATCTGACAGGATGATTCTCTTGGGATTATCAGCAGTAAAGGAGTTATTTATAGCTTTCAGGTTTAAAGTTGAGCTGTTGAGAAGCAGGCTTCTCACTCATCACAACGTTTTGCTTAAGATGGAGAAAACTGCTTCGTGTCTTTGGTCTAATATAACATCCACTCTTCACCTGTCCTTAGAAAACTCTGGTCCTCTGTATTTTGAAGACTTTGTCACTTTGGAAATGCCCCAAAATAAACGCTTGTTTGTTTGTTTTTTAAATCATAATTTGTTTCCAACTTGGCAAAACTAATCTCTGGAGTGGGTTAAACTTTGATGTGGAGTGTAAAAAGCAGCTGGTATTCTCAACTCACTATGTTTTAATTCCATGCTGCTCCAGGTATCACCATAACTCTTACTGTGATGCTGGCTGTCCAGAAGATGCCATCAGTCAGTTAAACACAGTACTCCCAACAACCTCAGTTTGATAGCTTCCATAAATGATGTGGTGTAGAGTGTTGAAGGCCTTGAAGAGAAAAAGTAGAAATAATTTTGAGGGTGTTTTTTTACATATGTATATTGTATGTACACACATATACGTGTATATGTACATAAATGTGTGTGTATATATGCTTCAGTCACAGTGAAAATACAGGGTGGAACACAGCACAAAGGACTTTGGAAAACTTAACCACTTGGCAGACTTTGGCTGATTGTAGTTGGGATGTAATCTTGATGACAGTTGAGAAGTGATGTGTAGTGTATGTAGTGTACAGTAGGTTGCTGTAGCAAAGTGAGGACAAATACCTTTTATGTTCACTGCAATCTTTAATGGATTCTTTAGCCTAACTGGTATGAGCAGAAAAGAAGTGAGGTTTGTGCTGCTTTGTACAGTAGAAAGTGGCAAAATCTGTAAGCAAAGCATTTTTCTAAATAAGCTTTTCTGTTTGCTTTTCCTTAACTGGGAGGAGAAACATTTAGCACCTTAAATGTTGTTTATGTAAATGGTTTGGAACACTGGGAAGGTGATGATGAAGTATTCTGTCCTTATGTTTCAAGACTGTCTTTAGACTCAAAGGCTAGAGCCAGGATTTTCTAAACTGAAAGTCTGATATAGGACCATTTGAGAAGTATCCCTTTGCATGTTTCACGTCTCCCTTAACAATGAATCAAAAAGGGTGACATTGTTTAATGAGAAGAAACCACAAGTTCATTAATGATTGGATTTGCTTGAGCAGATCACGTTCTGTAGTTGTCCTTTTTAAACCCCATGACATCTTCAGGAGCACTCCATTTTATGAAATGGTTTGTATTTGAATTGTTCATGTAAAAGGATTTAAGTGCTGTGAAATGAGACTTGTGTTTTGTTCATATAGGTTTTTAACTTCTTTTTGGTCCTTCTGTTCTCATGTTACTTTGGAAGAGCAGTACAGAGTATCTATTCCAAGTTACAGCTATTTATCTTGTTAAAAGTACTTGTGTCATATTTACATGAACAGCTGAAACATTTTCCATATGTTACCAAAAACATCAGTGCAAAGAATTAAATACAGAACAAAAGATGAAGTTGTGCAGCCAATACTAAATCAAACATAATGGACACCCTTTCTCATGTCATGTTTTGCTGTAGAACACCATAGTGATTTTGTGGGATATGGGACTGCCCTTCCTGAATATTCCTCTGGATTTTTTTCCGTGAGAGACTGAGCATTTCTGCCTTTTCCCATTCCTCCCAGCTGCTTTGTTTAGAGTGATATCTTTAGTTCGTTTTCCCTTGAAGTACTAATCCTTCCTGGATTTCCTTCCACCTAAGTAATGCAAAGAGATTGTTCTAAACCATGTGAAATAAAGAGGTTGCAAATCCTCTTCTCAAACACCAGTAATATCTCTCCTTCTACCAAATTACTTGGTTACAAGTTATGTTTCCATCTTCAGTCTTGAAAAGTGAAGTGGAGAATTACCATCACAGCGAGACCTGGGTTGTCCTGGGTAATTTTTATAGTAAATCATGACTTGCACTGCTGCTGTGCTGTGGGTGAAAAACCATGAAATATTTCTGTGTTGTTTTGAAGTTGTGAATGACTTGAAGCCAACTTCCCATATCCTCATTGAGTATGGGATGTTTTTGCTTATTTACGTCAGCAGCTGGTTTCTGTAGGATGTTTTAAGACATCTTGAGGCCTTTTGAGCAGAGTGTGCTCTTGGTTGCTTTATCAGAATCACCCCACAGCATAAATCAGAACCAAGTTCAAAATTAAAGTTTGCATCTGTAAAACCTTTTCTCACTAGCAAAGGGACAGGTAAACCACAGTGGCAGGTAAGACACTCTTTTGTCACCAAATGTATTTTCTAGTCAGAAATTGTTTGAATGGGAATCATGCCCAGCAAGCTCTTAGTTAATGCTAGAAGATCAGGAAAAAAAAATTAACTCAGTTTATGGCAGTTAGTCCAATGACAGGAATGCTTTGTTCCTAAATAATGCTGCACATTAAGGAGTAGTATGATGCAGTGAATTTAGAAAAGCCCCATTTGTTCATATCTCCTACAACAAAGCTGAATAATGGCAACTGGAATAATTTAGATTTTAGTGATGTTGACTTGGATGTATAATGTAAACTGATGGTTCTGGACTTCTTTTGATTCCTGGAACTTGGTTATGTTTTACAAAACCAAAACTGAAGTATTTAATACTAGCTGTGCATGATTTGAAATGGGCATGATTGTAAGCCAGTGTAGTGCTGCTATGTTACTCTTTCAAAATAGGATTAAATACCTGATAGTTGGTAGGTATGGGATTAATTTTTACACATAATATTTAATATTCAGGAGTTAATGTAGGATTATATAATCTCTTCCCTTGACTGCAAGGAAGCACACTTATGTGTGTTCTCTCAGTTCCTGTACAAGAAACCAGTTTCACTGCATGTTTTTCCCAGTTGTGAATAGAAATTATGTTTCTAGAGCCTCCTACTGTTCTGTTTTATCTCATAGTCAGTAGGAGATTCTCTTACACATGCTACCAGTGTTTACTGTTTTTCCACATTTGGATGTGAGTTTGTGGGGAGAATTTTAAGAAAATATTTTCCTGATGGCAGCCTATTCCTTTCATTGCTGTGCACCTAGGTTTGCTGAGCTTTGGAGACAGCTGACTTTTGTTTTTATATTTGTTTTAAATTTACTAATGGCCACAGTTGATTGATGTTTTAATTTTTTTTTTTGTCTCCTTTTAGGGTTTTATTTTTGCACTGAATGTAGCCAGGACGGATCCTTGTGGGCTTTGGCAGCCCTTGGAAACTGTCAAAGGTAAAAATCAACCAAAGCTCAATATTGTGATCTTGAAAGTTGGAGGTGAGAAGAGCAATAGCCTATGCTGGTTCTTAAGATACTGTAGGATGTAGATCTGTGTTCATGTGCTTTCTAGTGTGTTATTTCCTGTGGGTTTGTCTGTGAAGTTTGTTACTGCCTGATGTGATTTGTTTCTGTAAGCTGAAGTTGATATGTGTGATGTATCACTTTCTTTAAAAAATAGTTAATTTATGTTGAGATTTTTTAACTCACTGGAATTGGGAGGTGATTATTTCCTATAAGCAATAAAGTTATAGTCAAAGGTTTTCTATCATCTAAATGCTCTTGCTTGCAGAACAACTTGCATTTAAAGTGACAAAAAATTTAACGTCTTCTGTACGTTAAATTTTATGTTGCCTTTGTACATTCTTAACAGACTCAATGTAGCACAATGCTTTAGCAATTAAATCCAATATGGTTGGATCAGGTGTTACAAATGAACATTTTGTCTGTACCTAGAGGCTGGTGTGTCGATACAGTTGTGTCGGACAAGCAGTCTCATTTAAGACACTGTTCAGTCAAGTAGTGCCTTGTTCTAGCTGCTCTTGTTTCGAGTGTGCCATGTACACGAGATCGCTGCCTTGGGAGAGCACTGGTGTGCCTGCTTTGCTTTGTGACAGAGTTTGGGACCTGCCTTCCATTTCTCCTAAATGTCTGTAGTGGTGACATTTGGTGCAGCCTTACTGTCCTTCAGGGGGCTTCTAGTGGGCCATATCCACTTTAGACTTGGGAATTCACAGGAATCATGATTGGCTGTACATTAATAAGTGCTTCTCTCACAGCTGCACTCTTTAGAAGCTTGAAGTACGTTTTTTCTTCATTATCTGATGAAGAATGGACTTTCTCTTTAATCCATATTTGATTCCTGCTGCCAATCTATAAACAAAAGTGTTGCTGTATGAAATACCCTTGAATTAGACAAGGTACTTAGTCCCAGTGATGCCTGGTTGATGAAACCAAATTTGAAATCGTTGAAATTCCAGCTCTCTCTTGCTGTTGAGAACTTTGTATTTTTCTAAGCTGGACCCTTCTACACAGAGGGAAAATTAGGCCTAGAGGAAGTACCTTATTCACTGGTATTGGTTTTCAGAGATTTATAACTATATGGAAATTTTGTTCAGGTTTTGCTTGCCAGAGTGTGTTAGAATGTAGTAGTGCAGGATGGTATCCATAAGGACACTGCTTACCCTGAGTGGCTGATAACTGCATTTAATCTCTCATGCTGATCCCAGTGAACAAAACAAATACATCTTTGCTGAAGAAAGACATGGAGCAAAAATAGGACTAAAATCTAATTGGATTATCCCAAAACCATACTGTTTAATGGCAGGACAGTATTGCAGTAGACATTAAAGTTCGTAAGAAATCCTGCTGGTTCATATTAATGAATGTTTTTACCTTTGAGAATAGATTCTCATCACTGTATTACATTTAAAGAGTTAAATAAAAGTTGTTCCTAAGTTTGGATGTGCATTTGCTACATCATATGTGGGCATACCAGTGCATTGCTATTTGTCAGGCCTTCCTTGGTGTTACCTTACTCCAGCTGAAGTTAGTTAATTTTTCTGAAGGATATCAGGTATAAAAAATTGAGGGATTTCAGTCCCACTTCAAGTAGTTTGGGTGGATATACGTAAGGGTAGAAAAAGATTATCTTACTTTTGACCTTTTCCAGGAGTGACTTTCTTGATAGGTGCTGGATCTGAAAATCTAAATGGGCTGTCTATAAACTTTCTTTTTATCACCTGGGAACTTGACATATCACATTAAATATTGAATATAAGTAAACAAATGCCTTTAGGCTTTTGGCATTTTCCTGATCCTAGAGGATGCTAGTACAAATTCTTACTTCCCATCCTTCCTCCATGTATAAAATAAATGACTCTGTGTGTCACCTTCAGGACTCTGCTCAGAAGCTGGTGAGCTGCAGAGGGGATGTCTGTAACATGGAATAATTATGTTATTTCTTCATGTGCTCGCAAAAAGCTGTCTCTGTGGGCTAAGAAGTCACCCTCAGCTGTAAATGACTGCTGCAGAAGTCTGCCACAGAGGTAGTGTCCCATGGATTCAGAAATCTGGAAATGCCTCCTTTTGGCAATAAATAAACTTGCAGTGCAGCATTCTTGTGCCAGTGGCTAAAGGAATCAATGATTCATGGATGCAAAAGAACATAAAAATTATTTTATTGGGCTCATAGTTTGTTGGAAGATGTTTCGTCTCCTGAAAGAACCCAGAAGCAAATGCAATGAAGTATTAAAAAAACCCAAACCAAACAACAAAAGGACAGTGTTCAGCAAAACTTCCTCTTGCAACACCTTTTGTAGTCTGTAGCTTAGGCTCTTCCTGCATCAGATAAATATTTTTGTTGGTGGATTTTCTTTTTCCCTTGTGAAGTTTTCTAGTAAATTACTGAGCCTTTTAGAACTTCTAGCTTTTTACCATCCCATGTGAGTGAGTTCACTCTAAGTAAGTATTGTATGACATAATATTATATGGTTTTTTTTAAATGTTAAAGCAAGTAAAACATTAATTATGGGATAAATAAAGAGAGAAAATAGAAATTATAAAAAAGAAAATACAATGGAGAAGGAAAAGAGTTTATTCATTCAATTTTGTACTCCAGTCTCTTGAGTTCTGGATAGTTCCAGTGTATTTAATCTGTTGTCTGTGGGAGAGCTTGCTTTTCTTTGTTCTTGTAGCCTTTCCATTTTTAAAATTTCCTAGTTCTACTGACCTTTTCTTTCCTCCTTTGAGATGCACTGGTTGGTAGTTTTTTTGTCTTCTTCCAGGAGTATATAAAAACTGGAGTCAAATACTGCCAATTCCTCTGGTAGTGAGGGATCTCAGAAGATAAAACATGTCAGTTTTTCAAAGGCTTATGTTTGAGTTCTTCCAGCACTCTGAATGAAAAGTGACTTCCCCTTGCAGTGCTCTTGGTCTGACCTTTCTGGTCTTGTTTTATATGTAAGGGTTTTTTTAATGCTTCTGTAGCTCAAGTTCATTCTTGCTTGTTTTTCTGACTTCGAGGCCGGGTAAGTGCCACAGGAATCCTTCTGGCCAAAGCTGTTTTGGCTGTTAGACATCAGACTGTCTGTCTAACAAAACTCTGAGGAGCTTCCCAATTACTTGACTCTGATACTGCAAAATCATGCTCCAAAACTCCCAGCTCTGAAAGTTCTGGAGTGGGTTTCAGAAACTGAGCATGGCAAAGAAGTACCATGGACAGGGACTGCCTCCTCCACTCTTGGTGCAGAACAAAAAGCTAGAAACATTTGTTCTAGGCAGGAGGATCTTGGTATAGATGTCAAATGCTTAGCATTTGATACCTCTGATTTTTGATTATGTGCTGAAGGCAGAATGTTTAAGTGAGGATTTGGGTAAGAGTTTGATTTTTCTCCTCATTCCTTCTTTTCCAGAAAAGGAAATTACTATGCTCTAAGTCTTTACAACTCTTGTGCCTTGCACTAGAGTGTATGATATTACTGAATGTAACAGCTTGTTGGTTGTAAGATTTATTAAGTTGTATGTAACATTTTGTAGCTCCAGGCCCTTAATGTTTATAGAACTTGTTATTCACTCCTTGAGTCTACCGTGGCAGATGTTGTTTTACCTATGTGCAACACAACAGAGGAGGCTGGAATGCAGACAGCCTTACACTCTGAACAAACATTAACAACGAAGTGAAGGGGGTGCATCATTTAGAAGCTTTCTGTTGTCAGTTTCCAGGCTTGGAATTGCTGCTGTGAAGGTGACAGCAGTTCTGTAGCTGAGGTGCAGAAGTAGAGAGACTTGAAATGGATGTTAAATGCTGGTGCATTTGTGAGGGACAACTGTTAAAGGCCAACAACTCTTGGCTTTAAGAGAATTCTTAACTCCGTGTATTCAGTGTGAGCCCTTACTTTCCATATACCTGGAATGTCAGAGATCTGGTCATGGCTTATGTCTTGCATTTTAAGTGTTAGAAATTCCTGCTGAATTTATGCTGTTGCATTTGATCTCTTAAATTAATTAATTTGATCCATTATCCCAGAAAGATGTCTCATCCTCTGGAGTAGAAGCCATTCTAATCTTAAACACCAAAGTCTCCCTAGTTGGATTGCATCCTTCCATAATTTACTTTACAATATGAAGAATGGAGTTTGGGGTGCAGATTTTGTTCAGCTGGAGCCACACTGGCATGTCAAACAAATCTGAAAATAGATTACCTAGTAGTGTTGAATATTTGAAACACTGGGATCTGTTGACCTGGGTTAAATTGTAAATGCCATCCTGAAGGTAAATGACTTTATCTGTTCCCTGAACCATTTAGATTCTAGAATGTATTTATTTTTAGAATGAAGTCAAGGAAAAAATCCTGAAAGTAAGACTTCAGAGGTTCTGTGAGATCACTGGAAGTCTTAAAAATTTTTCAAACTAATAACCTTTAGATTGTCTTTAAGCTGTGTCTTTAAAGCTTGTATTTGCACAAAAGCTGTTTCCTAGTAAGAAAGAATTGCTCAGCTCTGGTCTGTGTGATCATTCCTTGCTGACTGTGGCTTTACTGAGTAAAATCAGTGACTAAATTAAGTACTCAGCAATGACACTTTCAAGTTAAAAAGAAAGGAGGATATAACTATTAAGTGGGTTTTTTCTTTTAATTAAGTAGTTTTGTCTTATTCTGAATAGCAGTTCTCATTTGTGTAAAATGTAATTTCAGCAAATATATGCAGAATGGCAGCATTAAAGGTCATAGCCTAGAATTGTAGTTTATGTACACTGCAATCTCACAAAACTTTGTTAAAAGCAGAAAAATAATTGTTTTTAAAATATATCTTTTTTGTTTATCTTTTAGGCAGTATTTTGCATTTCTGCAGAGCTTTGCACAGATCCTGTTCCCATGCAAACTGATGAGGGAGAAATACTGGAGGAAGGCAGTCCCAAGGTCAGTGAGGTAAATACCACTGTGTTTTGAAAGAAGAAAAGCTTGTTTGGCTGAAAGGGATGGTGGAGGGGGGGGGGTACATGGAGTGAACTTTGACTGGTGCTGATAATTTTAATAAGAAACTTCATGTAGATGCTTATTATTTATTGTCATGGAGATGCTTAAAAAATTAAACTTGGAAAAATCTTTAGAAAGACAGGGGTTTTGCTACCCACTAAGGATTGGAACATGTATTTTCAAGCACTTCCACGAAGGAAAGAGAAAACTTGTGAAAAGATACTAATCCTGATAGTATTGAATTTGTGATAACTGGGAGGACTTTCTTTCCTAGCCACCCACTCTCTGAACTAACCCAAGGAATTAGACATGGGGGCCCTTAGGTGCAGGTGCTGGTGTCTGTGGATTACTGACTGACCTATATTGAAGGTGTGCTGCTGCTTGTTTCCTTGTACTTGCCAGCATGTGCTGTGAGACTGGATTGTGTTGCTTTTGAAGGCACCTCTGATTCTCAGCATAGCTTGTTGGAACAGGAGAGTGTGAAGTGTTCTGTTGAGCACAATGCTGTGTCCTGCTTTTTGCCTTCTTCCTGAAGATGCAGATGTTAAGTTGTGAATTACTTTGGTTGTCATAAATACATAGTCATTGGCATACTCTTCTGAAGGTTTATGAATACAGTTTATAGTCCTGACTGCTCAATGAGTTAGTGTCAACATTGCACCTGATGTGTGTTTAAAACGTGCTCCCTACATTTCACAAAAATCTGAATCATTGTTAGTTTGCTTGTAGCTTTGTGTAAGAGAGAGACTGAGAAATTAAAAACTAAAAGACTAAAGTTAAAATCTGTTTCCTAGGTAGACCTTTGGAGAGATGCTTTCACTGTTTTAGTGTATAAGAAAAAACATTTTTTTAACTGTAAGCACCAAGTTAGGAAGTAAGTTAGTAAGTAATTATTAGAGGAAGGACTTGGCAATTGTGCTGCATGTACTTCAGGAGTTGTGTTAATTTTAAATAGCTTTGAAGGAAGGTTGGCTCTAGATTAGGAGCTGAAAAATGAGAACATATCAGTGGATGTACTTGCAGCAATCCAGGCTATTGAACACATCTTTTGACAAGGATGTGATTACAGGTTTCAGTGGGGAATAGACATGAGAGAGGAGACATCATGGTGCAATAATTACTGATTATAGCACAGCTATTGGTGCCTTCTTTTCACCACACAGAGAGGATCTTTGTGTGTGAACAGGCATTTATGTGTATACAGACAGGTGCCTGTGTGTATATTTATGGATACACAGCTTGCCTTTTTTTTTTTTTTTTGCCTTTTTGCCTGTGTGGCAGGAAGTAGATGGAAGTGACTGTCTTTTCCTCCAATGAAGGGTGTGCTTTTCTTTGGCATACTTAATTCTGGATATAATGGTGAATATTGTATATCTGCTCCAAAAATTGAATGAGCTTAAATTTAAAATCAGATTCTTTATACTGACTTCAAATACCTAAATGTGTATGAGGTATTGCTTTGAAACAATTGTCGTTATGGGAGATCAGGAATTGTGCATCTGGTATTTAGTGTTATTAATAAATGACTATATAGGATCAGTGAATATTAAGCAAAAAAGTCATGACTGCATCTAATTCTTCTCTGCATTCTGTGATGTACAGGACTACTCACTGAAGTCTGTTTTTCAGTGTTTCTTCAATCTGTAAATGATTATTCTCTTTGCTTGTCTCAGGAGAGTTTTGCATCTATAACAGTTGAAAGTTTGTCCTAGAAAATTTTAGGCAAATTATGTTTCACTATATTGTCTAGTATCATTGAAATTATTCCCTTAATTTACAAATGTTTAAATGATCTAGTAACTTTTTTTCATAAAAATACATTTTCCTACGAAATGCCATTTTAGATATTCAGTAATGTAGTTCAGTTTTTTTCTTTTGTGAGATTCTTTGCCCATCCCTCCTCACCCACTCCCAAATTTTTCAGGCAGGAGATATGAGGTATACTTAAATGAAGTATTCTGCAAGAAATGAGAGCAAAATCATCTTCTGTGGAGATACCATGAATATCAGGTTATAAAGATTTGGATACTGCAAGAATTAATTTTTTTTGTCCTACCAGCCTGAAAATAACCTGAATTTAACATGAAGATTCTATCGTAGAGGGGAAAACAAATGATATGTCATGCTGTATGCTTGTAAACTGGTTTGGGTCTATAACTGTCTCAGATTTTCTGGCATCCTAGACTGTATAGTATTTTGAGACATCCTGGTCAAGACTTGAAGATAAAAGGAGATTTCCTCTGGTTTTGAAGAAAAAAATTATATTATGCCTTATGTAGAGCTGAGCAAGTCACTTTAAAGCCTAAATATTTATGGCCTTCAAACTAATTAACACTATGTAAGGTATGATCAGAAAGTTTAAGCCCTGCAGTGAGACATCATGAATAATGATCTTCTTGCTTGACTCCTAACAACCTGATGAGCAGTTGTAAAGTCAGCTCTTGAAATGAGGGACAAACTCAGTGGCAACTCATTGGAAATTAAGTTTAAGGACAGTTAACAATGGACTCAGTTCCCACTTTAGTGTTTATTTCAACCACTGTTGTCCATGTATACATTTTTATTTAATTAGTAATTTAATTTTTTAATATTATGGTTGTTGAGTTGTGCTCATGTTCTCAATTTTGCATACACTTTCTTTAAAATGGCCTCAACATGGTAAAGACAGCTGGCACCTGACAGTAGCATGCTCTTGATTCCAATAATTACCTAATGTTAGTGCTATACAGAGAGGAAGCAACTTGTGCAGAAGTCAGTTATTTCAAATGAGCATATGGGTTTAAAAATTAATTTAGTTTCGGCAGATGTGGAAGTCTTAATTGATAATAATATCCAGTCTATTTTCTCCCAATGACCTGCTAGTGAGTGTCATACAGTGAAGTATCCTTTCACCTTTTAGAATAGTTTGGGGTGGGCTGTCTGATTTCTGGCTCTTCAGGGTCTCTTTTCTTCCTTTTAAAAAACAAGAAAAGAATCATAGAATTGTTTAAGTTGGAAGAGACCTCCAAGATCTTTGAGTCCAATCTTTGAGTACCACCATGAGGTGGCAAAGGCTCACCAGGGGGGTACAATCAAGGGGATTTTGCAGGACTGATCTCTTCAGAACTGAGAATCCAAGCAAGACCTCGTGGTGTTCTCCCCAGTCATGGCTGCTGGAGCTGCCTAGTGGGAGGCAGGAAGCACTGGGTCATTCTGGTTCCAAACTTCTGGCACCTGAGTGAAATCTTCTGCTACCTCTCTATTGCAACAAGAAGAAAAGAAAACCAGTGTTTCTCCTTGGAACCCTATACCCTTTGCTATTTGGATTATGATTTTTATTTTTAATTATATTTTGTGGTAGCTAATTAGCTACTTATAGTTGCTAGGCTTTTTCCATTAACAACCTTGGACCCTGACAATATCAACAAGTGCTGAACTTCTTGTTTGTGACCGATTTCAACTGGTTGATCCATTAGTTAAGGATTACTGCACAGGCAATACTTAAACTTGGTTTCTTAGTTCTTCCTTTGCTGTAAAATATTGCAGGAGGAAGCTAGAATTTTATGCCTGATTTGAGGTACTTTTAGATTTCTTTCAATGTTGGCAGGAGTTTTGAGCTTATGCAGAAAACTTCTTTATCAAAAAATGCAATTAAAATGCTCATGTTAAATGTAGAATTTCTCGCTCTCCTCATAGCTGTTCCTTCAAGCCTATGAATTCAGAAGGGAGTGAGGGACTTTGACTAAAGTAATTTATAGAAAGGTATTGATGAATCATGGTTTTGCTTCAGTGTTGTAGAAGGGAAAAGAAGAAAAATACATAGTTCTGTCATTTTAATGTTTTGTATACTAAAACTCTAGGTATATAAAATTTTGATTAAAAATATGACTGCACAGGATGTTTAATAACACTTAATTCCTAATAAGAACAGGAAAAGGGAAAATATTCTGTATCATACGGTGTTATGTAAATGTAATTTTATTCAAAGTTTTCATCAGTGTTTATAGAAATAATTATTGAACTGAATTGATAGGCCAGGAATTAGGCTACTTTTTCATACTTTGGCTCTTTCAAAATCAGTGGCACAGACACTGAGGCTTGTCCTGTTTTTCAGTCTTGCTGTCCAATGCCATTTACAAGATGTCTGGAGACCACCTGTTAATCCTTATTTTATTTCAAGTTGCTAGTGTTCATATCTGTCAGTGTGAATCTTTCCCTTACATTATTGAAAACTGCCTGCTCTCAACCTGGTTAATTCTTGCTTTTCTTGCCTCTTGGTGTCTCATTGGGAGCTAGCACTTGCCTTCTCTTTGAATCACTCTTCAGAACTCCGTTGGCACTGGCTGTGTTTTGTTGTGGTGTTTGGTTTTTTGTTGTTTTTATTTTTCTATCCTGAAGCATTCACACAGAGATGATAAAAAGTTTAAAAAGTATGTGACTCAAGTATCTAAACACTTGCCTTTACTTCATACATGTTGAGAATAAAGGAACACAAGCCTATGTTAAGTTAGGTATTTTTAAATTTATAAACAGAATCTTAAAATTCACAAGGCAGTGTTGGTTAAAGTTCTCTTTCCTAAAAGCAGGAACGTTCCACTAAATGCATTTATGGGTAAGGTATGCTGAGTTCCTGCTGTGGATGTTGCATAATGATGACAATAGTACAAAAGTTAGGCTGATGCTTTCATTTTGTGGGATTTAGAATTAATGTAATGAAAAAAAAACCCTTAGTTAAGTAAGTAAACTTATAGCATCCAAAACCTTGATGCCTGTGTCTCTGGGGCTTACAGCCCTACTCAATGACACAGAACTGGGTTTCAATTTAGATAACACTGAATAATTTAAAAATTCAGGCCCATACAGTAATGAAATAAACATTACAATTACACTTTGTGAGTGTAATTATAAAAAATATGTTTTCCAGTCTAGTACTGGCCTGGTACAGGGTGCTTTCAGATGATGGTTCCCTGCAGAATAAATCCCTGCACTCTTGGAAAATTTTGGCTTGTTATGAGAGGTGAGGTTTCAACCTCAGTGTACTTTCTTGTGAGTACCTGACAGTTCTGAGTAGGTTACAGCTTACTCACGTGGCTGTTGCTTCTCCATTGGATTCATGACAGTAGGCTTTGGGGTTTTTTATTTAGTTATTTCATTTTTCATGTCTGCTGGTGAGTTACCTGTGGAGCTTCCAGCATTTTTCTGCCCTGATACACAGGGTATATTTCCATTATTTTTCTGGAACAAGAGTTGTAGGAGCAGCTAGTCTTTGTAAAGCTGGCTTACAAGTATACTAATTTCCTGGAGTCTTTGAATTAAGTATCTTGTATAGTCTTTGAAAAGTAGAGAGGTATTCTATATAACATGATAATTTATGCTTCTCCCAAAATGTAGCAGCTTAAGAACCAGGAGGACAAAGAATTTTTCACAACAGAAACTGATGTCATCTCCATGCTCTGCTAGCTTCATTTAGTTAACCTGAAAAAGCTGCAGCTCTTGAGGAGAATATCTCAAACCCAAAATATTTGCATATCATGTATTGAAATAAAAATCCATTAACCTCTCAGTAAAGAATTAATTTACTTAAAATTCATTTTAATTACATGTTATAAAAGCTTGTAGAAGTGTTATGGCATAGTCCTCTGGTTTTAAGTATTAATTAACATAGTCCATTAAGGGAAGCAGAAATCTTGGGTTAGTTTCTCTCTGGAACTTCAACAGTGTGGCCAGAAAAAGAACCTAAAATACTTTTCTACAAAACACTACACACTTGGACCTCTCTACATGGGGAAAAAATACCCAAGCAAACCTGCTTGTGAGTTTATAACTTCAAATTTCAAAATTTCAAGGCATTTAACAAAGAGCCATAATTATGGTATGGGGTCTAACCCTACCTGGCAACTGAGCACCACAGTGCTGCTCATCCACTCCTGTCCCTGCAGTGAGATGGAGGGGTAGAATTGCAAGGGAAAAAGTCAGAAAATATGTGGATTAAGATAACAGTGGTGTAATAATTTGGGGAGGAAAAAACCCAAACCAGTAACTAAGAGGAGAGGAAAATAAAACCTGTGAAAGAACAAATGATGCAAAAGGAAAATAATTGCTTGCTGCCAAACAGTGGATGCCCAGCCAGTCTCTGAGCAAAGTTAGCCCCAGCCAACATCCACACACACCCTCACTCACTCGGTTTTCATGCTGAGCATGGTGGTATGTAGTGTGGAGTATCCCTCTGGACAGTTGTGGTAAGTTGTCCTGGCTGTGTCCCCTCTGGCTTCCTGTGCCCCCCTAGCCTGCTCACTGGTGGGGTGCTGTGAGAAACAGAAGAGGCCTTGATGCTGTGTGAGCCCTGCTCAGCAGAACAGAAACATCCCTGTGTTATCAGCACTGCTTCCAGCATGAATCCAAAACACAGCCCTCTACCAGCTACTATCTAGAAATGTAGCTCAATCCCAGCCAAAACCAGTGTACAGTATGTTATCAGGGTTCACTATATAAAAAAAAAAAAACAGTTATAAATAAGGTAAAATTGTTGAGGACTGCAAAAAAGAACAAGGAATTAGACTGTACTACTTGAACTATTGTGAAGGAATGCTGTTGATAGCCTAGGTGCTTGGACATTTTAAAAGAAATTCAGGATCAAGTTCAGGATTCTTCCAGTTGGGTGTACTGTTTTCTACAGAGGCAAGATGGATTGCTCATTTGAAACCTACTTATCCTTAGTGAAGACTGCTAAAATATAGATGCTGAACTGAAAGATGACTCTCTGTTTTCTAATCTCAAAATACCCTGAAGTGCTTTTGAATCACAAAAGAGAAGGTTAACACAATGATGTATTTTCTTTCTCTTGGAAAATACCGTCATGTGCCAAGGTGACTTGGAGATCTGTAAGAACTGTCACCATGTGTTCTTTGATCCAGTCTTTTCATATGTACAGTTCATGTGGAGGAAGTGTACTGGCCTGGCATGTCACTGCAGTCAACAGGTGTGTGTCTCATTTCTAAAGGAAAAAACCTTTCAGTCTTAAGAAAACATTCAGCTTAAAAACTCATCTTTTCCATTCTTTTAAAGATTCTTTCTTTTTCATAAATATTTTCTCATTAGTTTTTTCTCAACCAATAGCATCTCATCTTCAGTTGATTACAGCAGCTTATAATACTTTGCAAAGCAGGCAAAAAAGCAGATATTTGCTTAAAGATTGAAAAAGTGGTTCTGCATTTGAGAGCTTATGTGATATAGTGCTACAGTCCCACTATGAGATGTGATGTGAATGACATTCATGGGAATTGATTTGTGGCTTTGCTTACAAAGCATCTCTTCTCATGCAGGTGTGCCATTTATTGGCACACAATTGGAGGACTTTCTGGCTTTTCAGAATATTGCCTTTTGATCTCTTTGCATTTGGTATTGGCTTTAGAGAATTGTTGGCAGTGGTTGTAGTCTATGTGAATTGTGGCAGAGTTCTTTATAATTGGTAACTTTATATGAAGTCTTACAGATGTGGAAGCATTGATGAGTGTTTTCAATTTTCCTGTCTTATGGCAGACTTGACTTGAGGGGGGATAGGTATTTGGGGAGAAATTTGAGCCAGGGACATTAAAGCTTACTCTACCCTAGTTTAAAAACCTTAAGTTTACTTTAGAAATAATTTGTAGAATGTTAGTTTGGCTGAATCATTGAAAGGTGTAAAATTCATTGGTCTTGACTTTGTGCATTTGCAAGACTGTACATTTGCATGACCCTAAAGAGACTATTTCCTTTTCATTTTGTGAACTAGATGGGTATGAATTTTTTTCACTTCCTCAAAATTTTTTTTTCATTCATTAGGTGTGGAAGAAGTGCATGTGAGTTTGATGGGAAGAGTGTAGGTTGTTATTCTTGTGATGGTGGTAGTAGTAACAAATAGTAGTGATGGTTTTCAGTGTTTGAATACATAAGAGGATGATCAGACAACTGAGGACACTGGAATTCTGCAAAAACATATTGTGTGATATCAGTTCCTCTGAAGGGTAAAAGCAACATTGAAAACATGTCAGCATTTCCTGGCACTTGTTTGAAGTCACTGAAGCATTTGAGCAGTAGGCAGAGGGTATATCATGAGGGGAGAGTGTAGACACAGTAGTGTGGAATTAGGTTGAGAAATATTTAGAGGTACTTTGAAATCATATTGGTTGGTTTCAACAGATACAATTTCCACATGTAATTCCCAGAGAAATAACTTATTCCCATGGCATCTAAAGGTTTGTTGGGGAGTTTTTGAGGGCAAGTTGTTGAAAAGCCCAGGCTCTGCTTCCAGAGATGAGTGGCTACATTAATGGTTTGGTGGTCTGTCAGATAGCTAATCTTTTTAATAATCTTGATAAATTTAGAAAAAATGTAAAAGCAAGCAGCAGTGTCAGTGGCTCCCCTGTGACTAAAATGAGTTTGGATTTTCATTCTGGTAACTGGAGAAACTGGAAAGCAGCTGTGGGTGTGGATAGCCTGTATTCCTTCTCCTTTTTGACAGTGATCAAAAGTGGATGCCTAATACAGACCTAAGGCAGGGTTAATATATACATATAACAGATTTGTTCTCAGCCTCCAGCTGTTGAGGAACTTTTTGGGTCACTGTTAGTTTCTATGGGTTTAGAATCCACACAACAGATTTCTGTGAACGCAGAAAAGAAAGTTCTTTTTTCTGTTGCTTCACTGTCTGGTCTTAAGGCAGAATAACTTCAGCACCAATTTGTGTGTGCCTCGCTTATGTCACTTTCAGTCATTCCTAACAAACAGCTGCAAAAAGTATTTGTATCAGTGAAGGTGATTAAATGTGTAGTGCAAAAGTGTAATTTAGTTTTCTGTGATTCTGATTATCACCTGCTTTCTTAAGGCTTTGAAAATTCCTTTAGCAGTTCATGCCTGTTGTCCTTTTGTGGCAATGCATCATCTAGATTTCCAACTCCAAGTGGGAGAAAGTTAATGTTTTCTCTCATCTGTGTCAGGGTGGTTAACAATGTGTGTATTAGAATATCAGCCACTTACAGATGTCAGCTTAAACTGCTATAACTTGTTCATCTGTGTCTGCACCATAAAATGAGTTGACTAAATGGAGTCACTGGGTGAGAGTGGCTTGTGAAAGTCCTGGTGGGGGTGAGCTGTTCAAGGGCTTTTGGGTCAGATGTGTCCCCTAAATGGAAAGTGTAAAAATTTTGTTATGAAAGTGTAAAAGGTAGCTGAACTTAGCAAGAATTCATGGCTTGTGAAATGCTTTTGCTCTTTAGCTGAAGAATAATATAAAAGGTTAATTAAATAAAATTGGAGAATTTTTCTGTCTTACTAAATTCCTATTTTCCTGGTCTCCATCCATACTATGTATATGTAGAATACACTACAAAATGGATGGAGTGTATGGATGGAACACACTAAAAGATGGATCATCAAGAGTGGAGCAGGAGAAGAAAAGCAGTGTAGCTTAAATTCAGAATGCTTTATTCGTTTTTTGTGTCTGAGATGGTCGAGTTATTATTCAAAGCTGCCTTGGCAGCTTCAGAGTTGGAGTTTTCAGATGGTATTTCTGGATATCCTGTCATACCATGACTTGAGTGACTTTAACATCTTCCGTGGTTGACATAAGGTAGAACTGTATCTTGCTGCAAACAGCTAGGTGGTTTAAATTGCTTTCAGAGCAAGATATATATATATATATATATATGCACACACACATTGTATTTTAACATTATATTTTAAATAATTAGCTATTGTATTTTAAATACTAAACAGCTTAGTGATACATTAAAAAATAATAAATTTTTTATTAAGTAAACTTTTGTATTTGTACAATATGAAACGTGGCTTGGATCCCAACCTGTTAAGCATTTCCGAAGTGTGACTGTTGTTTTCATGGTATTGATAAAAATGCTTAAGCTTAGCAGGGAACTCATGCTAAGCTGCTGGGTATTTCACAGAATATTTGTTAACAAACATCTTAAATATTACATAGAAAGTGAGCCATAGGTTATTTCTGCAATTACTTTGTGACTGTTTGGTGACAGCTGAAACTAAAAGCAGAACTTCTGGTCTTTAACCACTGCTGCTGCTTTTGTGCTTGTTTAGCTGCAGCATAAATTACATCTTCTGAGCTCCATAGGTTAATGATGAACGGAGTTTCCTTTGACAACTTGTCCTGCTGTTCTATGTGGATGCTGCATGTTTTAATGATTATTTCTGTTAACATGTTGGCATTTCTTCTAGTTAATGTCATGTTTCAGTGAGCCAGGTGTTAAAGTACCATTAAGCTGCATATAGCAAACGCCAGTAGCAGATTAGTAACTTTTGAATGTAATTACTGTGGTCTAAGTGTGTTAGCAGTCAAAATGATTAGCAGGGAGTTCTGAATGTGAAGTGTGATTTAGCAGAGGGATTATGTTAGTAAGTTTTACTTCTGCTGTAACTAACAGAAAACCAGTCAGGACTGTGTGGTGGTATTAACACTGAAATGCTCCATCTAGATGCTGCTGAAAAGCTTCAAAGAAATACTGATTAGGCTAGGTTCACAAATTTTTGTTGGTGATTTTTATATATCAAGACTGTGCTTTGGCAAAATGGAGGGAAAAAAAAAAGGTAGAAGTAGGTTCAAGTGCAAATTTAGTTACTCAATACAACAAAGTTCTGAAAGAGACCAAAAATTCAGCCACTATTTCATGCATATCTTGTCTTTAAGACTTTCCTCTGTGTGATTCAGAAAAATACTTGGTGCATTCTCATTTTAGAAGCTGAGTTTGTTTTTTATAAGTTTAAATCACAAATTCTAAGGAGTTTTTTAATGCTTTCATTTGTGTACTGAATTTAAGATTTAATCTAAGAAGTACATTGAGGCTAATTTTGCTAAACAATTTGCACTATTCTATGTGTATTTTGAAATGCTAGCTCAACACTAATTTATTCCTAAAAAATTATTAAAGTGCTAGCAGCTAAATTGCATTTTTATTAAAAGAAGTAAATTAAAAATTTAATTAATCTGTTCCTAGTGAGTAAAATTTTCCCCAATGCAGTTTGTCCAAAGTGCTTATAATGAAACCAGGCAGAGAGGTGACTCAGCTTTCCTTTCATTTCTAGTAGCGATTACATTTCTGTCAGACCTCAAATGGTCCCTGAGATTTCTTTTTTTTTATATCACAGCTTCCACCGCTGTTAGCAGTAGTGACTAGTGACTAATTGCTTGGATTTCGAGGACTGGGTTGTGCAACTCTCCTTAAAACAGCTATTAGTGAGACAAAAAAAGTGCTGATGGCCTGTTTACTGCAGTGCGGGTGCTGCTGATGATTTGGAGGGACGTTGGTGTTAAAGCAGAAGTTGTGACTGGGTTTGTCACTCTTAAGCTGGGCCTGGGGTAGGCTGTGTGACAATCACTTCACTAAAAGCTCGGAGGAGGTGGCCACAACCTGCAGAACGCAGCGTTTGACCTTGGCTGGTGCCCACCAGAGTCCGGTCATGTGCCTGATAAAGCTTTGGTGTTGTGTCTGCTTGGGATGCTAGTCAGTGAAAAGTTTGGAGTCTTCATCTCCTGGCTGGCTCAAGTCCTTTTGGGGTTTTGATTGTTTGTTTGGGGTTTTTAAATTGTTGGTTTGGTTAGTTGGGGTTTTTTTGTTTGGGGTGAGGGGGGTGTATGTGCTTGTTTTGGTTTTTAAATAGGAAATAAAGCAGCTTTGAAAAGCAACTATGGAATGAGTAGGAAAAGGTGGTGATAGCAGCTCTGTGAAGTTGCATTAGTGCATTTCTTTGTACTGGTGAAGACAAGAAGACTGTTTAAAATGAATAGCTTTTCATAATAAGTAAATGATTTCTCACAAATACCTGAGAAAATGCTTGGTTTCTCTTAAGCTCAGTTCATCTTTGGTGGACTAGGATAGCTAATGCAAGAGTTGAATCTTGTTAGGAAAATCTTAGGAATGGGGATTCAGGAAAGATGAGGCTTTTGCCCTTGAAACTTTCTGACCCCTCAGAGTGTTGCTGACTTTATCTAGGAGATAAGGTTTACTCATTAATCAAATCCATTAGGGTCTCATTGAAGATATTTTTAGAAAGAGCAGTATGAAACTGTAGTAACAGGTGTTGCACTTCTGGACAGAAAAACATAATAGTTTATTTCATTGAAGCTCATGATAAATTTAATTTTCTAAAAGTTAAGTATCGAGTGTCTAATACTGAATAGATTTTCTTAAATAAAATAGATTGTCTTTCATTAGTTAGAACACTCAATATATTAATTTGTGTTGAAATTTGGATATTCACAAATACCTGGATATTTAGAGAAAAAGAGTTTGGAAAAATAAAATACAGAGTTCAACAACTGGCAGATCCTTTAAAAAAAAAAAGTTTTCTATTGAATTCCTCCCCTGCTGTTTCAGGGTCTATTTCTGGTTCCTGCTTCCAGCAGCCAGAATCTTGAATCTTTCTCCATTGCTTGCCAGGAGAAACAGGTGTGGAGTGTGCTTCCTTTGATCCCTCCTCTTGGAATCAATGGCTCCCTCTGCAGTCCTCTCGAGAGAAGCTAAGGTGTTTCAGATCCTCTGCCATTCCACCTTTTCTCCTTTCCTTGGGAGCAATACAAGAGATCCAGGAGCTCTGTCTTAGCTCCACCTTCCATTCTTTTTCTGCATGTTGAGGACAACTGCGTTTCCTCAATATGGAAGTGAGTCAAGAGAGACTCAAGGCTTAGAAAGCAGCCCCTTTTCCAAATGCTGTAATGAGCCAGAGCTGCTGAGGCTGCTGGATGCTGTGGATGGCTGGAACCTAACAAGAGTTCTGGGCTCCAGTTTTCTTTAAAAAAAGACTCAAAGTGTGCTGAAGAGGATTGGGTGATGACAGAATGAAGGGAAACTGAGAGACTTGTGGGGAAGAAATGTGCATAGGAATTGTATAAGGACTATGGATGGAGGAGAAAAGGAAGTGTGTTCTCAGCTAACTGTGGCTCTTATGTGCTGTTCCTCTCTTCAGTTCATCCTCAGATAGTAACTTAATCAAAAACTTGAAGTACCACATTCTCGTTCTTTCTGCAGTATGATGTCATTACTGTCAGTGGGAAAATGAGACCTAAGCATTTGAATTTTGAAGTATTTTTTAAATCTTTAATTAATAGATAGCTGGGCCTAAGAACTAACTTTATGAATATGTAAGCAATGCTTTTTGAATTTTATTGGAATTTTACTTGCTCATAAATTGTTTTCAGAAGGCTCTTTGTCAGATATATATCTTTGAATTAAGATTAACTACCCAATAAAGTGACTTTTAAATGTTGCAGGAAGATGTAAATGGGTATTACTTTATGAGCTTATTCTACAAATTTCAGACCATTAAACAAGCTGTGTATCACTTTCTAGCAAAATTTTTAAAACCTGCAGAATTCCAAGTGCAAAACAGATAACTGATCATCAAGTTCTTTAACATATGCAGGCAAACAAAAGAAAGTTAGAATCAAGGTTCTGCAAATAGAGGAAGGCAGAAATTGCTGCACTGGATCAGGCCTGTTGAATGATCTTTATAAATAACTTCTTTCACTTTGCAAAAGCAATGTCATTGCTAGAAACAGAAAAGCTTATACTGCTATTGTTTCTAATCCTCTAATACAGAGATAAATCTTTGTACATATAGGTACATAAACCATAAGACCTGCAAAGACTTGTGAAATTCAGTGTTGCAATTTGTTTGTTCAAGAACTAATTTTTTGTCTGCTTAGTAATACATTTTCTCTGTGTATCCTCTTACAGGTGCTCTTTTGAGAGTGAGTAGAGTTTTATTTACATTGTAATAGCAAAGGGGTGATGTTTCTTACAATACTGTCATGCTGCTTTTTTTGTGTATGCCTCAGTGCTGTGTTATCTTGCATTGAGGGAGATTTGCTGGCCAAATGTTGGATTTTATTTATATGGAATCTCCCCTTTGCTGACACCGTTCTCTACTCTGAGCTCTCATGTTTTTGGAGTGTTATGGAGTGTTTGAGTTTTCATTGTCTCTACTCATAGACACTATTCTAAAAGAGGGCATACTATAGATCTGCTGCAGACTTTTCAGTGTTTCTTTCTTCAGCATAACTTATTTTTTTCTTGGTGGTTGTTTTATTTTGTTGGCATTTTTTTGAATATGCAACTTTTAAAGATATTTTTCTTAGACTTTTCCAGATGGAAGTACAAGTTCTTGCTGGGTTGGGAATTCAGTAGGTTTTTCTCATGGATGTTATCTCTCAATATGAAACTGAATCTGTTCTTGGGTTCATAGGATTGCTGGGAAATTCAGGTTCAAAGAGACATTCCAAGGTCTTCAGTCTGACTCCTGCTCCAAGCAGGGTCACCTGTGAGGTCAGAACCTGTTGTGAGAGATTTTGCCTAGTCAGTCCATGAAAAACTTGAAGCAAGGAGACTGCAAAACTACTCTAGGCTATCTGTTCCATGAGGAGTCCTTGACTGTCCTCATGGTGAAAATAAGTTACCATGTGTCCATTCTGGACTTCCCTAGTTTGAGTGTGGTCTTGTCCTGTCACAGGTACCTCTGTGGTGAGCCTGACTGCTTGCTGACTTCCTTGTGGGTACAGGCACTTGAAGGTCTGCACAAAGCCATCTCTTCCCCAGGCTGAACCAGCCCAGCTCCCTCTGCCTTTACTCACAGGACAAGTGCTCTGGCTCCTGGAGCCTCTTGGTGGCTCCTGTGTCCATGTTCTGGGTGTACTTCTTATATTGTGGGGGCCCAAAAGGAGGGGCATTACACCATATCTGGAATAATAAGCTCTGAGTAGAGGTGGCAATCAGTTCCCTCATCTACTGGCAAGGCTCTTGTTAATGAAGCCTGGGATGCTGGTGACCTTTCTGACAAGGCTCACTGCTGGCACAAGATCAGCTTGCTTTGCGCCAAGACCTTTTCCATGGAACTGCTCTCCAGCCGTTCATCAGCCTGGATTGTTGCCAGGGCCTCTCAGGTGCAAGTGTTTTGTGTTTGTCCTGTCTGAATTCATACAAATCCTGAAGGGACCACTCCTCCAGGCTGTCTAGGTCCATCTGAATGGCAGCCCTGTCTTTAGACTTGTTGTTTGATCCTCTTCACCCTGTTAAACTTTATCTTAAAATTCTGGCTAGAATATGCCTTACTGGCCCTGCAAGGCATTGGCAAAAATATTTAATGGACTTATCCTAGACTCCTGCAGCACTTCACTTGATACCATCCTCAGGCAGCATATAGCACTTTGTCCTCTGAGCCTGACCAGCCAAATGTTTCCTACAAGTCTAGTTGTTTATCCATTCTCAAAGAGATATTTTCTTCTTGACTAATAGTCAATTCCTTGACCTTCCCATGACTTTTTTTAGTGTGTTGATGCATTTTATTATTGGCTTTATTTATCAATGAAATCCTACCAATTAATCTTTATTTTGTATATTGTATATACAATATACAAAATTCTGTGCTTCTGTCTTCCCGAGTACTTTCTCATTCAGTTATTAATTTTTTTTGTGAACTTCTTGTGAGTGTCTGTGCTGTTGTACTGTATCTTCTACAGTTTTTTAATGATGCGGATTTTAGTAATTTCAGGTACTTCTGTCTACTGTCTGAAGTACAGCAAACTGATTTAAAATTTCTTAAAGCAGATAGGGTTCTCTAGTTGTTTTAAAAGAGATTGTGCCTGGACCAACAATCTTGTTCTTAGCTCAGGTCCTTTATTATTTGTCATTATTTTTGTGTGTGTGTGGTTTTTTTTTATGATACCTCCTTTTCTACAGCTTCATCATATTGAATTTATGTTTTATATGGGAATCTTGTTAGTTTAGCACTAAATATGCTGTATGTAGTGCCTCTTTACTCCCAAAGGCTGCATTTCATCTTCCCAGTACTGGCCACAAACTGTTCCCTTGCTTACCATTCCTGTGAATTGTACTTGTCTCATACCAGCAACAGGCTAAAACACCTCCTGTGTAAGAGTAATTCTTAAACATTTGCTCTCACTTACAGAACCATGCTGTTTTGCAATGTGGCCACAAATCTGTAACTAGTTTACCCATTGACACACTTGATGTTTCAGCATTTTGAACAACAGAATTAAGTGGAATGGATGTCTTTAGCTAGACAGTTGTGAATCCAGCTGTTAGAGCTCTTGTGAATCAGGTATGGACTGAAGTACAAATAGATTCGTGCATCTCATATGGTGGGAATACATAGATAAAAGTCCAAGTTATTAAATAACTGTAAATAAAAATTTTCTTGTTTTCAAACATTGTTTTTACATTAAAGTACTATTTGGACTGGGAAACATGGGGGTATATGTTTACAAATGTGAATTTATACATATTTGATTGACTGTCTATCTTACGGATGTCATTGGCACCTTACAGTTCCCCACTTTGTCAGTTTGTTCATGGTTTTGCTTAAGGCTCTGTTGGGGCAGTCAAATAACATAATTTCTTGTATCCTTGTTGGATGTCCACATGCAGATTTTGGGGTTTTGAAAGTATTTTTGACCTGACAAAAGTATTAATGTACAAATGAGTAAACTTGACTCTTTTGGGGGAGGGCAGGGGCACAAGGGGAAGTGGCTGATGAATTTTGGTTTGGTTTGGGGGATTTTTGCCCCTTCAAAGACTGACTAAGCTTACTGTGTTATCTTAACTGACTGAATAGTGCTTCTCTCCTCTTTCCAATTCAATGTAGTGGCATGGATTTGTGTGATTATGATTCAGTTCTTTGTTGTGTGCCTTATTGACTATTGCAGTGGGACCCGTTTGCTGGCTTCACATGAAGTAGAGCATTGCTAACTCTATCTGGGTATTTATATAAAATACTAATTGCATGTGTTGAATTTTTATATAAAGAGAAGAATGTTTTTGCTACCTGTGCAAGAACTTCTGGCTGAATTAAGTGATTAATAGAAGAGTGCATAATTAATGAATGAGCAAATATAATGTAATTCTTCTTTCTCTCCAAAAGAAAAATCTATGCTAAAATTGATATTTTAAAAGCAAACAATTAAACATAAGACTTCCTTACTGCCCTTGGAATCTTCTAACAAGAGAGCCAAAGGAAATGCCTACCTTATGTTGTCATTGGAACAGCATTTATTTGAGGTTTCCTTAGGCCTCTCTTTACCCTGCTAACTAAGCTTCGTGTGCAGTTAAAGTCTTTTGTCAAAGAAAAGTTATTTTTCACAAGAAGTACTCCGCTTTTGCAGCAATTTCTTTCTGTGCTTAAGTTTCTTCTAAAATTTTAATTCTTTTCTCTACATGTTGATAAACCTTTTTTTTAAATTCCTGCTTTATCCATAGGGAAGAAGTGGTAGAAATAATACTTAGAATTACAAGGGAAGCCCTTAACAGAGCAGAACTTAAAACGTGTGTACCTTGACTGATAGTATTCTGCTATAGCCATTAAACCATTCTTTTTCCCTTGCAAGATTTTTCTGAAATTCGTGCTATGAAATGATACCATAGCAATGGGGTTGGAGATGTACATATGTTGCTAAGAAACTACATGATCTGTTCTGGACCAGCCGGTGTGGTAAAGGGGCTGTTTGGAGTTGTTGCATATGAAAAGGGCCACTTTAGGTGATGTGCATTTTGCTCCACCGATTTCTGACCTGCAATGCTTGCCTTTGCAGATGGAACATGAGGATTTTGTAATGGAGGGGCATGGCAAGACTCCACCTCCTGGTGAAGAAAACAAACAGTGAGTCACACGTTTATTTAAAAAGGGCCTTACCGTAGTAAATGGTGTGCAGCACTCTCGTTTAAGCGTGCTGGGAGCATTGGTTGGTTGCTTGGTGCTCACCCTTTCGGTTCCTCAAATATCCACATATGTATATAATAGTGGATGGTGGCTGAAAAAAAAAAAAAGAGGCAGGATGTTGATTTGCCTTAAATGTAAAAGCATAGAAATATGCATTGCAATTCCAACACATGAATCAGAAATAGTTGTAAAAGGGATAATCATTCTGGAAGCTTGGCACTGACGTAGTGAGTTTATACATGAAGTTTTTATACAGCTGCTCTTCACTGAAATAATGTGAAATATGAAAGAACCAGGGCCTTCCTTTTGGTGTGCATGTGGCAGATTGGTCCTCTTTGAGCCTTATTTCTTTAGAATGCATTTTAATAAAAGATCAAAAATTACAAACAAAATGCTCTTTTGAGGATGAACAATATAAAATGCTGGTACACAGAGCTTTAGGGAAAGCAGCTTGATCAAAGAAGAAAATCACTGATTTCTATTAGGAAAAGGCTTTTTCATATGATTTCAAACTGAAATCCAAACTGGTTGGACTTTTTCTCTGGGTTTTTGTTCAGATAGGAAGAACAGAGCCTTATCCTAGAAGTACTTCAATGATGGCTGTATTCCATATTCTTTTCATTAGTTAATGCAATGGTAATTCAGTTTTGATACCGTAATTAAATTTTTTTTCTTTTCCTGTCATTTGGAGCAAATGGGAAGGTGGTCTTTGGAAAATCTAGATCACAGAACTCTTTTTTTCCTAAGCCTAATTGGATGTCTCCTCATGAGAATTTCTTGTTGATCTTCACTACACTTGTTGCAGAAAGGCTGGGATGTGGCTTGGGGTGAAGGTCTGCTTTGCCTCCTAGATAAGCTAGCAACTGTAAGTGCATTGCATCTGTGACAGTGAGAAACCATTTCTGAGGTAGGCAAGTTGAGGGCAGCAGAGTTCTAATGCTGAATGTGCACATTCTTTCCACAATGGACATGAGCCAAACTTCTCAAAGTAATTGTTATTATTTCTATCTATTCAGATTGAGCAACTTACTGTGGTACCAAGAGATACCAAAGTTGTTGAAGTAGAAACTTTCAGAAAGTTCCAGAAGAAAAATTTGAGCAGAAATAAAAAGTAGGAGTTAGATTTCTGCTTTCCTGAATTGTTTCTTTATATATCTAGTAGTTTAATGAAATACATTATTGTAGTGAATAATATGAGGGATGTTGTGTTGGATTTGATATAGCCTTGTGTTTGTTAGGTGTCTTATTTTAAATGCAAGTGGAAACTAGAATTACTTTGGAGTTGATCTGATTTTTAACTGGAGCTTTTCCAGTGGCTTGAAACATTATTTCTCTTCTTGAAATCTCCAGTTATTAAAGAATATAAGATTAGTGATAGGCGGTATTTTAAATTTTAACTAATAAATTTGTGCTCAGGTGGTATCTGGAACCTTGTCATACAGATTCTGCTGTAGGAGTATCATTCTTAATAATATTTAGATTGAAGTCTAAAGGTGCAATTTTAGTAATGCAACAAAGAGTTGAAGGTAGTTGTTTTATGCAACTAATAGTAGCATAATGCCAGCAAAATTCAGTTGTGGGTATTGCTCTTAAATTTAAATCAATCACTTGAATATTTCTCTACCCACAATATCAAATTTTCAGCTAACTAACAAAATTGTCTGTCTTGACAGAGTTTACCTCTTGTCATAAGAGAAGGAAAAAAAAATCTGAAGTTACTTCTTTGTATTATTACTTACTTGCAGTGGGGATTAGCTGGACATCAACATACTGGACTGGGTTTTTGAAAGAGGACAGAGAGGAACTCTGGAGCATCTGACAGAGGAGAAGCAGAGAAAGCTGTGGCTGTTTAGCCTTGAGATAAGAAAACCTGGGGAGGATATTATTATCTATGTGTGTAGGTATCTGATGAGGAGACTAAGGAAGATGGAACCAAATTCTTCACAGTGGGGCAGGTGGAGAGGCCAGAAGCCATTGGTATAAACTGAAATACAGGAAACTCCACTCAAACACAAGGGAAAAAATTTTCTTATTTTAGTGTTAAACATGGTCATACCTTTAGAAGAGGTTACCCAGAAAAGTTGTGCATTCATAGCCCTTTAAGTGACTGAAAACTCAGCTGAGCACAACTCTAATTCTGCTTCAGCCTGCTTTAGTTAACCATGCTTTGAACAAAGGCATAGGACTGATTATCTCAGAGATCCCATCCACCTGCAGTGATTCTGTGATTCGGTTGTACCCAGTCTACTGTTGTCCTCCTAGCTGTCTTGAAATAAAATTGGAGCTTGTTAGTGAAAGGTATATTCTAAGTTTGAATGTAGAGTCTCTAATTCAAATGTTCTCTACAGAAATAGCTGATCCACTGAAGATGCTTCCTTCCCTTTCCAGCTGTCCTTAGACTTAGTAGAACTTACTGCCTCTACAGCTATGCAGATGGAATAGTTTTTCTTTGACTGCTTCTAATTTACTTTTCAGGAAAGTTGGCCATTGTAATTTAATTGCATTCATTAGGCAGCCTGATGTGGGTAGCTCTGCACTGAGATTACTGAGGAAGTGTTCAGAAGATATGGTTTCAGCATGGGAGTGAACTTGCACCAGAGTTCCAGAGTAGTCTGCCAGTGTGACTTCCTAGCAAAGCCATGCAAATTTCTTACTATTTATCTGCATTTCTATGGGCTCAAAGCTTTACTGGACAGTGAAAGAACAGAAATAAAAAGATGCTTCTGAGAGACTTTCAGTGGATAGTTCTTACCTAGCCCGGTTTCATGTGAAATTTCCTTTGCTAAGGTATAGCTTCAAAACCGAATACAAGGAGCCAGAATCCATGGATGATTTCTGGCACTTTATGAAACAGATTATTTCCCCAGTTTGATTCAGGGATAAAAACTTGGCATTTTTGCCTTCTAGTATTAAACAATCACACAGACAAAAAGTGCAAACAAGCCCGGCAACAACAAACAACCCTGCTGCAATGTTGTGAGCTTTTTTCTGCTGTACTGGACAGTTCTTTTGGACAGATACTGAAGTTACAGCATTTTAAGATTTTTAATTGAACTGTAGGTGATACCTGAGAAGTGCTGTCTTCTGATACCAGTCACCTTTATGGGAAGGAATTACCTGGTTAAACTGTATACAAGGGCTTCAGAAATCTTCAACTGATCTTTTACAATATGGATAGAATTTATTTCCGTTGAAACTAATTATGAGGAAGTTACCTATTCAAAATCCTTAGTACAAATGAGAAATGGAATGGCCACTGTCATCTCAGTCCTGTGAAAGATTTGCAGTTTATGTGCAGTGCATGTGTCACAAAGGTGTCATGGTTGTGCAACAGCCAAGTGATTTATGCTAAAAGCTGAACTTCAGAAGAAGTGAGCCTGCTGGGGCTGCTGGAGCAGATCCTGGCCATCTCACACCATGCTCCTGCTCTGGCTGAGGGCCAGTGACTCCTTGATAAATTGTTACTGCCCAGTTTTTATGTACTCTGTAACCTTCTCCCTTCTTAGCTGTCTGGCATGGGATATAACTGTGTGTTATGCTTGGTCATATAATTTTCTTAGGTGGCTAATATGTTTGGGAAGAAACCCATTTTCTTCCTTCCTTCCCAATGAAGAAAGATGTAATTATGTTTTATTACAGGTGAACATTTTCTTAGAGGTATTCTCTCATATTTTCATCCATTACAAAGAGGTTGACCTGAGCTGGCATGCTTAGGGAATAAATATTATCTCCCCCCACAAAATACTTACATTTTAGATGGCAGCAGCCTGTAGTGCCCTTATCAGTTGTAATAGGGCTTTTACTTTACTACTGCTGGAGCAAAGATTAAGAGGCAAGTGGGATCCAGAAGCATCTTTCCAAAACAGTCAAACTTCTCTTGATGAGCATGGGGCAGGAAGAAGAATTCTGCTGAAGTCCTTAAATTGAGGTTCTGCTCCTAGCTCTAGCAGCATTAATTAGCAACTCTGCTTGTGCTAATAAATTTCCACCTGCTGTCACAACCAGAAATGTATGCACCCTAATGAGTGAAAGGGACGGGGTAATGAAAAACTACTCCTTTTTATAAGATAAATGTAAATGTTTTACTCTTCCTAGCTGGCACATGGAGAGGTCTGTTTGACAGTAGCTGTTCAGACAAAAAGTGAGCCAAGTTCATACTCACATTTAGTAGGACTGAGCCAAGCTGCTACTGCTATTTGAAGTGCCTCAGCTGGCTATTCCTTACCTGCTGTTTTGTAGTAATGGGAGAGAAAATTCTTCAACTATCTTGACAATTTGTACCTCTGGAAGTGATTCACATTGTTAGAAAGGTATCAAAACAAGATAATTTCTGTAGTTTAGAAAGTGTCATTGGTTAGACCTACTGAACAGGCTTTTCCCTGGCTTGATAGTTTAATGTACTGATTCTGAGGCAAGGGTTTTTAATGAAACCCTCCAAAATTGCAGTAATACCTGGATGAGATTGGAACCACTGAGCATCACAAAATTGTTCAACATTTGGTAATAGAATCTTATTTTTCTTTGACATTTCAGCAGGAAGGTTCAATGTCTTCATAGATTTGTGTGACACTACAGTTAAAAGAAAATAGTAGCTAAATTGGCCTAACCTGGAAACAGGAATTACAGACTCCAAAAGTCATCTTGTCCAGTACTGTGTCCAAAGAGGGGAGATGGGATGGAGGGGCCAATTTGAAGGTTAGATTTAACTTTTGAGTTGTATCAAGCTTCTCAGGTTTATTCAAGAGCTTTTCTGGACAGTCTGCTGCAATAATAATCACCCTCACAGTGAAGAAAATTTCCTAATATTCAGTAAGAATTTATGATCATTGCCTTTCATATTTGATTGTGTATCTGAACGTGGCCCAGTCTTCATTAAAACTTACCCCTGTGTTCACTTATACAGCAGAATAGCTCCCCCCTCCCCCGGCTTAGTTTTGCTGTGGGAAAACTAAGTGAAATCAAGAAGCCAGTTTACAGGCCAGTCTTTGTTTTCAGCAGCCTGCTATGTCAGGGGCACATGCAAACATCACTGCTTCAATGGCACAAAAGAACCAGCCTTACTCTTCCATGGTGTTGCTGCCAACTATAAAATGGCTGCAGTGGTATACCCTGAAGTTGTGTGGTTTGGTTGGTGAGAATGATAGACATTGTTATGAACTGCTGCAGTGTTCTTTTGAACGGTTGAAATTCCACAAAGGTCCCTAGCATAGCTTCTGTTCCTTTGGGATAAAACATTGTTCTTACCAAATGTAAACAGTTAGCTAAAAGCTTGTGTAACAGGGGATTTGTTTGATGTTTTAAGGACATTCAATATTACAGAAGATATTGATGCTTGCCTTGAGTGCCATTACACTTTTTAAATTTACTGGCAGTACTGCCCTCAGCAGAGGTTGGTTTTTGTCAGAAGATTCATGCTCTGATTTTCAAAGTAGTATCCAAATCCTAATTCAGATTATCAACTTAGTTTTGAGGTACCTAAATTTGCATATCAACCCGAATTCTGTGACATTAATGGCAATGCATTATTTCTTGAATTACATTCAAGAATTATGTAAAGACATAGCTGTCTTTATATTGCTGATTGTTCTCTGTGTGTAGAATAACTAGCCCATTAAAGAAATGTCCCCAAAGATTTAAGTCCTCTGCCTGGGATCCTAACAAGTCCCCACAGGGAGATGTGGGATGTCTGTGTTGGCCATGGCAAACCTCTCTGTCACAGGCTGCTGCAGTTCTGTTTGTGTGTCAGACTGGGCTTCAGAGCCAGTGGTAACTCAGGCTTGCTCTGATACTGGCATGCCAGTAGGAGAGTTCTAACTTCTTTCTTTTATACCCTTAGAGATTTGATAGGGTATTTAAGGGTGTGAGACCATTAAACGAAAACCAGATGAACACTGGTCTAGCTAAGGATTAAGGAATATTTTCATCACCTTCCTACTATACAGATGTTTTTAGTCCATACAGTGGAGTGAGTGACAGGACAAGTTTGCATTTGAAGGCAAGTTTATCTGTTTGTTTAATGGGCCCTGAGGCATAGAGAAAAGAGTTGTCCTTTGTTTTGCAATTGAGTGGGTAGAAATTAATGAGACAGGAGCGAAATCTGTATCTGTAGAGGCAGCTGTGTTTTAGCTGTGAGTTGTATGTCAAAAAAGTTACAAAAGCTGGCTTGCACCTTTACAATGTAGTACTTCTGAACAATATGCAGAATTTATACACAAGCACTTTAAAATGGCAAAAGCTTCATTTTTTTCCATATTTTACTAGTTCAGTGTTATAATTAAATGTTTTGAAGTTTTTGTACTTAAAATTATAAGTATTGCCCACAGGAAGACTCTTGTCTGAGTATTCTAAGCAAAAATATTTTAAAATTAGGCATTTGCTTCTGAAAGTTAGATTTGAAAAGGCTTTCAGTTGTCATTTCATTATTTGTAAGACTCCACATTTCGTGTCCTCGGTGATTTTATCTTTTCTTTTTTTCCTTTAAAATCATGAACAAATACAGTCCTTTCATACACCTCAGCTAACCTACAGCTTCATGTGCTGCTGTTTAGCAAGTATTTTCTTAATGTGTGGAAAGAAACGGAAGCCGGATGAGTGACCGTTAAGGAAAAAAAAGGAAGTCACGCAGAAAATGTCAACTTTGGAAGTGAAGTTCCCACTTGTTATCACAATGTGTTTAGTCTACACTGCTGCTGGAATATTGAGAGAGGAAAATATTTTGGGCAGTGTACATTCTAAGTGCGAATGCTTTGACACTTCTTTGCTGAGGATTTTATGCTGCTCTCTTTCAGATGTCTTGTGGTGAGAAACAGGCTAGTTTGTTTGGGCTCTCCCCACACCCCGAGATCTACATTTGTCCAGTTAGGAAGAGCACAGAGCCTGCTTCTGAATTTGCAGTCTGATCTGATCAAGAGACTGCTTCACCCTTGCCTTAGTGAAAATATATTTTCCATTCTAGATTGCTTGATTTTTTAAGTATGATATACTGCAAAATACCCATAGTGTCACGTATCCTTGATACTTTGATTGTTATCTCTAGTTATTCCAGTTAGTAGTAATTGTGATTGCTAGTGGAATGGAGGATATCCTGATTTGCTGCTGTCTTACAGAGCTTACTGTACTTTGAAGGGGAGAGTATTTGCATACTGATCAAATTCCTAAAATCCCAAAGCCTCTGTATTCCAGACACCACCACCCACCTCTCCACCTACTCCTGTCCTCTAGTCCCTTTCCAGGAATTCCTGGAAGAATTCATGGAGAGTCTGCTGGACATTCTATTGACATCTGGAGTTCCTTGTCCAAGGAGTTGGGGGCTTTTAGGTCTGTTTGGTTAGTGGCTGTTCCTTTATTCTCTCTCCCAAAGTTGCCAACTTCCTCAGGAGGTGCTGGGATAACTGCCCTCCATTTATATGGATGTACCATTTATGTGGATGGCTGAACATTGCTCTCTTTTCAACATTTTGTTGCTATTTAGATGGCAGCTCTTGGATGACACCTACCATGGGAGTCATCTGTGACAGACTTCAAGAATAACAAGCAAAATCATCTAAGATGTAGTGGTAGACTTGGCAGTGCTGGTTGATGGTTAGACTTGATGGTCTTGAAGGTCTTTTCCAACCTAAATACAATTCTATATGGGCTTTTAATAATTTTGAGTCCTGTCTAAATTAGCATTGTGTCTATATTCTTAATGTAAAAATACAATTTAGATTAATTTCTGTAGTACCTACGCCAAGTTAGTGCCACTAATTCTGATTTGCTAAGGATTTAGTTTTTGGACTGCTAGCACAAGTCAGTGGCATCATAAATGTGTATGAATTACAGTCCTAAAATTTTTTTCCCTTTTTGCATCAAATTTAAGATGCTCACTGCTTTTTTCTCTGCTTCATTCTCTCAAAAAAAAAAATCATCAATTTTTTGGTATTTTTTGTGTGTATACCCACAATGGTTGAATGATTGACTCTTCCTTTCAAGGAGATGAAGGAAGGAAAGGGGGAAAAAGGGAAAAAAGCACTACTTTTTTTTTTTTTTTTTACATACTGCTTTTATGCTATGTAAATGAGTTTGTGATGTCTTTTTGTTTGTGTGGAAAAAATAGAAATTTTGATGACTGTGTACTGTGACTTAGGTATACCAGAGGTTAAAGTAGAGACAGGTAAATGGTCACAGTTCTAAGATGCAGATGCCTTGCTGAAGTGACCATTATTGGTTAAAGAAAAGGAGGTAAGGAAAAAAAGCAAGCTCTTTATTTCCATGGAAAAGATATTACTTACTGTGTATGACTAAAAATATTGTACTGTGTGGTAAACATGGTATGAATTAAAAACTTGTTTACAGAGATATTTTGCAGGTCTTAAGCTGCATTGCTCCTCTGGCATGCTGTGATCTGGAGAGCTGCTATGATTTCTTTTTCTCCTACCTAAATAGATTGAATTTGCTGGACTCTTTGCCCTAAGTCAAAGTTGTTCATATTTGGGAGTCATACTGGTTTTTGAGTTACTGCATGCATTTGAATATTTGTGACAGTTACAGCTTGTAGAATTTTCTGCATGGATAGCCAGCTGTTCCTTTCCTGACATTTCAAACTGAAGGACTGTACATGAAGGCAAATTACTCAGGGAAGATGTTCAAGTCACTTGGAAAGATCCATTTACAGATTTTTGCAGCAATAAATAGTGCTTTATTAAAAAAAAGTCAAATAAGGGAAATCCTTTCTTACAGTAATTCACTCAAAATACATTCTTTTCATATTCTGCTTTTACTTTGGATGTTTTGTTTTGATCTGGCTTGCTTTTATTATTATTATTTAACTTAGCATATTATGGTTCCTTTAATGAGAACAAAGGAAAATGGGTTGGTGCCAGCTTCAACCAAGATGCCAGAAATTCCTTTGCTCGAGAGGTTTCCGGCCCAGTGATTGAACTCCCCATGCTAAAACTAAAGACAAGTTAGAAAAATTTGTAGCAAGATAGTGGGCTATCTCACCAAAAATACATTTTAAAAAAAAATAAATAAAAACCACTAAGCACAGCACAGCCTCTTTTTAGCTAGGAAAAAAAAAAGATTGAACTAGAATAAGACTTTCAGTCCAAAAATCTTCCTTGTCTTTTCTGAGATATCCTAAAAGTATTTGTAAGAAATCTGCTTTTAGTAGAGTTCAGGAGCATGTCTAAAGGCACCATATAAAGAAGGGGGTTCTGTTGTGGTAAAGTTCTTGTAGACATGAAAGAAGTTTTTTCTTAAATATTCTAACCTGGTCAGATGAAAAAACTTGCTGTTATTTTAAAATTTGTAAAGCTCCAAGACTTAAACAGGGTGAAGGAAGGCTTAATGAATGAAATTATTATTCCTTTTGAAATTTGTAGTAACAGCGATGGTTGATGGAAAGTCAGTTGGATCAGTCATCTAACTGGCATGGTACTTTGCATGCTGTAAATAACAATTAGAAAGCAACACTCGCTGTATCTATGGCTAGGATGGCATACTGTACCATTTCCATGAATGTCTGTTTATTTGAAAGGTGCATGGAAGTGTTTGAGGCCGGGCTGGATGGGGCTTTGAGCAGTCTGCTCTGGTGGAAGGTGTCCCTGCCCACAGCAGAAGGGTTGGAGCCAGAGGATCTTTAAAGGACCTTTCTGAGCAAAATCATATTTGGATATGAACCAATATGAACATTCTGTGATTCTCTTTTCACTCTCATTCATATAATTGCATTAAACAGATAACTGTCTCCCATTTCATTGATATTTTGGCCATTTATAGGATTTTAGGAACCTGTTAGGATAGCACTATAGCCTTCAAAATCAAGATGCTTCTGGGTTGATAATGAGCAGGTTAAAGAAATTCTAAGAATATTAATCTACACAAATTTCGTTGCAGTGATGTTACTGGAAAGTCCTTATTTTATGTCCAAGGATATGGATATAAAGATTTGATCAGCATTGAGATGTGGATAATCATTGGCAGGAGATGATCTTGGGGGTCAATTCTTTCAGTTCCTACAGTAGTTAAGTCTCATGCAATGGCTTTTCATGTTTTTATCTTTCCCAAATAAGTTTGGAGTCTCTTGTCCAGTTCTGGTCAAGTGAGGCAGAGAAGCAAGAAACTTTAATATAATTATCCATATAATAAACTTTTGTAGCTTCCTAGAGAAGAGACCAAAATTGATTTCTCCACTAACAGAAGGGTTTCAGGACAAGACAAATAATTATCTGTTCTGTTTATGTCTTCTAACAGCTAATCATGTGTGTGTTTTGGGATTAGCTGCAGTATATGCTAGTTTTTGCCCAAACACTGAAAGAAGTGAAAACAATTTATGGGAAGAGCTCTGCATAGAGCTCAATATGCTGTTAGAACCTTGGCATCAAAGGAGAACTGGCTGTGCAGGAAGCTGGGATTAGTGTGGAAAGTAGAGGTGCAGTGATGTGTGACAGATATTCGTAGGAAATGAGCTTTCAGTTCTGTTGTTCACCCAACAACTTTGTTAAAAGGCAGATTGAAAGCTTTCTCTTTCTGCAGTCTGGAAAGGGCATTTGGGGAATTGAAGAAGTGGAGGCTTAGTGGTAGATTATTTATAGGCTGAACAGTGGGGGAAAGTATTGCAGCAGATTGAGGAAAAATTAGGTGGAAAAACGAGTGTTTGCAAAATTTGGTGAATAAAGTTTTCCTTCTGACTCATTATCTTTCCCTGAGTACTTCATTAATGCATAGGGTCAGAACTTGGCTTGGGCTTGAAGTCATGTGTCGTTCTTAAACTGAAGTTTTCAGACCTTGTATTCTTTCTTTTGTTCCTGGCAAAATATGAATGAGGTCTGAGCTTAGTATGACTCCAAAGTGGTGTTGCAATGTAAGTTTTGAATAATAATAGTAATAATAATCCCTAAAATGTTGATAGGTGCCTTTGTGTAAGGGATGCAAAAGCTTCTGTAACCTTTCCAGAAACCAAACAAGCTTTTCCTTTGTTGGATGCTTTTAGTAATGGTATTTTTCTCTGAAGAAACTATTTACATTATACTTTTGATTACTATCATTAAAAACCACTGCCAGCTTGGTTTTCACAATTTTGCAGCATAAAATATCTCGCTATTTACTAAGTGTGGAAGGGTAGGACCCCCCAAAAAACCCCTAGTTTTCCTTACAGTGAGTGTTTTGTCCTTTTAAAATGTTTGAACGCTTGACAGTTTAGCACTCCTCAAGGTGAGGTGATCACTCTTGCACAATGGCTTAGGTGAAATTGCTGTGCAGACTGAAAAAAAGTATGTTGGTACAGCCAGAATTAGCTATCATCTTCAATTTTCACAAGTGTTGGGCCTCAGCATCTCTGTCCAATTAGAGAAAATAATTTTAAAGTGATCTGAACCATCCATTATCCAGGACTGAGACTGTTTTTAATAGAAAAAATATTGTTTCCCTTGAAATAAACCATATGGTGATTTTAAGAGCACACAACAAAAAGCTAAGACTTTTAATTTTATTTCTTAATTTATAGGGTTCTCTGCTTGCTTTTTATTATTAGAAATTGTGAAACTATGAAACATAGTCCTTGCATACATGTCCCTACCCTGAGTTATGCTTTTAGCCTGATCTCAAGAAAGGCAGGCACTTTTCTGATCCCTTTTAGCTTGAAAAGTTATGCTTGGTGGGATTGTAATCCTGAGCAGTTGGACTGCTGGGGAGCTGGTGAGTAATCTGTAATGTGCCTCCAATTATCTTGCATCTCTTGTTGCACCCCACTTCTGGGGTTGGGAGAGGGAGATCTGGAGAAATCAAACTGATGAGCTGCAGTAGGGTAGAGGGCACATAGGCTTCAGTTCACTTTGGCAGGAAAATCTGCCTTTTTTCCTTAATATTTGAGGAGTCAAACTTCAACAGCAGTAGAACGGACAGCTGGGGACAAGGCATTCATGCTATGAGAAACTTGTTAATATTTGAGATTTCGCTGAGGAGCTCTGTTAGGAGGAGATTAATTGACTTTTCCACTGTCATAGTACCAGCTATGAAGAACTTTCTGGGGGAAAAAAATAAGTCTTATATTTATTGCCATGGGTGTATAGGCAGTATAGAAAGCCCGGTGGGTGGGGTCCAGTGTTGGGACGATGAGGGTGCAGCCTTCAAAGTAAGATACGACATCAAACTGAAGGACTTTGAGCCCAAACAAAATGCTAGCTCATGAAAGAGGGAGCTTTGCATATGGACTGGGATGAACTCAGATCCTTTTAAATCTGAGTAAAGAGCTACAGGTCAGACAGACCAGGTCTCCTTTTTGACAGCTGGAGGGTGTGGATGCCTCAGTTCCAGTGGACACTGGAGCATGTCTGTGTACATAATATTGAAGCCTAATTGCTTGATTCTTATTGATAAGTCATCAAAAAGAATGAGTTCTTACTACTACCACTATATGGCTTAATATGAATTGAAAAACCTATTCCTCTCCTGTCTCAACTGAGATACTAGTGCAGGGAATCCATGATTGTAAGCATCTCTCTTAATGTGCATGTATATGTCTGCTCATACTGGATACTGTCCTCATAGGAGCACTGTGAGGCTTCATTAAAGATTTTAAAGTACTTTATGATCCTCAGATGGAAGGAGCTTAGAAATGAACTGTTTGTAATCAGATAAGTTAGTAGCACATAACAAGGCTATAACCTATTAACACTGGCTATTAACAGCCTGTTGGCATCAGAATAATTAATGGTTAGATTTTTGAAATGCAATTGCCCTCTGAAAAGGAAGGTGCAGGTTTTGGATATGCTGTGTGTATATTTATGCTCTACTCCATTGTTTTCTGAACTACTGTGATGCAGAACAGACAAAACTCAACAAACCTCCCAAATCAAACGAAAACCCAAAACCTTTTTGTTAGCTGTCTTAATCAATATGCCAACAAGAGTAAGTAAAGAATTGATACCTTTGAAATGGTAGTTTAGTGGAAAAAATTTAATTAAAGATACAGTTACTCAAGATTTACCCATACTAGCTTCTCTAAATATTTTTGGTTCACTAATAATTTGCTTACTTTCTGATTAAAAAAGGTTTGTCAATAGAACATTGGCAAGGTGAAATTTTATAGCAGTTATTTCAACTTGGATACATAGCAACTCAAGTGAGTGCTTGCTTGTGAAAGTCGTCACAGTATTATCATCTCCTTAAAGTAAAGGCTTCCAGGACTTCAGAATGGAGAGCTGGCAAACCCTAGTGAAGTTAAGAGGATTTGTAGGTCTCAGTAAAACAATTTGGCTTTTGAGAAGAAATACAATTGTCTGTAGCTTAATGCATACTGTCTTACTCAATGTGAACATGCATAGAACATGTAGCTGCAGAACTTGATGTATTTTTTTCAGGAGGGGATAGCTGTTTCATAGATGTGAATTTACATTTGCTTTTATGAAACTGTGTGAATGGGATGCCTAGCAGTTGGTTTGGATTTTGTCATTAGGAATTTAGAGTGATTGTGGTGTTCTCTTTGGGTTTTGCCACAAATAAGATGTTCCCTGAGTTCTCACCACATTTCCTAAATTGCTATGTTTGGATTAGAGCAGCCACAAAACACTCCAGTCTGCGACATCCAGCAGGGCAATTCTCTGCTCTGGTTTAGGCAGAGCAACCTGAGCAGTTATATGCAGCTGCTTCTATTTCATTAAGAACCCCAGAATGCATCTGACATTAGCTATTGCCAGAGTTTGTTGAGCCTGCAGAGACAGATGGTCACAGTGCCGGCTGCAGTCCTGTTGAAGGAATCCTGTCAGTGGCAGGAATCCCCGTTTGAGTTTCTGTACCTTATTATGAGGCTTGGAGCAAAACATGTCAGAACCAGCGCCACAGTAGCCTTGCATGGCCTCCTGCAGAGGCCAATGGCTTATGTTCAATAATACATGCTAATAATTTTTATTCTCATTCATAAGATGTGCAGCTTCTGCCCCCCCTCAAATTAATTCCTTTGAAGTGCCCTCACATGGATCTCCAACTTAGTTTCATTCCATGGTGTTGTCATGAATGGGTGATTTAGATGCTTAAAGAACTCCTGTCAAAGGTATTGGCAAAAGCACCACGTCTGTGTTTATCCAAGCTGTATTTGGATAAAGCTCTCAGGCACATAGTGTGATTCTTAGGGTGGCTTGTGCAGGGTCAGGAGTTGGATTTTTTTCCCTCCAGCTCAGAATATTGCTTACTACCTGGATGAAGCATAGCAAGGAAAATCAGATCATAATCAATTTGAAGAAATTCGTGCAGGGACTGGGAACACAAAAAAAAAAAAAAAAAAAAGTAAGAGTGCAAAGGGTAAGGGAGACCCATTAAATTACGAGGTTCAGAGTGGACCCGCTTGCCTGACTTAGCCTCACACTTATCAGTGGTTTTATGTCTAAAGGATTTAGCAGCACTTAATCTTTGGCTAATTTTACACAGAATTATCAAGTAGAAGTTAGTGTAAGGACAGCAGCAGTGTAGCTGTAGGTCCGAGATGGCAGTATTCATACTTCACTTGCTGTAGCGTATTTAAAGCAATTTGCACACACCCAGACACAAAGTCTGTACCAAGGTGTCCATGTTACAGGTTCTCCTGGTGTTCAGGTGTGTTTCTGGCTTTTTTACGTTCTACATCGTTACGGTGCATAACTGTACAGAATTAAAAACTTGTATATTTTAAGGGTTCGATGCTGAGGTTGCTCCCAAGAGCTTCCCGAGCGAGCTGTCAGCTCCCTCCCCAGGCATGGTTCCATTACAAAGTCAGCTCCAGCATTTCCTACCTGTGCTGGGCTGACTGAGGAGCAGGTCTCCTCACAGCAGGATCGTACCAGTGTCGCCATATGCTTTTGCTGAGCGGTATTCTTAACTGTTTCTGCACAGTAACATCTGGAAACATCCCGCAGATTTTTTTTTTTAATGTTACAAGATGCTGGGCTTCTCTGTTTCAGCCGCTGTTAGAGCAGTTATCTATGGAAATTGTTGGGAAAAGACTGTGGAGTGTCTGCCTAATGGCTGAGTTGCAGCCTGAGACTTCAAGCCGGCAGAGACCGAGTTTGCTCTGCTGTCCTGCGGGTGTTCCCGTGTCTGGACCTTGATCTCGGGTTTATGCGTGCGTGTGGCGTGGGCAGTCCGCTTACAGCCTGGATTAACTTTGGTCCGAGCATGAACCTCCGGTCCTTGAGTCAGGAGGGCGTTGTGCTTAAAACGGGGGTTCCTGCAGGCGAGCGCTGGGGTCGGTGTTCCCGGTGCACCGCAGAGCAGCGAGTGTGGCTGGAGGGACTTAATATTCACCATCCGCCGCTTGTCGGCTCTGCAGCCCTAATATAGAGTTAGCGTAATTGGATGCTGTCTTTTTAGCCGGTTTTAAAAAGAGCAGCTCCATCTGGGCCGCCCTCCGTACTCTCGGGGCTCCCCACTGTACCCCCCTGGCGCGGGGCTCGGCGGGGAGGCCGGCCCGGCGCGGGCAGGGCGCTGTCCCTTTAAGGCGGGGGGCGGGGCGGGCCCGGGCGGTGAGTGACAGCGCGCGGGGGTCACGTGAGCCGCCCGTATTTGAAGGTCACAAAAAAGCTGCTTCCTTTAGAGAGAGCAAGAGGGAGCGAGAGGGAGGGAGCGAGAGGAGAGAGCGAGGGAGCGCAGCCAAAATGGCCGACGGAGCGTCTGCTGGGTTCTGAACGTTTGAAATAAAAAAAAGAGAGAGCAAAAAAAAAAAAATTAACAAAAAAGAAAAAAAAAACCTAAACAAAAAAAGCAAAAACACAAAACCATTTTTGGATTTTTTTTTTCATTTCCATTTCTACCTTGTATGCCTCAACTCGCTGGATTTAAGCACTGCTGCACTTTATGAGGTTAGTGGTACGTTTATGTTTTATTGTTTTTACCTATCAGTTGATTTCTTTAGGAGCCTGAGCTGACCGTTTCCATCCGTGGCTTGGCAGAGGTGTCTTTTCGAGCACAAAGACTTGCTTCAGATCTTGTCTGCTTGTACGTGTACGGCACTTTTAGTGGATTTTTTGGGTTTTTTAGAAGGAGCTCTCCGTACGAGTGCGGTGTGGATTTGGAAGATATTTGTAATTTAAAACACCTAGGCAAATTACAGAAGATATTTGTATTTTTCGAGCTGGCGAAGTACAAGATAGTGCTGAAAATCTTGTTTTATTTAAATAGAGGCTTTTTAAAGCGACATTTCTTCCCCACAGCACCCGGAGCTCTTAAATCTGCTGCAAAAATTTGCATGTATAAAACCGAGCTCGCATTCTTTCTGCTGCTGGGTCGGAGCGGGGCCGGCCGGGGCCGTGCCTTCCGCGGGCGCAGGGACTGACGGCGGCTCCGGCGCGGGGAGCGCTGCGGGGCCGGGGCTCGGCCGGGCCCGGCGCTGCCGCCGCGGGGCTCCGCGCGGGCTCGGCCGGGCTGGCGGCGCGTCCGCCGTGCGCCAGGTACTCAGGAATGTGCGGGATGCTGCCACGGCCGGGCTGCCGTGTTCTACGGGAAGCAAGCGTTCATCTCCACCTTAGCGCAGCCCTTTGCCTACACTTACTTTCTCGCTTCCCCCCCCCCCCCCCGCCCCCCCCCCAGCCTTCTGTGTTGCTAAAAATTTAAATCGAGTTATTTTTGCAACTCCCTCCAGAACCAAGCAGAAAATTAAAGGGAAATAGCTGGAGCTTGCTTTTTGAGAACAGGCCCCTCCTCCTGCATTGTAAGAGTGTGATGTAATGCTCCTTTCTGTGGGGTTAAATGAAAAAATTTCTGTGGTGGTGTACATTATATTTCACCCCTTCCTCATAGGCATTGCTTTGTGATATTTTTTTGTAGCTGAACATGTAAGCAGCAGATAATTCTGCAAATAATCGTGTGAATGTACTCCACATTGCAGTGTATTCGTGTAATGATTGTGGTTAGCAGATCAACTTTGTAAACCTACAAGATGGCTCGTATTTTATATTTCTTTGTGGCCTTACATGCATACAGTTAAACACAAATTGAGGAGACAGGTTTCAATAAGCTTATTGAAAATGCATCTGATTGTTGTCATTATAGTCTTGTATATCTTGGGACTTTTTTTTCTGCACTGGCTAGCAAATACTCAAAATTATTCTGCAGTGTGTTGTTTCTCGTGGAAATTAGGAGGTGGTATCTTTGGAGTTTTCTTTTTTTAATTTTAGATTAGAGAAAGCTAATAAAAGAGAACTCTACTCAAATTTTACATACTGTTTCTTGCTGGTAATTTCGGTCCTTAAGCATTTAATAGTTAATAATACATGTGTTACTTCAGTTAATACATGAAGTAACACATGCCCTTTGCTTAGGGTTAATGAACTTACTAGATTCCACCCTCATGTTACTGGCAGGTATCTGAGGAAATGCTCTAAAAACGTGCAGTGTCTTTGACATGATGTACCCTGATGGCTTTTGTTATTCAAAATCTTCTTGGGCTCAGTGGAGATCTGGATGTAGCTAAAATATGTTGAATCTACCTGTTGATAGACAAACAATAATTAGACATTAGAACTGTGTTCAAATGCAGTCTAAAGTAGAAGTATTCTCAGATTTGGAGCTTACTGGACAGAAACATCAGTTACTGCAATTTATTTGATAATTGCTGTAGAATGGGATGGCTGAACTGAAGAAGTAAAGAAAACCCAAGTTGTGTCCTGAGGTGGCAGTATTGTAGGATGTAGTCTTCTCAGAATCTGCACTTCAGAACAGTACTTGCCTTTTCTGTGTATTTTTTGCCTTCGTGCCTTACTGCCTGCGTTGCACGCTTGCAGAATGTGTAGATGTTTGCACGCATAGCTTGATGGTTCAGGTGGTGGAATACAGGGTGGTTCCCAATAACTGCTGCTGCTCCTGGCTACAGAAGCTGTTGTGGGTCACACAAAAGGGAGCTATGGAGAATAATAGAAATCATTCCAATAAGGAGTCTGTCAAACATTTGAGCAGCTTTGTGAGACTGTAATTGTGAATAGGAAGGACCAATTAAAGTAATTCCTGTTACAAATATGCTTTTGACCCCTCAGATCTCACTGCGGGCTGTGTTGCGCTGTGCAGTCTGTGCAGCCGTAGGATTTTAAGTGTGAATCTGGGCAATTCACAAGGCTGTTTGTATTCGGTGCATTCCTGCAGTACAGCGGGAACAAAACGCTTACATTTGAGAGACCTGACTTGAGTTGCAATTTCTAGATCAGTTTGAAGCTTACAGAGGCATGGGGGCAGGGGAAGTTTTTTTGCCTCGTTCAGTTTGCAGTGACGATGCTGAGTGCAGAAGCTTTATTAAATTTTTCTGTTTGCATTTGCATGTCAATGATTGTTGGTATCTACAGGAATCGCTCCCTTTCCAAAGCAGACTGTTTTAGTAGGTTGAAAGCTGCAGTGAAGTCTGTAGTCAGCAGAACCCCTGGAGATTTTTGCACTACATCTAAGAGATTCTTGAGAAATAATTGACAAGAAAAGCCTTATTACCATTGAGCTTCAATATACAGGAGTCTGCAGTTCTAATGGGAAAAAATTCAGGGAAAACAAGTGACTGAAAGATCAGTATGCTTAGTTTCAGTTGCTTTTCTTTGAGCCTCTTTCTCTCCTGCTGAGAAGGAAGAAAAAGAAACTTTGTTAGATCATGCAGTCTTTGCCAGCTGATTTCAGCTGAACTTAACCTTTTTAAGATTTTTGTTTCTTACTTATTAATAGGTGGCTTGGTAGAGGAGAAAGTATCAAATCTATGAGGAAAAATCCATAGAAATACAGTATTTCTGGAAGAGAATTTTTGTCCACAAGTTTCCTAGTACCTCTTTAGAAACTTGTCTTGCATCTTGAAACAGAGTTCTTTAATTCTGGTCATTATGGATCTACATTCCTTTTGGACCAGGGTGGAAGGTGAGACCTTTAACTTACAGTTTATTTTGAACAATATTTTTTGGAAGCTGCACCCTTGGTACTCTCTTCAGCTGGTAGTAGTTCATCACGGAAAAGTTTCAGTGATTTTTGCTTTAATTGATGAGGAAACCATCTACTGCCTTTCTAAGAGCTGTTTCACTTTGTTAGGTGTTGATTTCCTCTTTAAACAGCTCAAAATTTGAGGCAAGAAAATAAGATACATAGGATGTTTAGCTCCAAGGACCTGTATTTCCTGTCCTGTCGAGGGAAGCAGATGTGAGTATCAGGGTTCTAGTTTTGTTACCTTTGATTTCAAGTAGCTAACTTTAAATATCGGGCTAATATTATTGCTCCGGAATTAATGATGTAAAATTCAGGTCAGATTAATACAAATGTATAGGAGAAATACAGATGTATTCCTTCTGAAATCTTTAGTTGCTAATGTAATGCTAGCATTAGCAGTCTTACATGGTATGATTGCATGTGCCATTTTTCAAATATTGGCCAAACAAGTTGCTTGAAGTTGGGTGTCAAGGTAACAGGTTTTTGCTATTTCAGCATTGAAGGCAAATATGGAGCTATCATGGAGATAAATACTATATATTGAGAATATTTATGTTTTGTTGTTGTGATGGTGCCATAATTGCTCTTTAGAAGACAGAAGGAACGGTGCCTTTTTGTATTTGTGGTGCTTTTCTGTATTGGTGGTGAATTCCAATGCACAGCTGTACGTTCAGCACTTGTCACTGCTTCAGTTCTCCTTTACACATAGACTTCCTACTAAAGAACACAACAGGGGGGTTTGTGTTTTGCTTTTGTTTGGTTGGGCTTTTGTTTTGTTTTGGTGGGTTTGGGTTTGTTTTTTTTTGCTGAGACAGAACATATATTCTGGGAGCAGCATAATATATGGAAACCCTGGTTTTTTGGTTGTTTTTTTTTTGTGCCATCAACAGACTTCTGAAGGGAATTCCTAAGATTAATGGATATTGTCATTTTAAAGGCTGTTTTCCTGTCTCTGTACAGTATGCTGGCATTATAGTTTAGGGATAAAATGCCCTGCTGTTACTACAAGTGTATATTTTCTAATAATTTCTGGGAAGTTGTATCTTAAGAACTGGTTCATGTGATATTTGGGTGTTGTAACCTGAGTAAATTGAAGGACTTCTCATTTAAAATATTGTACTTTAAAGACTACTTTTAATTAGTCTGTTTAGTCACTTGGGAAAACCTAACACAAGATACAACCCTTGGAGTTTTTTCAGATACCTAAGAGAAGATAGATTAATAAAACACGAGATGTACTTTAAAGGCAGAACAAATCCAAATGTGTTAAACACCATGGAAAAATGTGTGCTGATACATCTGGAGATAGTGAGGGCAGTTCTGTTAAAAAACCATAGTTAGTAAGAGTGAAAGTTGACTACTGCTCTTTACAGTGCTACCATTTGTGTCTGAACTCAGTTAAATGGATGTTTGTATATTTTAGGCAGAGAAAATCATCTAAAAATACCTTGACGCTGATAGGTGCTTAAAAATGCTTAAAAATATAAAACATGTTTATATTAATAAAAACGTGTGTTAAATTGAGACTTTTAGAAATGAAATGCGACCTTGGAATTTACTCCAGCAGAACTGAAACAAGGCATCAAGATACAATTGTGTTTGATTTCATGCCAGCAGGGGAGTTCTTCTCTTAGGATGGGATGTGTGAGGCCACATTTTAGCAGTGGGGGAGATCAACAAATTTTGAGGTAGCTTCAGTAAGAGCAGCAAGAAATAATACAGGGAGGTAGTCCAGTGAAAAAACGCTTCAGCTTTTTAATGCTTATTTTTTATAGCTACATTCTCTGCAAGCAAAGAAGTAGTTGTCTAATTTGTGTCAGAAGAGCCTCATTTTGATGTAGAGCTCCATCATAGTTGGGTGTGCTTTGAACAGCGTAGTTACTTCAGCAACTAAAACGCAGAAAGACATGAATTTTTTAAATCAAGGTGACCATTCTTTTTTAGTTCCTTAAAACTACATTAAACCCCACTGTGCATGTTAAAATTATAAGGGAAGCATGCTCAACTTTCCCAGTGTGCTTAGCAGATGGAGCGTTAAGGCTTCCTGAAATACAGGTCTGAGTATGGCAGCTGAATTGATTTGAACAAAAGCAGAATATTGCCTTAATTTCTGAAGCAGAGAAGAAGTATTTCTTTAAAAAATAAAACAGCAGGAAAATTACTTCTGGTATTCTCAGTGGGGTTCTTTTCCCCTTATTAAGCACAGCATTTGCTGAATAACATTGTCATAAATCTGCTGTCCACTTGTAATCTCAGTGGCTGTTGGGCACAGCCTCTGTGTACATAGGAAAATGGTAAAACTTAAGCTGCAGTGGAACTGCTGGAATTGGGGTTTTAAAATAGCTTTTGTAGATTCTGAGTTTTTTTACCTAGTTGACCTATATGAAAATAGGAAAGGTTAAATGTATAATCTGTTAATGCCACTTAACCATTAATTAGAGTAGAGCTTAATTGTCCCATTTTTCATGTGCTCTGTGGCAAATGTACACAAATGTGTTGTCATTCTGGTTCATTGTATGTTTGTGAACTTGGTTGTGCCTGAGCTATCCAGTTTTCCAGGATGCAGTGTCCTGGGTCACTTAAACCTTCCTTAAAATAAGTCTTCAGTATTTTCTTCCACTTTTTCTCCCCTGGTTTGAATTTTAGTATTGTTAGTAGAAGACATTGCAACTTAATATTAGGGTGCTAATGTAGCAGCATTCACGCTCTTGTTGCAGCTTCTGTATTAGTATTTATATTTTTAATTGTATATAATTTTGTTTAAGCAATCATGCCAGATTCAGGGTCTGATTTGAAACACATTACTTCTGTGTTGGTACTCTAGATATACTTGACTACAAAACAGCTTTCTTTGGCAAGAGGTTGGCTAGCGCTGGAACTTCATCAACTAAAGTGAAACTGAAATATTCTGATACATCACTTAGCCCGTGAAATACACAGCATGTTTGTGCTCAGCCTTTTGCTGAGGGTTCATAGGGAGGATGATTTGATCACAACATGCAAGTGAATTTTGGTATTATAATGCTTGGAAATCCTAATCTGGTAGCTCTTGCTGGATTTTTTCCAGACTATTCTGCTTCTTACTGTGGGATCTCAGCACCTCAGGACGGAGGTGCAGAGAGGCCGAGACCACCCTTGGGGGGCTCAGGAGTCCTGGAATGTTGCCGGAAGTGTCTGGTGGCTGGACTTTGATCCTACACAGGAGACGACACCTGTATGAGGATAGGAGGAATTCACTGGGTGAATGGTGAAGGGATAAGTTAATTAGAGTGTAAAACACAGGGTTTAGGATTTCTGTACAGGGGGGTCTAAAGAAGTAAGATGGAGGAATTGGGGCGTGTCCTGTGCTTCTTCTTCTTCTTCTTGGCCTCCATCTTCTGTGGTGATGGTGGCACTTTGGGATTGGTTATTACTAGAAATGCACCAGTTAATAAGGGTAGAAGGTATTGGGGAAAAATTATAAATATTGTATACGTAACTTCAGGTATAAAGATAAGTGACCGCCCTGGGGGCTCGCAGTGTGCTCATGGCTGGCTTGCTGTGCAGACCTCTGTCGGGCTGAAAGAAAATCTTTTAGATAAACAATTAATAAACACCGAGACCGAGAAAAGATCAGAAGTCTCTTCTCGTCCTTTGAAGCGTCGTCTCTTCAAGGCCATCCCTGGGCCTTTCCAGGCCACCTAAACAGCCGAGAAACCAACACTTACTTGGAGAGAATTTGAGGACAATGAAAGTGAAAATGAGGACAATAAAAATGAAAATGACTACCTTCTATATGCAGGGGAAGAGAGGGCAGAGGGTACCAAAATTTAGCATGTGTTTTTATCCTAGTTTATTCCTATGTACACTGAACACCAGTTGTCCTGTCAAGTAGAAAATAGTAGATTGTTTCATTCCCATGTGAATTTTTAAAAATTACTTCTATATCCTAGTTAAGACTATATAAATAAACCTTTCCTATTTTGTTAATTTGACTTGGGTACTATTAGTGTTATTACCTCACTGTTTTAGTCAAGGGGTCTTCTATGATAAATATTAGAAAAATACAAAATAATGCACATAAAAATGGTTAAAAATATGGCACATGGAAATAGAAGATGTCCTGTTGAGGTTTTATATATATATATATATATATATATATATATATATATATATATATATATATATATATATATATGTAATTTTATATCTAGCTCTGTTTTTCTTTGTGGGTGTCATTACAAGTTCATGGGCACTGGTGGGAATCTAAATGTGGGCTATGTTCAAATTGTCTCTAACATGCTTGGTTAACCTGAAGTAAAACCCCAAAAGCTTTTTTCAGCCTAGTATAAAATGAGATTCCAGCTGGTGCTAGAGAAGTCAGTTGTTGCAATATTAATGGGAATTTAAAATTAAATAGCCTTAGTTACAGAGTCCAGATTTCTGTTCTTTTGCAGGTAATGTTCACATTATCTGCTTGATACATATCAACCAGACCAAGCAATGCTGGGAAGAGAGGAAGATAGATATGGGAGAATCCTAAGCCTTACATGCAGATAATTTTTCAGCTGTTGAAACCAGTTTAGTCTTCTTGTGCAAAAGCTATCTGAATTTGCATTTAACCACCTCATCTTACATGGTAGCTGTTCTGGAATGGTGACTTCTCGTTAAGTCCTTGAGTGACTGTTTTTATCATGAAATAACACATTATTCTGCATCCAATTAACTCTGCTATGTTATATATTAGGAGATAGTTTTGCTCTACATTTGCCAGTTACTATAAATAAAATATATATCCTGACATAAAAAACTGTAGGAAGTGTGGTTTTACCAGATTTTAGGTATAACAAGATGAAAAAGGCAAAAGCAGACAAAAGCTCAACTTTGAGAGTCTAAAATTTACTTTTGCAGCTTAGTGTACCCTAAAGCTTCAGATGCAGAGTTCTTTAAGCTAGCTTGCTCTAGTTGGGCCATTGAAAACCAGAGAAGTTAAATTTTGGAAATTCAGCCTGTCTTGATAAAGTTTTGGGGACAAGATTGTTTCTCAGATGTGGATTTAAAGGTGACTGTTTTAAAGATGATGAGCTGTATTTGTGTGTTTCACACTCAGAAAAGGCTGTAACGGTTTGGTTCAGTCCAGGTGATGTGAAGTGAAACTCTTCTACCATGGACTTGCCAAGCATAGGGTCAGCTTAAATTTATGTAACTTCTCTTGATCTTTTTCTTGAAAAAACTTACCTTTTAAATGATGCTTCAGCTAGTATTAGATAACTTGGATAAGCTTAAATGCTTCTTCTCCTTTGCATTCTTAGGCCATTCTTCTATTGTTTAGGTAATGTTCTAAATATTAGTTGCTGTGATCATTTTAGCTTGAGCATTGCTTACTCTGTTTGTTTCATACTGAGCTGTTAAAAACAGGCTTCATCACTGGATCAGTGCATTAAAAAGAACAAGGTTGCAGATAGCTCTTCATTGTAAGTTGAATTATAGCATGTAACTCAATTTCATTTTTTCATGTTGTGTCTTAAGAAACTTTGAAATAATTGTCTATTTTCCAGCTTACAGCGTATTTTTCTATTTGCTTGTGTCTGACAGGGGTGTGTGTATGCATATGTGTAATAAGGGCATGTTGGCAGTTACTACAGTTAAAAACCACCAGGTATCAACTGACAGGTAGAGACTTCTTGGCAGGGCATTGGTGTTCAGTACACAATAAAAATGGCTCTCAAAGTCAGTTCGAGTTTTGTGTTTGGGAAAAGCCTGCACAAGCGAAGCAAATGCCTTTCTGTAAGGTAAGTGTACAGACGTTAGAGGAGCAGCAGAGAAATCCAGAGGCCACACAGAAAGGCAGAGGCAGAGCCAGACTTGAACTCAGAAGTTCCTGGCTTGTGGCCTGGGGCTGAAGCCAGTCATACACAGCTGTATTGAATTGTGAATAGAATGGTGCTTTTTTTCTTTCTCCTTCGTGGATTTAAGGGAACAAAGCTGATTTAACCGAAATCATAATGTGGGTAAAGAGATGGAATTGTGTAATCTGCCTTTCTCAAAATTCAAGAGCTGAAACTTTAGTGTTAAAAGTTGGTTCAGCACTTGTGGGTTTCCGCTTGCCAAGGAGCGTGATTAACATAGCTGGGTCACAAATTGTGACAAATCCTAGTGCAGTGCCTTGAGGTCAGACTAAGGGCTTTTTCTGAGTGTAGAGGAATTCAGGCTTAAAAGCTACTGCTCTGCATGCTACCTTGAGAAATACTAATGACATGAAGAAAATGCCCTGAAATTTGATTTTCTTTGATGTTTTAAAATAGAAGTGAAAACCTAGTTCAGAGACGGTCTGCCTGAAGTTGACTGTTTATTAAACTGAAATTCACATTCTGTATTTAATACTGTGGGGTTTTTAATGAGGCTTTAAACATTGTTATCTTTCAGTGCAGTATGAAAGAAGTGAGAACCTGCTGAAGGTTTGCTGCCTGGTATTTTCTTCCTTCCTGAAGTAAAAGCTTGGAGTAGCTTCTATTGAATGTATGGGCAGCTCTGGTTATTTCAGGAGCTCCCTTTAGGAAGAAGGCTTTGATCTAAAATATTATTATAGAATCAACATCACCATTATGAATTCTTTTTCTTTGCTATTAAAAGTCTTGACAGGGATTTTAAAGTCCATTTCACAGTAAAAGGGACTTCTTTTCCAGGCAAAATGTCATTAATAGCAAACTCTAATAGCAAAGTAGAATTTTTCTTTTTACGTGGGGTACTTTTATTAATCTATGTGCTATGTTTTGCTAACTGAGGCTTTATGCATATGTATAGTAAGGTTATTTTCCTAAATTAGGAATGTGGAACTCAGCCAGAGAATACAAGCAATACAAAAAAAACCCCCCAGAACCAAACAAAAGACTGAGGTGGTTTTTGTTTGCTTACCAGGAAGTAAGTTTAATTTTGTTTGTTGAAAGTAACAAAAACGCTAAATAGTTTTAAAAAGAAGTCCAGGTCAAAAGCTTAACAGTAGAAGTCCATCAAAACAGTCCATCAAAAGCTTAATAGTGGAATACCTCACTCCTGAGGAGTTGAAGCACTGATGTCTCTGGGTGTATGCAATGTGACTGTGCCTCATTCTTTGGAAAGAATTGACTCTGAGTGGTGTGCAATTTGAGGATGCATCTAAAAATTTCATTGATAGTTAATGAAAATCAGAATAATTAATTTGAGTATTACAGTGGTCTGCTTGTTTACTCACCCTCTTTTTTTATGCACTGTCGTGGTTTAAACCCAATGAGCAGCCAAGTGCCACACAACCACTTGCTCCAAACCAAGCCCTGTGGAAAACCCTTTGAGTTTCCTTTTTGGTTTCAGCTGTTTGAGTGTTTACAAGTCCCACTTGCCTTCGGCTGTGGCTTCAGAAGACATTTAAACTGGGTTTGTCAGGTTTGTTGCATAAGCCTGGACCACTTCAGAGGTAGATTTTGTTGTGGCAGGTCTTGCTTTATTCACCTATTACAGCTGGTAATATACTGTAAGTAAACTGTATAGTTCTTCCCAACGGGTCTTCCAGAAATACTGTAGCCATCTAGTGATGAGTTGCTGAGTTTGGGGTTGCTGCCCAGTCATCACCAGTAACAGTGTTATGGGCTAGATTCTGCAATGGTGAGTGGGAGACCCAGATGAGCTTGTTTCATTCTGAGCTGTGTTGCCCCTTAATTTAAGTAGCATAGCTTCAGTGGCTGAATAAAGTTTCCCCCACTCTCTCGTTAAAAGATGTTAGTTAAGTGGAAGCATTTAAAGGGCTGGTTTGACTAAAAATGTTTCCAGTGAAGCCAAATGTATTTTTTTCTCTTTTATACTCTTTAGAAAGGGCATAAGAAAAAGTTGGGTGACTCTTACTTGGTGCACTTCCCTATTTAGGTCAGTCAAGTGTAGGTCACAGTTACTGATAACCATAAGTCCAGTTGGCACCTCCAGCTTAGCAGATAGATTTGATTAAAGCTGAAGGTCTTGTCTTTCACCTAAAATTTGGAATTTTAAATGCTTACATAAGTGACTGAATTCTGTATTGCTTCTACTATAAGGTCATGCTAATTTTCTGCTAGGTAGCATTAACCATTTATCCAAAACAGTGGCTTCACAGAAAGACAGATGCTTTGCACCGGCGGTGCGCATGGAAGCATCAATAAGCTGACAAATTAGATTTGAGGTTCTAGTGTTTAAAGGGCTTTTCTTTCAGCAGGAAATAGTCTCCCACATCAGCTTACGTATTTTGACCTTCAACTTTATATAGCAGCAAAGAGTTGACCTGCCTTTATGCAGAGCTACCTTTCTTAAAGAGGATCGAGAGAAGGTTTAAGTGACTAGATTAGAAGTGCAGTGTTTTGTGGAACAGTGAATATCTGACATCTGTGTCATGATCATACACTGCTTTTGTCTAGTGCCTAAAAAAAGGAAACTGCTGTGTTGCACACTAGTGACATTTAGATAGGAAGGGGTAGTGGTTAATTAAAGATAGGAGTCTTCAGGTCTTCTGTCAGCAGAGGTCAGAATTATATTCGTCACTGGAAAGATGCCGAACTTAGGTAGATCTGTGTGCTGAATGCTTTTCTGATTTAGCTGTTTCTGTTAGGACTGATGCTGAAAAAGGGTGCACACTTCTAACCACTCAGAAGTAAAGAATTTGTGTTACTCGTTGAAGATTATAGTCTGTGAGTTTTATGCATATATTTCTTTGACATCACTGAACATGAGAAATGTCTAGTTTTGATTAAAAATAATCTTGTGTAATGCAGCAAGGCAAAAAGTAGCCTAAAAGTAGCAAACACTACTTGGATGGAAAATTTAACAGGACAAATCAGCTTAATCTTGGTACTTCAAAAATATGCTAAATGCTAAAATTTCATTTATATCGCTATAATTTTTACCTCACTTTTTCTCTTGTAACTTAACATTTTTATTTTCTGTGTACTGTTGTGGTCATGTTCTTCTGTAATCTCTGAGGTGGCAGTTCAATAGTTTCCTCATTCTGGATTCTTTTCTGGATTACGTCTTACTTTAGAATTTCCCACTTCCGTAACAGAAAAAGAGAGTGGCCATGCCTGGATGATTATCCATAGCCATGTTGTACATGATCTGCAAGTTCCTGTCATCTTAGAATTTTTGTATGTTGAAGAAATTTTCTGACAAGAATTTCCATGTTGTGAAGGAATGCAGCCTTTCTGGAATAGAGAGATTCTAGAGCTGGCTTGGTTTACAAGAGAAATGTCTTCTTTAATAGTAATGTGTAGTTAGTTATAAAATGTTTCCATCTTTCTGAGTGTGAATGGACATGTGTAAGCAAGATGTGTATTCAGTCCTTATTGATTATTTAATATTTTGAAAAATTTCTTAAGTTACCTTAAACTACTGTATTCAAAAGCAGGAGATACTTACATGGGCTTGAAGTTATGAATGGATCTGGTACTCTATCTGTGAATGACTTAAGCAGCAAGTGAAATTCATCACTTAAGCTGTAAATTATAATTCCTGGAAAGAGACAAGGAATGAGATTTCAGAAATCTTGCCTACTGCACTCAATGCAAATAGAAGAAGCTCTCAGATGGCTGTGTGCTGAGATTGGGCAGGCACCAATTCCATAAAAATTGCAGCCATAGTTAAAAGAAATTCTTTCCTGATGGGAGACTACCCTTGGTTTAGACAAATGCCTGAGGATACAGTGAACACTTTTCACTTAAACTTTCTAATGTCATTGCTTAAGAAATAAGGAAATGATTGTTTATTTAGCAATTAATAAGAGTTGCATGTCTAGACTAGGTGGTTTAATCTGTGCTTTATTTCTAGAAGGCATGAAATAAAGTTAACTTTTTAAACAAAAAAATGCAACTAGAGATTGGTGCACAGTATCAGGACTGTAAAAATGGATGAATCAAAAATAGCCTACCAGATTAGTGACTGTGAGAGGTGGCAATCATCTCTGCTTATTAATGGACTATTTTCTAGAATTTATTTTGCTTCTGCCTCATAACTGTTGTGGCTACTTAATTTAAAATAAACTGTTAAACAGGTATGATTGTGTGGCCTGCAGAATGCTGTTCTCCTCCCTCTTACAGTCTTTTTGAAGTGGAGAAGAGACATTTCTACAGTTTTCTAAGGTGCCCTCTATGGGTGTCTCAGGCTGTGCACAGGTAATGGGGAAGGTGGGCACTACAGTGTTGAGCACCGGCCTGTGTTTTCCTGTCTCAGTCAGGGAGATGTGTGATTTAGGGTGGCAGGACTTTATTGTAATGCACTGGCTGCTGCTTGTGATGGTTTTGTTCCTTGAATTCTAGTAACTTCCTGCTTTAATTCTTTTAGAAACAACATTTGACTAAGCAGTGGTATTTCTAGTGGTAACTGTGGTGTTAACTTGATTTATCCTTGGAGTGGTCTCTTTAAAAATGGATTTATCATCAAGTAGTCACAATTTTCTGTGGCCTTACAAAGCTCTTGAGTGAACGTGTAATATCCTTCCTGATAATGCTTTCTGTGGCATACTGACAGCTGTCTTACCTTTCCAAACATAGCTTGCCAAGAGCATGAGGAAAAATTATAGCTTAAAAACCTTCAAAGAGTGAGGCATTTCTACATTGCTGTACATTATGTGCACATAAGGTATGCTTGTATGCATGTGAGAAAGAGGTGGGATTTTTTTCCTTACTGATATTTATTTGCTTTCTGAATTACACTGTGAAAGTTTTCCTGGGAGGTTGCTAAAATAGAAGGAATTTTCCTTGATACATACTCAGTCATATCTTAACATGCAGATGTATGATACAATATGCTTAGGAATTTAATGTTGGCCTTTAGAATTATTGCTAGAATATATGTTTATCACAAAGACAGAAGGGGGCATAGCTAATGTCAAATTTGGTGTTCTTCAAAAGCACAGCATAAATTTGAGTCTTTGAAATTCAGGGATATGTATAGTAATGCCACTTACACTTACCATTATGTTTTGGTGGTCTGTATCTTTTCCACTGTTTTTACAGTATCCTGTGCAAACAGCAAACCAGTAGATTTCAGAGTTTTGATGTGATGCTGTTAACTGGGAAGAGTGATCAGCATTGCATATGAGTGCTGAATTTGCAGTTGAGGAGAGGCAGAAATGAGGTTATAGATATTGAGAGTGCAAGTGGTGCTTGTAGATGCTGTATGCCTTGGTGAGAGTGTTTGGTTCTTTATGCTATTCTGAGATCTCAGGTAATCATTTTCTTAGAATGCCAGAATCAAATCTTTGTCCTCAAAACTCAAGTGATTATATGAGGACATATAATGAGTTTGGAAAGGCTTTGAATTTTTTGGCTGCTTAAGCAGTTTCACAAGGAAGGATTTTTTGTTTCTTACAGTTCAAAACAAGTCACATCTTGCACTTCTTCTGTGTTTGTTTGCATTTTTCCCATTTCCTGCACAGAGTCTTTATAATTCTCTCGTTTTCATTCTGCATGCCAATGAATAATTTCAGATTACATCTTAATAAGGCACGAGTCATGACATGGAGCATTGAGTTGTGATGTTTTGAATAATTTATTGATCTCATTTTTGAATGAAAAATTACTAATGAAGAGGATGGGCCAGCTGGTTGCAGTAAGAAGGGTGAGAAGCAGCCTCTGGGGATGACATGCTTCCACATCAGGCTCTGCAAAGAATGTCTGTGCTTACCATATAACCTAAGCATCAAACACAGTCATTTTTCAGTGCCCCTGAGATCTTGGTGCTTTAGAAGTAGATGTCAAGTCTAGCATATTTCTTTGTTTTGAGCTAATTCAGCAGAATGAAATTCACTTTTCTTCAGTGTTTGAGAGTGTATCAAATTTCTTAGTAAGAGCCACACCTTCCATTTATTCACTTACATTTTAGGAGTAAGTCTCATGCCTTTGGCCTTTAGAAAGTCTGTAGCAATGCAGCAAAGAGAAGACTTTAATTCCCTTGTGATTTACCTAGTTTCTTGAGCAGGGTGTGCAGTCTGTCATCCTCATTGAGGATCTAATGAGATCTGATCCCTGCCTGGCAGCCTTTTAACAGCAGGTGCAAGCTCCCAAACAAGAGGAGGGCATGGTGTATTAGCAAATGACTCACTTCAGCAGTGTCGTGTGCATTTACAAATATTGCTCCATCCTGTCAATGGTGCAGTGCATCTGATCCTAAAAGCCATTTGAAGGACATGGCTTATGGGATTGAATTTATCAAGGTAACTTTTATCAGTGTTTAAATCTTCATACAAAAGTGGGGAAGGAGGAAGTTTATATCTGATTTCATATTGTAAAGAAACATTGAAATGCATGCCAGAGTTGATGTATGACAGAACAGTATTTTAATTATACACTTAGAGTGGTAAATGTATTTAAGCTTTTTGCTTTTCACTCTGAAACACCTGGCTTGCAGTTTAACATTGCTGTTTCACCAGATTTTAGGTTTTTATTACCTGTGGTTATCTATAGACAACAAATATCAAATAGTAGCTTTATAAAATAGAGTGATTTATTGATGCAGTAAATACTGTATCTCTTTACTACTGGCACAGGGAATCCTGACCTTATGTAGTCTGCAGTGGAATCTCGATGACCCTACTACAACCATGGTCTGTAACATTATAGTTGTAACTCCTTTCTTTGTATACATGCAGTCCTCCATGACTTAGACTGACTCAAAAAAGTGTGAGAAAATGCTGCAACACAATTAGACATTTTGCACAGGATATCCATTACTAGATAAAAGCTGGGGATCAGCAGCTTTGTGAAGGTAATGAAACTCCACTGAGTACTGGCTAAAATCACATATCTGTGCTTTTCCACACATGGAGAGCTCCATGTTAATGGTTGTCTGTAGCAGGTCTGTTTGTTTGGAGGGCACATGATACCATCACTGTCAGTAAAGCTGCAGACTGAGAGGCTGCTCCCTCTTGGTTTCCAGATATGTTGGGATACATCTCAGCAGTATTTGATCTCGAACTTGGTCTTACTTCTAAGTGGCAATGAGTTGATTAGACTCTTCAAGACTTTTTTTGTTGAGGATTGGGTGACTGGTTTAACTCAGGAAAACTCAGCAACTTTGTGCTGTTGGTTTTTGAAGAATTAGTGGGGGTGGAAGGCCATTTATTGAAGCCAAGCTGTTAAATTTCATCAGTCCTCTGTTGAAGGCATAATGCATGAATGATAACATAAACTATGTTAAGGAGCTGTTGTCCCATGTAGTGAGTAGGAAAAAATGCTTTGTGTGATGAAAGCTGTGTACCAAATATAATGCTGAATTGCTCTCTGGTTTTGTGCTACAGGACAACTTGGTGATACACACCTTTATTGCCCAGAGACTTAAGTTTCTGCTGCCAGATTGTCCTTTTGAAAGGGTGAAAAAAATCCAAAACACCATGTCCAGGCATTCATTCAGTAGCCAAATGAAAAGCATACTTTGTTATGTAAAACACAACACACAAACCTGTTTTCCATTCGGCCAACTAATTCTTTGTCAGCCTTCACTGAATCTTGTTATTTTGGTGCAAAGGAAAATTGGTTGTTGAACTATTAAGAATGTTTTAAAAAATAACCGTGAAAAACCTGAAGGTCTGTTGGGGTGACATTACATAATTTTTCATTGAACTTCTTTGTTAACATTGCAACAACAGTCTCCTTTTCTCATACAGAGTTCACTACAAAGTGAATCTGCAAATATTTTTAGCACAACTTGTTTTGTCTTTCTCCAAAGCAGAAGTATTTTTTGCTGACATTAATGTCAGATTCTCTTTTCTTTCAGGGGAAAAAATGAGTAATGAAAATTAAATGGAATTTAAAGTGAGTTTTTAGCAGGAGTTTAGAGCTGGTCATCTTGGGGTTTTTCAGTAGGTTAACAACAATTTTAAGAAATACAAAAATTAATTTCACTTCTGTCATTAAAATCTGCAAATGTGGCAGTACATAGAAGCAATTAACTTGCATATGTTTCATTGTGGTCAGCTTTCACAGTAAAACTGTCAGTGTTTTGGGTTGATTTATTGTAGTTCAGTTATTGGAAAGAGAAAACAGATGCAAAAGAGTCATGTTTGTTGCAGGTCAGATGTGGACATGTTATCTCAAGTTATAAGATCGCTGAGTACTCACTCAAGTGATGACTCCAGTATAGTTTGTGAATACAGTGCACTTTATTGGACTTGTGGTTATTTCTTTAGAGAATGGGCATTGAGTTCTCAAAAAAAAACCAACTGATATTTTGCTTCCTTAATCACTGGAGTACATGATTGAATGTTAGGAAGTAGCTTACTTGCAGTTGTGAGGTCTGAATTCATGTTTGAATTGTGTCTGAGCTCAATATCACTAGGTAATTTTAATTTACCAAAGAATATCACACTCATACTTATCTTCACTAAAAGAAATTGCCAAACAAAAAATACAGTATTTTTAAAAAGTCTCATGAGAACTGTTTGCTGTGTTTGGAGGAAGAGAGAGTTAGTGTCTTCCTAAGAATGCTGCCTGAAATTTAGTGTGGTCTTTGCAGGATTGCACATGACCAGGTTTTATAGTAATGTATTGGTGATCAAGGGCTCTTCACATCACATTTGAGGTATTAATGTCCTTGTTTCTAATGGAGTGCTCCTTAATGGCAAGAGCCGTTTCTCTCCATACTGCTGACTTGTCCTGTGGCTTTGAACATAGTTATTTATTCTTTGCTTGGGTTTACTCATGTACAGAATTAAGTTTTACATACGTCTTAGTGTTGTTGCAATGCTTAATTAATATTTATAAAGGCCTTTGACATCCTGTGATGAAAGGAACTCTGCAAGTGGTCAGTAGTGGTATTATTTTATTAGTGAAAATGCAGGAGGAGTCAGAAGGATACCAGTTTTGAATTCAGAGTGAGCAATGGAGTCATTCTGTAACCTTGAGCAGGTCATGCAGTCTCTTGTTTTGTTACATATCCTGGGAAAGCTCTGTTTTGCAGCATGTGTTATTAAATGCCATCCTTTTCTCCCCCAAGTCCATTCTAAGGGAAAAAAGGTAAAAAGTAAACAAGCATACACAACTTTACTGAGCTGCTAAACATAGCAGGTATTTCTTAAGGAAACAGATCATTAACGGGGGCAGAGGGTGAGAAGGGAGTGGATGTGACAGTTGCATTTCAGAGTCAACATGAGAACTTGAGCGTGTGTTATCTGCTCACAGACCAGACTGGATTTTGCCTGTTACCGATCTCTCTCATTTGAGTTGAGTATGCAACTTCACTGTATATAATCTTTATTGCATTCTAAGAGCTCACTAATCCATGGTACTCAGCTGGTAAACAAGTTCTTTCTTCAGGCTGAATGTTGCCTGTATTTGAGCTTTGTGATTGTCAAGATTGATAGTCAGCTCTTATAGCATCTTGTATTTGACTATTGCATAATAATATAAATCTCAGTCACTTGTGAGGTTTTTTCCTCAACTGACAGAGGAAGGTTATGATTACATACTGTCATTAAAATTACAAGATAGTGAGGAACTTTTGAAAAGTATACATCTGTTTCAAGACTGAGCCAGCTAGACATTTACCTAATTATATAAGGCACAGTAGCATTAAATAGTTCTTTGCCATGCTTCACACATGCAAATACAGGGCTTTTTATTTCCTTTATTTTTTTATTTCCTACACAGTGCTATATCTGCATTTTATTCATTGCACAAAATGCATAGGTGTGGTTTAGAACAAGGGGCATCAGAACTTTTATTTGAAGTACTTCAGCAAGGTGAGCAGCTTGCCCAGTGAAGTGTGAGGCATGGCTGAATGTAAGTGCCAGTTTATGGTTGTGCAGTACAGTGAATTCAAATTGAAAGCACCTGGATCTTTGTCCTGCTTTATTGCAGTCTGGCTGGACAGCTTGTTCCTGGGGGCTTTATTACTTGTCTTTAGTCCTGCTTCAGCTCTCAGCTTAGCTGGCCTAAGGATGAAGAGGAGCAGTGTTTGTCCCTACTGAGAATAAACAATGGTTTGTAGTCTTGAAAAACAGCAGTTATTTAAACCCCCATGCTTTATATGACCCTAGTTATAAGCCTTAATTTATGGAGTGTGCCTTGTAGTAATGGAATATTAAGAATTTACCTGCCTGGCTTCAGCTGAACATATATTTAGGTAGATTTGTTCCAAGATAGAGTAATTTGTTGAGATTTATACAGCATTTTCCAGAGCTGCAAAATATGTTACTTGCTTCTGCCTTAACTTAGACTTCCTGATATGGATCATGGCAGGCCTGGAAGTTTGTAACTGAATATTTGCAGCAAGTAACTGAATGAATTTTCTTACCTGTTAAAAATAAATATTGCCTCAGGTAATAAATGGAGTGGAAAATACAAACCTTAATACCTTTGCCAAGAAAATCTGAGCAAGCTGTACAGAGTTGTTTGAACTTCTAATACATTTAAAAAACAACCTTAACTTGCTGGTTCTTCCACTTTGACCTACAACCAATGAATAATAACTTAGTGTGGAAAGCCTTGTTCTTAACTTCACACTGATAAAATTAAATACATTCTACCTTTAGTATTCTGATTTAGTATAATTAAAATAATGACTTACAGTTTGATAAATGTTATTTTCATTACTACAGTGCCCTGAAGCACTGCATGTGGAAAATTTTATAATATTACACAGATCTGGAGGTATGTAATGTGCTTGTCAGACTTTTAACTTGCATAAAGTGTTTTGGTTTTTGTAGCATATAAATTTAGAGTGTTTCTTTGGAAACTGAATAAAAGTAAGCAGTCAGATTCCTTCCAAAATGAAATGTAAATTACACCACTCTGCAACTGCAAGGGTATCCTTATAATATCCTCATGCAGGTAGAATTCAAGCATCTTGCAGTTCAGGAGAAGCTGCCTGTAAGCAGTATGACTGTGTCTTGGCTTGGTTTCGTGAGGGATTTTTTCCCAGTAATTCAATAGCCACTAAATAGAAACTGCTTCAGTGATATTTATATTTTAATTTTTTTCTTGATCTGAAGTGCCATATCATGAATGCTAAGAAAGCCTCCAGTATTTTCAAGTGTGTTAAAAAGTGCAGCAAGTAACACTGTAATAATGTTGTCTGATGTTTTCTTTATTTTCACCTTCCTCTTTAAGTGTGTTCTTTATCTGTAGATAGTCTGGATCTTTACCAGGATGGCTTTTAGGTCCTAGGGTTTTATTGACTGAGAAGCACAAATATATATATAAATGTCAAAGTTTAAAATAAATGTAACTGCTTGTTAAAGATTCTGTATAATCCGGTTTTTTACTGTCTGTGCAGCCTATGCTGGTGCCACAAACGATGTTCTGGCAGAAAATGTTTCATTTGATTAAACTGTATTATACTTATCAGTATTCTTTTCTGAAGTGTCACATGCTGACATTAAAACAAGTGTCATAATTGTTGTGTGCACTGTGGCATAGTTACCTTACTATGGGAAATAAATAAATTTCCTATGACTCTTTTAGTGTTGAAAAATAATTCTTTTCTTGGCATTTAAGACAGAAGTTTGTCCTCTAAGAAAGTACAGAGTTCTTTTGTTAAAATCTAATTTATGCTGTAGTCAGGAGTTGGCATTTCATTTTTAACTGCAGTTGTACTGATAGTAAGTATTACTTTAATAGCACTTCTCATACATATCTACAAGAATGCACTATTAAGGTGGCAGTAATACTGGTGTCCCAGTTTGTAACATGTTCAAAGCCCCAGTAAGACATTGGCAAAGCTGCCAAGAGAGGTTTGAGCCTCACTTGTTGAAGTGACCTGGGCTGCTGACTGCAGTGGTGTCTGGTACAGACCTGGAGTGGAGGGTGGCTCATTTAGCTGCCTGCTGCAGTCCTTCTGCAGAGCATGTGTCAGTAATTAGTTTCCTGCTCACTGGACCACTAAGTACAGAGCTGTGCTTTTGTTCTATGCTAATGCATTTTTAGAGGAAGTATTCCAGAGCTGCATTTCCAGCTGGTGACACAGAGCTGGTCCTAGTCAGCAGTGCACTGGCAGCAGGGCAGTCTGGTGCTGCTCATGTTCAGCATGTGTATTAAGGACGTGCTCTGTTGGGATGGAACAAACCCTCAGCACCTTTGCAGGTGATACCAAATGAGGCTGAATGGTTGACACCTCTGGAGATTAAGGTTGTCATTCAGGGGAAATGCAGTAGGCTGGAGAAAAGGGCCTGACAAGCCTCTTGAAATTTAACAATTGTAGATGGAAAGTACTACACCTGTGTCAAAAGAACCCCCTGCTATAGCCTAGGCTAGACATCCACTGATTAGACTGTAGCTCTGCAGAAACAACACCTGAAGGTCCTGTGGAAGAAAAAGTAGAATGTGAATCAGCAGGATGTCCTTGCTGTGAAGAAACCAGCCATGTGCTGTGCTGTATTAGCAAGGATATAGCCAGTGGGTCAGGAGAAGGCATTCAACGCTTTGAAGTCCATCTTTAACATACTGTGTCCAGTTTTGGCTCTCATAGAGGGAAGACAGTGATCTTGAGGATTGCCAGCTCTCTCTTCCCAGTGAAATAAGTGACTTGTGTCCCTGTAGCAGGCACAGGTTCTTCCTTGATTTTATTCTGGTAGCTGTTACCCTTTTACTGGTCTGTGCTGTTTCTTGTGGCTGTCAAAATGACACAGGTATTTTTATTGGCAAGCGCTTATAGATAATGCAGCTTTCTACATGTGTGAGTAGTTTATAGAGGAAAAGAAAGCTTTTTGATCATCACATAAAATCTTTAAATCCTGAAAGGAACTGTGTCTTGCCCAAGGGATGTCCTAAAAGACTACATTACCGGACATCTTAATTACAGGCAAATTTCTGACCTCATGTTTTGCCACTCTTGGGCTAATTTTACCAGATTTTACAGTTGTCTAAACGCACTTTACCTGTGTCTTTGGTGTGCATGGTTGTGCATGCTATGAAATAATAATTATAGTTCTGCAAGAGTTCCAAAGTGTTTAAAGGCTGAAGTAGGGGAGAAAACTTGATCAGATCTTACGTTTTAGAATTTTGGCTGTAGCTCTCCATTTTCTTAATGCTTTCCTTTTTATCAGTTGGCTAACATGTAGGAACTTCAAACTGTATCTGGAAGCCAGTTTTTTAATATATCAATAGATAGAAATTGTACAGCTGGAAAGAGTGTTTCTGCTTAAAGGAGTGCAAGCAAGAAATACAGAATTTTTTAGAATCTTTTATCTTTTTAACGTATTTCAAGGTTTTCTTATGAACAGTTGACTCTTAAAACTGAAGTTGCCCCCTTCAGTTGCTGAAGAGCTGAGAAAAAAACCTCAATTTCTGTGAGCATTTGTTGTACTGTAGGGCTCATATCATCCAGCTCTTTAAAGAGCCCTTTATGCTCATGTATAGAATATATATAGAACACACCACAAAGATACAGATAGATAACGGTGCATATGGATACATCACAAAATTCTATCTGTAGACTACACGACAAAGAATTAATTTTCCTCTGTTAACAAGTGTAATAACAGTTGGCGAGGAGCATTCCTTAGAACATGTCCTTTGAGCTGAGTGAGTTTGCTGGTGTGTGGAGGTGTTGTTGTCCCCAGCAGTGGCCAGCTGCTGATGCTGGGCTGCGATAAAGGCGTATCGCCGGGGCCAGCCACGCTGGTGAAGTGCGCAGCTCTCTTGCTCTGACGCTGTTCTGGCTTCCAGCCAAAGAGAAGAAAAAGCAGCTTACTCTTGAAAAGGAATAATCTTTTGAAGATGCTGCTTAAGAGCACTTCTAAAAACACCCTTTCTGTCTTTTATTTAATACGTGGTGAGTACGTATTGTGTTTGTATAAAATCCACAGCTTTCCCTGGGGGAGAGAGAGAGGACAGGCTTTTATCTTACATATAGTGTGTGTAGTATTTACACATATTGCAAATATGAAAGTCTGAATTTCATACTCTGAAGGGCTGAGTTCTGCTATTGAGATTTCACTTAGATTCAGAAAGTGTGGGACAATAATCCTTTTCCTAGATGGTCAGTTTTGAACCTTGCATCGGTATTGGAGCTTTTCAGTGATGGTTTGAATTTCTCTCTCACTTCAAGCAAACAAATAACTTTTTTCCCCTCTTTAAAGATTTTATACTCTAGGTCTTCAGGAATGCTATTCTGAAGTATCAATTGTTTTTCCTTATAAGCATCAGAAATCACTTGGCCTAAAGTAATTTCATATTCTGTTTTTGTCAGTTCAGCCTAAAGACTGACTTCTAAAATGGCTATCTCCCATGTAAGCATATTTTGTATGGCTGTCTAATCTATACATGCAAACATTGCCTAATAAGAAAGAAGGCTGTGATGTTGAGTATTTTAACTTCTTTTAAAATAAAATGTATTAATCCCATTTTGATTCTTTGATCAGCAAGATCATAACTCTTTATTTACATGGCTTAGTCTAGTGGAAGTAATTTTACCTTTTAGGAATGTAGGGTCTGTCAGCCCTGGAATTTATTCCATGCTGTGTTACATCTTGCTTCTGTTTGATGTTCTCTTTAAATGCACTGGAGCACACTTGCATGTTTGTACATGCCACACTCTTCTCATGCTGCTGAAATAATGAAGCATGCCTGTTGAGTGGGATATGTTAAATGAAAGTGAAGTAAAATTGTAAGGATTTCTATGCTCTAGTTGTGGTGCATTTAATTTTGCTTCATTTTTGGTGTCTGACATCCAGCTTCCTGATATGATTTAAAAGCTTCCATCCCTTTTTCAAGCTGTAGGCTGCCAGTGTTCATTGCTGCGGCAAGAAGGGCTTGCATCTCAAAGAACTCACTTGGGAGTTGGTAGTATGCCTTTTCTTCATTGCTTATGACCCTTAGTTGTAATAATTTTATGCTGTTTAATGCATTATTGTGAGTTGAATTTGCTTCCCATACACTCATCTAAGTTCCAGAAAAAGTCCAAGCAAGTGAAGGTCAAGGACAGAGCTTAGTAAAGAGAAATAAAATGGAAGTAAATGAAAACCACTTGCCAGTGGCAGCAGCAAGGTTTTCTGAAATAGCACTCTTGAAGACATTTCACTTGGCTGTAAGACATTTTGTCCCTGTGTGGATTGATGGGAGCTTCTGTTGTGGAAGTTGCCCCTGGACTTGAACTTGTTAAAAAGTGTTTTGCAACACATCTGAGACACCAGTGTGTGATGCCTAATTCTGCTGATATCCAGGCTGTATAACTTAATACCGAGAAAACTTTCAGCAGTGTTGAGAAGTTAGGTGCTTGTAGTTCACTTGAAATCCTTTTGCTTCAAATCTGGACCAGTATTGGATACCTTATTGTTGGATAAATTTCTGGTTTAATCGAGTTTTGAGTCTTTCCAGCTGTTTCCAAAAGACTTAAAATATATTTGTGGTCTGATATTTTGGATCACTAGAGGCTTATCTGTAAGAAAGAGTTATTAATAGCTCAGGTTTTGCTTCTAAGTGGCAGTGGTCTGTGCGTGCAAATCATTCTCTGCTTAGGGTGAAGGCCTTTAGTTCTGGCTGATGGCTTGAGGGAAGACTTGGCAGTTCAGGTGATGTGGTAGCTATATAGATAGAAAATTGCTTCTGGTCCTTCAAGTGTGGTTTCAGTAATCCCAGTGTTCTGAAAGAGGATACACAGGTTGGCTCACAATTTGGAAGCAGGTTTGTAAATTGCCCTGTGCTTATCACAGCACAAAGAACAGCGTTCACCTGTAGAAGTTTATTGCCACTCCTGTGTCACAGTGTAACTTACTCAAGTTGACTGTGCTGAAATGAGGTAAAGTGTGAGGTCAGGAGGAGGGAGGAGGACTCACAGTACTGGCAGCGCACATCTTCACCTGTGAGGAGCTTCCAAACTCTCACACCATTGTCCTGGGGTGTCGCAAAAGGGAGTTGCATGCACAAAAGTGCCATTCTAGGAGTCTTCATTTCTTACATTTCACTTTTACCTTTTTTGTGCAGTTTTAGATTGAGGGTGACCTAAGAGGATTATGGGGTTTGTGTGGACTAATTCTGTGTGACGCTTTATCTCTGCCTATCAAAGTGTGCTGGCAGCAGATAGTGTGCAATATGTGGTGCGTCATCTCATCTCACGGTTCAGTTTGTGACAACAAGAGTTGCCTTTGAAGGCAACTTCTGTCCTCTACCTGTGCCTTAAGCCCATCGTGTTGTCAGAACAATCTCTAAAATAGAATTTTCTGGAAAAATCAGTATTAGAATTTTACAAGAAATGAACAATTTCCAAAAACAGGTAAATTGTTTTGAGGGAGAACTTGTTTCTTGAATGTCTGGTTTTGCTTTTTTTTCCCCCCCTAAAATGGATGTTTTGATAACATGGGCTTCACAACTGTTTTCTGTTATGTCTCTAGTTACTAGTGGAAAAAAACCCCTCTTTTCTCTAAAATAATTTCTTTTGATTTAGGCAGAAGAGGTTGTTTTAAGAACATAGATAAGGTGTAATGCATCATAGATACTGGATTTATTTGGGTTTGCGTTTTTTAGAATGAAGATAACGTTTTGGATTACAATTTACAGTTTCTCATAATCTGTAAACTGTTAATATGCCTTACTTTAAACACTTGGAATTAAAATCTGTAATATGCTTTTAAAATACTTCTCAGTTATGTTGATTCTAAGATTTTGTGGGAGATCTTAAAGTGCAATTAGGTCATATTTTTAGATCAACACATGTTTTCTTGGAAAAAAAAAAAAAAAAAAAAAACAGATTAAAAAGCTGGCTGCTGATTGCTATTTAGCAGACTTCCTCTTCAGGGTTGTGTGTCCGTGTTCCCATTACAGTGTGCTCATAACAAAACCCGGAACCACACCCCATTGTATTACTCTAAATTCACTCTGCTTGCAGTTGATGGGTTTTCTCTCCCTGTTGATCTCCTCAGTGTGAGTAGCTGTTTACTGGAAAGCACATGATGGACCCTGAGTTTCAGCAGGCCAGGAAGAACTGTTTTGGCTAATAAGATGCTAATGGGCAGCATTATCTCTGGAATAAAGCCAGGAGGTGATTGAAAGCTTTGTTGATGTTGAATTTCTCAGCACATTAACACTGCAAGTTAAACTTGTATTCAACAAGCATCTTGCAATCAGCTGAAGGGGGAAATCATCTATCATAAAACAAATGTTAGTGAAATGCATCGAAGAGTAGAATTGGGAAGGCAGCACTCTGTGTTCCCCAGAATAACAATAAGATACTTACCCTTCTAGTTCAGTGATCTTTCACCGTGGTTGTACCTTGTTAGTGTGTCTGTAGCATCTACTCTTGCTCTGTCATTTGGAAAGTGTAACTTTGTACCTCTGACGTGTTTGTGAGGTTTCGCTCGGCGCTTTGTCAGGATCTCCTTGGTCTCCTACGTGTGGTGAAGCCCAAGTGTTCACATAGGCCCTTTCTACCTTAGTAGAGCTTATGTGAGTTGAAGCCTAAATAAAGTTTTGGTAAATGAAGTAAACCAAGTGTTGGTTGCTGCTGTGTTGTGGTTGTTGAGGATGCACCCAATGGAATATTAAATCTCTACTAAAAGAGCAGAAGGGGAGGTTGTCATGCAAAGCAAAAGGGCTTCTCTGCAGCCTTAGTCCACATAGATCAAAAAACAAGGCAGCGGCAATTGCAATCTCCATGTCCTAAATTTATCACAAAGGCAGACCATAACTAGGTGATTACTTTCAGGCTATGGATCTTTTGTCCTGGAATCCTTTTAAGGCTGTATATCACTGTAAGCCGTAGTTTCAGCTGTGATTGTGAATGTGGTTCTTTTCTCTTTCTTTCCTATTCCTTTCTCATCTGCTCACAAAAATAAGGAAAGTGCTTTTAAGTAGAAAGCTGCCTGTGTGCCAAGCAGTTAATGGAAGTCATTTTGTATTTTGATCCTACCATTTTTCAGCAGCTCTTTTGAGACATCTCCTTTAAAACATCTTTTTAAACATTTGCCTGCTGCAAGAAAGTTTTTTGGAAATAGTGTATAGTTGTAGCATGCACTGCAGCCCAAAAGGCATACACAGCTTGACAAGATAAAAGTAGTAAACATAGTAAAAGTAGCATCTTAAAATGATGAGGGTGTCACAGGAATGCTTTTTCATCTTGCTCACAATCTATGGCTCAAAGAAAATAAAAAAGTCTGTCTCAATGCTATGACAGGCAGTGCAAAGTACACTAAGCCCCCCAGTGCTTCACTGTAAAAAGTGTAGTAATTGCATTTGGTGATAACCTCAGGATGTTGTTACTAAGGACTCATCTTGCCCTTATCAATTTTATCCATCCATGAAGAAAGGGAGCCCAGCTTCAGGAAACCACAAAGTAATTTATTACTCTCTGTAGGACCTTGGTCATTTAGAGAGTTCTTGGAAGTCCTCAATCAGGAAGCTGTTAATACATGGCATATCAAAATACTTTTGTAGGCATCAGTTGTGTAAATGTCTCTTTGCACCCTGGCTTTGGAGTAATGAGTGAAAATGAAAAGAAGGACATTTCTTTTACCTTTACTGTATAGATGCAATTCAAGGAAAAGTCTGTACAACATGACAGCAAAGCTAACTCAACTCTTTTTTTAAACTGTGGTCAAAAAAGTCCTTTGATTTAGGTGTAAAAAAAAAAAAAAATTGTTCAGTACTATTATAAACTCTAGTTTTGTTTTTAATACTGTTCTGATTTTTATAAAATTTTCTTCTTAAGGATTGTGGAATATAGTTGTTAGTTGGTTCCCATTTGTAGAGTCTCTGATCCTACTCCTCATCTGTCAAATCATCTTTTTACATTAATGATGTTTGTCTTAATCTTTCCCTATAAAAAGAAATTACTCCAAGTAAGCTGGAAATTTGGCCTTAAATTTCTTTATAAGGAGGTGAAGAGAACTGGTTAACAAAAATGTGATTCACCATAGAAACAGCTCAGCCAATAGTATGTATGCAGTAAATTAACTATTCCATGGTACTTTCATATTTAATACAGAACATAGCAACAAGATGATGGCTTGGCAACAATAGCAGCTGCATGTATTTTTTTTCCCCTTTTTTTGAAAGAATGTTCTTGTGGGAAAAAATAGATTGCCTGGAAAGTAATTTATATTACAAGTTTCATCACAAAAGTTCTGTGGGTGGATACAATAGCCTAGAAATTAAATTAGAGATTTGTATAATAAATGATAGGTTTGATTTGATGTGACACTTCTAGTCTCTTACAAGTGACATAGCTACAGGCAATAGAATAATCTCTTCCCCTTGTGAAGATAAATGTTGTATCAGACCAAACTATCTTATATTAAATTACAACTTGCCTTTTTATTTTTTTACCATATGAAAAGATTTATGAGAGTCTTCGTTAAATAATAGCATGACCCAATTATAGGAGTACTTTGGCCAAAATGTCTTGAAGATATTTTCTGTTATCAGCTGTGTGATTAATTTATGTGGGAAACTGCCTCAACAGACCTGATCTGAAAAAAGGAATTTTCCTTTATGCAGCATGTGGCATGATTGTGGCCATACTGAGCTGGAAGGTGCTTTTCTTATCACAATTGGATGGAAACCCTCAGCTAGAAATGAAGTATGATAAGAGGAGTGTGATAACTTGACTGTCTCTCTTGCAGGGAAGAGGTTTATGGTCTGTGTGGCTCTTACACAACTTGATTGTACTCAGACCATTGTTTCTCATGTTTTGGCAGAGAGAAGGAGCAAGAAAGGGAAGAACAGTTAATGGAAGACAAGAAAAGGAAGAAGGAGGATAAGAAAAAGAAGGACTCTGCTCAGAAGGTGAGTTTTGATATTTGAATTCTTTTATCCAGCTGAAACATAAATAGTGGTGGTAATAAGATGTTAAAATTTTTGTGTTTGAACTTAAAAACGGATTGGTGAAGAGTGGTGCTCTTTAAAAGCACTTTAAAGACACCACTCTTAGAGTGATGCTTCTTTAAAGAATCTTTTTTGCATCATTTTCCTGGAACTGAAGTGTTTAACTTGGATATTTCTTCTCCTTAGAGTACTATGTAAAATGAAAGAATTTTTTTGATATCAAGTGTTTAGGTTACTTAATATGGCTTCTTTGGATCTCTCTCTACACAGCTGCTACTTGTTTGAGGTGTTTGTGGATTGAAATACTGATGGGCTTTTGCAATTCTTGCAGTAAAACTGAGTAAATATTTATTAGAGCAGGAAGATCCTTTTTCTAAGATATCATTAAGGAAGTTTATATGAAGTATTTACTACTGAAGATTCTGTTTATGTTTTGTGCTAAGTATTACTTGCATTTTACATTTTCTGTAGCAAATAGCACTTTTACTGAAGTCTGCCAGTTCAAGTCTGAGTTGTGGAGAATTTGTAAGTCGCCAAAAATTGGTTCTGCTAAGAAAACAAGTTTGAAACTTGGTGTACTAGAAGGTCTGTTTTTTGCACAAAACATCTTGCAGGTTGTCCTAGGAATTAACTTGACACAGGAGCTTGAGTCCCTTAGGGCGTTATCCATGCTTTTTACCAGTAAAATCCTTTCTGGGCTTCCCAGTATGGGATAGGTGCACCCACCCTGGAGCAAGTCCAGCAAAAGGCCTTTAAGATGATTAAGGGACTGGAGGATCTGACAAATGAGGAGAGGCTGGGAGTGTTATGACTGTTCCTCCTGGAGGAGAGGAGGCTCAGGAGATCTCACCAATGTACATTAATATTTTGTGGAAGGGAGTAAAAAGATGGAGGCAGACTCTTCTCCACCGTGCCCATTGGCAAAGCATAATGTGTTATGTACATATTCAAAGTCTGCCTAATCATAAAAAGACTCCTTTTTTGTGTGTGTATGTGGCTGGGCCACCATTGAAACAGGTTTCCCAGAGACGTTGTGGTGCTGCCCCTGTCTTTAGATGCTCAAAGCTGAGTTTCACATGGTCCTGTGCAATCCAGTTTTGATGATTTTGTTTCTAATTGAGAAGCCTCTTGGGGCCAGGTGAAGGACAGGTGTGGATTAGAGGACAGGTGGGAACTATGGATTAGATTTCACAGAATCACAGAATTTTCAAGACTGGAAGAGACCTATAAGATCATCTAGTCCAGCCGATGTTCTAACTGTTCAACTAGATCATGGCAGCAAGTGCCACATCCAGTCTTTTTTTAAATTCTTCAAGGGATGATGCCTCTACCACCTCACTGGGTAAATGATTCCAGTTTCTGACCACTCTTTCTGTGAAGTATTTCCTTCTTACTTCTAACTTACATCTAGCTTGACGCAACTTGAGACTGTGTCCTCTTGTTCTATCCGTTGTCGCCCGGAGAAAGAGGCCGACCCCCAGCTCACTACAGCCACCCTTCAGGAAGTTGTAGAGAGTGATGAGGTCACCCCTTAGTCTCCTTTTCTCCAGGCTGAACAACCCCAGCTCCCTCAGTCGCTCTTCATATGGCTTGTGTTCCAAGCCCCTTATTAGTTTCGTTGCTCTCCTCTGGACACGCTCAAGTAACTCAACGTCCCTCTTAAAGTGAGGGGCCCAGAACTGGATACAGTACTCCAAGTGAGGCCTCACCAGTGCCGAGTACAGGGGAAGAATGACCTCTCTGTTCCTGCTGGCCATACCATTTCTGATACTGGCCAGGATGGCATTGGCCCTCTTGGCTACCTGGGCACACTGCTGGCTCATATTCAATCGACTGTCAACCAGCACCCCCAGGTCCCTTTCCACCTGGGCACTATCCAGCCACTCCATCCCCAGCTTGTATTGGTACAGGGGATTATTATGGCCGAAGTGCAATACTCGGCACTTGGACTTATTGAAGTTCATCCCATTTGATTCTGTCCATATGTCCAGCCGTTCCAAGTCTCTCTGCAGAGCCCTACACCCCTGTAGTTGGTCTACACTCATACCCAATTTGGTATCATCAGTGAAACTACTAATAAAAGACTCTAAGCCCTCATCCATATCGTCAATAAAAATATTGAACAAAACTGGTCCCAACACAGAACCCTGAGGGACACCACTGGTGACTGGTCGCCAGCTAGATGTGACACCATTCACCAGCACTCTTTGGGCCCGGCCATCCAGCCAGTTTTGAACCCAGCAAAGGGTATTCCTATCCAGACCACGGCCAGCTAGCTTGTGTAGGAGTATGCTATGGGAAACAGTGTCGAAGGCCTTTCTGAAATCCAGAAAAACAACATCTACAGCCTTCCCTGCATCCACTAGCCGGGTTACCTGATCATAAAAAGTGATCAGGTTAGTTAGACATGATCTACCCCTCCTAAATCCGTGCTGGCTAGGTCTGATACCCTGGCCATCCTGCAAGTCTTGCATGATGGCACGTAATATGAACTGTTCCATTATTTTGCCAGGTATAGATGTCAGACTGACTGGTCTATAATTGCCAGGATCATCCTTTTTCCAGAGGCTGTTCTTGCCAACCTCAATGATGATATGAAACTGAGAGCAAAAGGCTTTACTTTCTTTCAGTACTCTGTTTTTCAGTTGCTTCAGTAACAGATCAGGTGATGGAAGATCAGTGTTCACTCTTACATTCTGTGGGTTTCTGCTGAGAGCAGACAGCGCCAACCTCAGTTAAATCTTGGCTTATCCAGGGCTTTTTCACCAATTTGAGTCTATCAATTTAAACTGGGTGTGGATAAATGTGTGTCAGTTGTCTTCATACAGTTGATTCATCCCCAAATAACAGTGCAAAAGAGCAGTTGCTACGGATAAGGTCTCTCCAGTGTCTTTTTGACTTGGTGTTGGTGCTGTTTAATGTTCAAGTACAAAAAAGGCATGTAGAAACCAGAAAGAGCATACGCTTATGAATAAGGAGTAAAGACTTGAAGATTATGTGCTGATACTGAGTGATAAAAGGGAAACTTGAAAAGGCTGTACTGATCATCTTGATAACAGTGCTGTGTTTATTGAGGAATTGGTGCTTTGAATACGAAAGAGATTTGCCAGCTTTCCTGTGTGGTCTCTCACCTAGTAAGTTGTTCAGTACATATTCTGCCACACTCTCAGGAAGGATAAAGATAAGTAATTTAATCTCTTAGAAGCCAAACTTGACAGTAATAGCTGAAGATAGGTAAGAATAGCAAAGTGGGCAGCCAAATGGACAAAATATAAATGTGTGTGTTCATTCTTACTGGCTTGTGGAGGTGTTCACCAAATAAGCAGCAATCATTTCAGGGTATCATTTTCAAACTGAGTTTGTTTCACATGAAACAATTGTTCTGTCTGGATTGTCGGAAACTTAAAAAAAATAAAATTTAAAAAAATCACTTCGAGGGAAGTTACACAAACAGGTTCACAGCTTAAATATACCTGTGGTTGGTGTCCAGGGAGCTGTTTGGTAGCTCCTCAGTAGACTGAGATTTATTCCAGCTTGCCATTCACTGTGTCTGCTCCCGCCCTGCTGATGCTTGTAGGTTGCCCACAGAGAGATGACAGCTGTAAATATGAGACATTGTCATATTTTTTTCAGCTTTTGAATTTTAGATGAAAGCAATCACAAAACCACATCATTTTGACTAGGAGAGATAGACAATACAGGCAGAAGGTTTTGTTTTGTTGTTTTTTTTTTTTGTCTAAAGTAATTTGTGTTTATCGTGTAGAATTTTTCAAGGATTCAGTAAAATGTTTTTTATCCAAGTAGACAAGTTACTAATTTACTAAATGTGTCTACTGTTGACTCTAGCAAACATATCAGCATTACCAGATTGTGCTAATTAATATTTTTTCCTCTTTTCCTTTAGTAGCCAAGCATCAGGGTCAATTAAGCGTGTTACAGAATCTTTAACTGTCACAGAAGATGATGTAATTTGATGCATACAGGATTTTTCATAAGTGAAGTTGAAAATTGATGTGTGGCTTGGTACAGACATGGTTTTGGCCCAGATACATTTTTATTGTCCTTGAGGCTTTGGGATAGTGTATGTCTGTGAGGTTACAATGCTTAAGATTTGGTATTTTAGTGAATGTTCCACTTTCCATATTGCAGTTTTCATCTTTCCAAAGTAAACGATGCCATAGCAATTTAGTGCAGTTTGTCTTTTTATTCTTTACTGTACAAAGGAGTTCTGGCTTGGTTAGTTTCAACAATAAACTGCTTTTTACTTGTGCTCTCATTATTCTATACTGATGCTGCGTGCTTTCCAGAAATATGGACTAGTTCAGCAATTTCTTTTAAGAATAGGTGTCATAGAACCTGACACATGATGATCTTTAGGGTTTTTCATTATTGTGTAGTGGAGCTCATGATGGACAGGTTCAAAAAATGCTACAATACACACAATTCCAGGGAATATACCAGCGATGTGTTTGTCACTGCTGTAGCTTGAAATCTGCTATGCTGAAACAATGTAGGGTACAGATACAAATACAAACCCATATTGAGTTTGTTGGCCAGCATGAATACTCATTTCAGTCCTTGACTTCTTGTTGCTTTCAGTACATTTACTTTATAGGTGTTGCTGGTACTCTTTGTAAGTGTAGAAATTAATCCAGTAAGGTTTAGAGTTACTTCTCCTTGGAAGAGATGTTCTAGGAAAGGTGAAATGGGAAGATGGCAGAGAGACAGACTGCTGTGGTTACTTCAGGCCCCAACAGTCTACTTACTGTAAGGATACTCTCAACAGAAGGAAGGCTTTGTTACACTTTAACTGAAATACTTCATCTCCAAAATCTGAGAGAACTGTAATGCTATGGGATGTGTTTATTTGTGATTTGGAAGCCATGTTTGGGATGAGGAGGAGGATTGAGTACTTAAAATCATGAGTGAAGTATGATTGTTTCTGCCAGTGACTTCTGCATCAGGCAGAGTTATTATAGCAGTTGTAACACTTCTGAAAACCTTTAATAGATATGTATATATATATATATATAACTAGGAATACTGTTTAGACTTGTGTAGTTAATCAGTTGGTTGTTTTCATTGAACAACAAACTCTGTTATTTTGCTAATTTATTAAGACTGTGATTTAGCACAACATGTTCAATATTTGTTTTGCACTGCTTAAAACTCTATTTACATTCTTGCTCTTAATTTGCAGGTCACAGATCAAAAAACCAAAGGTAAGAATCTTTGATCCTAAGGAGTACTTTTATTGACTTGAGCCAAGATTCAGATCTTTACCAAAACTGTTAGAAAAGGAAGGGGGCATATGAGCAAAGATGAAACACTGAATATGAGTATTCAGAAGAAATAAGTTGAGGTGATTAAAATGGAGAAGCTACAACTATTCTGCAGACGTGTTGTCAGCATTGAAATACTTGAAGAAAAAATGAAGATTGTGGATGAGATAGATTAGCTGAAATACTCAGTTCTCTGTTTTACAACAGTTTTAGACAAATAACCAAGACTGAAACCACCTTTATAAAGGGAATGAAAGACAGCAAAAGTGCTGCTTGTAGAGAGGTACCAAAATGAATGGAAATTTCTTGGGTTTGGAAACTTAAATTAAGGCACATAGAAGTCTAATAGAGAAGACAGGACTGATGAATGAGGATCTTGAAATTTGAACTAAATAATTTAGCTGTTGTAAAAATATATTTAATCTTGCTTTGTGCATCAGTTTTTGATAAATTTTGTGGGGAAATTGCCAGTAGTGAAAGAAAAGCACTAAAATAGTAACTTGATTTTATGGCTAGTAGGAACTTTTTGGGGTTTGGGCAATAAAGCCTATCTAGAGAAATCAGAAAACCCTTAAAAAGTAAAATGTGGTGAATAGTGCATTCATGTTGCCAAAGAGAGACCCACTTGTGTTGATTTCACATTTGTAAAAGTTTTACTAATTGTGCTTACTTTGTCTAGACTCTCTTGAGCAAATTTTGTGATGGTCTTAGCTTCTCAAGGATTTGTGGTTTTCTTCTCCAGTACTTAATAGTCCTGAGGAGCAGCTTGGCTTTGATTAGGGGCACATGGTGACCAGCAGGGCAACCTGAAGTGAGCCAAATACAGTTGATCTGTGTAGGACTGTTTTTTGGGTGAGAGTCAGGTATTACTGCCTTGCTGAAGAGCAGCACAAACAGCAGCAACTCAGATTTGTTACCTCTGAATCCAAAAGGAGGCAGATTATTTCCCATCTTTCTGTTTGTTTAGGCAGTGGCTGTGCAGCCTAGTAAACAGGTGAAAGCTTGGGTTTTGATTTCAGATTTCCCATTAAGATGGTGATGCATAACAATCCAAAAGCCAGTTGAAGATCAGGATGGTGGAGCCAGTTACATTTGACTGCTCATATTTTAAAATTAGTCACTGTCTAGGGTATATTCGTTGCCGACTTTACATTTGCAGGAAATTTTGGGCTTAGAGCAAAATTGATGAACGTAGAGTTTCATCCTAGACTACAGAGTTGCACATGGGAGCAAAATGTCTGCTGCTACTGCTTATTCCTGCTTCTTTAAATTGTTTTTGGTTGTTGAGAAGATGGAAGCTGCACAGTATTTCAGAGATTAGATAATGAAAATGAAGAGTCACAGTGAGTTCTTGTAGCTAGCATAGGTTTAAGTGGAAAAACTTCTGATTTTCATCCTTCCTGTTTTTCAGTGCCCGAAGTGACGAAACCAAGTTTAAGCCAACCAGTGGCTGCCAGCCCAATTGGCAACTCTCCATCGCCACCAGTCAATGGTGGCAACAATGCCAAGAGGGTGGCAGTGCCGAACGGACAACCGCCAAGCGCCGCCCGCTACATGCCTCGGGAGGTGCCGCCGCGATTCCGTTGCCAGCAGGACCACAAAGTGTTACTGAAACGTGGGCAGCCCCCTCCGCCATCCTGCATGCTCCTTGGGGGTGGAGCAGGGCCTCCCTCCCCAGCAGCACCAGGAGCAAACCCAAACAACGCACAACCAGTGACAGGAGCACTGCTGCAGAGCGACAGTGGGACTGCAACAGGCAAGTGATGATAATAAATGGTAGTAAAGGAAGGCGTTGGTGCGTGTCAGGAAAGGGATGGCTGAAATTCTACATAAGCCTGGCATTATATAACAGAACTCAGGTTGCTCTTGGGGAGCTTCTGCTGTTTCAGTGTATAGGCTTCTGTTGGCAGCCATGGATATAATTTTTACTACTAGATGGAACGAGAGGTTTAATTTTTTCAAGTATGCTTTGAGTGGTTTTAATTGGTTGCTGAAATATTCTGCAGCAAGGTAAACGCGAGGCATAAATAAACGGCATTTTATGGTTGTCACTGAGTAGTTCCTAATGGCTCTTCAGGTTTCTTTGACATGAATTTCCTGTCTTGTCACATTTTTGTATCATCTCGTAAAATAGGCACGTAGATGCCAGGTCTGCAAAGGGCAGGTGTCTGTCACATCTTGTCTGGATGAAACACAAAGGCGACCTATTGCTCTTCACTTCTGTTTTTTTGGTAGTAATCTTTTGTACTCAGATAAGCCTTTTTGTACAAGTGGTGACTGTTCTGTTTTTACTTTTCCATTCATTTTGTATTCCAGAAGATAAATTGATTTTAGGGTTGTATGGTGAACATGGGGAAGTTAAAGCTGCTCTTGAATTTTTTAGACCCTTGGTGAATTGCAGTAGCTTTTCTTCTTTAATTATAATAGCAGAACAAGCAAAATTCCACTCAAAATATCTGCCTTTTAAAAAAAGAGTTAGGTGACTTATGAAGTCAAGGACGGCTTCAGTTCTTGGATTTTGTAAAAAGAAATATTAAATACTTGCAAGTCAAGAAGAAGAAAATAACAATACCAGTATGTCTGAGTTTTCTTTGAAAATCATGCCAGATCAATAGGATCATGATTTTTTTACCATTGTGGAAATCAAACTTTTTAGTTCTCTGTGATTTGGAATTAAAAACAGGTGACTTGTACAGAATGAAGTCAGCTATGTGGGATAGCTGTCCTTAATAAATAGGATTCTAGGAAAAATAATAATTCCATTTGTTTTGTGGCTTCACTACTTGAATCCATTTGTAGTGAATCCCTGTTTGACAGAGTATTTATCTTGTCTTTGATAATTGCTGTTTAATAAAGGAGAAGGTGAATGTCAAACTACAATGGCAGAATTTTTACTTATCAGCTTAAAACCAGATGTCTTGGAGATAATTTTTTTTGATGAAACACCTGAAACAAAACATGGACTGAAGTCTGGTTCCTATATGAAATCTTGGTACTGGTATGCCTTCACAGTTATTATAGTAGACTGACTAAGAAAAATTTGTGTTAGTGAAGCATTCTAAAAGTTTTCAAAACTTCTCATGAGCAAAATTTTTTGCTGTTGGGTGTACTGTATGTGGACCATTTTGAAGTATTTTGAGCGGCTCCTTAAGTTGTACGTATTTATTTGATACCTAAGGTTCAACTTGAGGTTGAAATTTGATATTACATGTTCTCATATTTTTACACTTCATTTAATGGTGCATTAACAACTAAGAGGGTACTAGTTGGGCTGTATTAGCCAGTGGTTAGTTGCATTATCCTAGTGTAAGTCAGGAGTGCCAGGAAAGATATGAGTCCTTGAGACCTGCCTCACCCCATCCATTTTTCTGCTCCATAACGAGTTAACTGAGCTGGTCATCTGACTTGTATTAAAATTACGTTAGGTTTGTTTTTAAAACTGATTTCAGTCTGGATGACTTTTGCCTGTTCACCCAACTGAATATCCGTGAGAGCATGGACACCAGCATATGAGAGTGTAGGTGTGCCAGAGGAGTGGGAAGGAGCAGGTGAACAAGAGAGACACTAGGGCTGTGTCTCTCTTATTAGACACAGCCTTAGGTGCTTCATCAAACTGCTTATGGAAGTGCAGTGTTATCTGCCTCGTACCATCACTGGTCCCACCTCACATCTGGCTGTTGACAAACTGAACTTCAGTTTTGGCCCAATGTGGTCGAGCATGTATGCACTGATACTGTGGTTAAATTCATGCCACGTGAAAGAAAACAAAAGCAGGTTCCCAATGGGGAAGACCATGCAGCTTACCTACTTGCTCATATTTTTATATTCACTAGATGGTCATAGGTAGTGTTGCTGACGATAATATCAAAAGTCAACACGTAATCCTTCTTCACATCGACCTTTTTCTACGAGGATTGAAATCCTTCTGCAAAACTAGTGTCCTGAAAGATGACACCAAGGATACTATTGTCTCATACTGATACAGGAGACTGAGGTGATGGGTGTTCTATGTAATTCTTCCAATACCAGTGGTAATTCAGGGCATACAAGACAGTTTTGGACAAAAAGGTTTAAATTTTATTGGTGAAAAGTCTTTCTTAGTTATGATTATTGCCACTGTCAAAAGCAGCAAAGGAAGGCTGGTTTCATAAAACAGTCCATTAAATTGTGTCTTAGCATGCTATATGTGAGCAAGCACCCCAGTCTTAGTACTTTTGGAACATCTTTACAGAAATTAAGTGTTCAGTTAAAGCCACTGATTTGAAGATCTTGCTAAGTTCAGAGTTGCCTATGCATCATTCATTGTCTGAACCATTTCTAAGTTCAAAACCTTGCAACCTTGCAGTCTTTTGAGCTTGTCTTTGTCTGTCCTCTTTAAGTTCTTCCTGTGATCTGTGTAATCAGAAAGTTTTTTAATTGGAAGGAAAAAAAAAAGGGTTACTCTGTGCTAAAAAGATAGACGGATAAAAATATCAGTAGAGTCATACTTCCTTGCTATTGTTCCGTTTGCATTGAGGTTAAAGCAACAGAAGGAACAGAATGTACTTGGAAACTGCTTGATCTTTTGGATCTTGGTGGGTGGGACTTAGTTGTTGAAGACAAACCACTGTTCATCAATATTCAAAGCTTACAAGGGAGTTTCAACTTTGGTTGTAAAGTCTGGATCCTCATTGGTGACCCTCAGTGAAGGGGGATCCGGAAGGCATTCATTGGATGTTCATTGTTTAAGCTAAGAATTGGAAGCCTCAGGCAGGCACTGAAAGCTGATCTTATCTTCTATTGAAAGTATTAGCAACCAGAAATTGTGATCTTTACTTTGGAATGTATAACATAGGAATTGAGTCTGGGAGGGGAGTCACCCAGTTTTTTATGCTGTTTGCCTTATTTTCATGGAAGCTGTCATATGAGCCAGTACTGGTAGTATTAGTATATATTCACTTATGAATACTGCTGCAGCTGTTACTATGGAGTTTATGCTCTGCAAAATAAGTGGGATAACTGATGTCAAAAATCTGATGGTCTATGCTTGTAAATAACCCAGCTTACTAATTACACCTTTTTGGGTGTTTTCTTGGTTTATTTTCTTTTAGATTCAGCAATTGGAGGTGCTGCTGCTTCAAATTATGCAAATTCCACTTGGGGTCCTGGAGCCTCCTCCAACAGCGGCACCAACCCAACTCACATCTGGGACAAGGTGATTGTAGACGGGTCTGACATGGAAGAGTGGCCTTGTATTGCCAGCAAAGATGCTGAGTCTTCTTCCGAAAACACCACCGATAACAACAGTGCCTCGAACCCTGGCTTGGAGAAGAACGCTCTGCCAGGAAGCACCACTAGTAACAAAGGAAAAGGAAGCCAGTGCCAGTCTGGAAGCGCTGGAAACGAATGTAATCTTGGGGCCTGGAAATCTGATCCCAAGGCTAAATCTGTTCAATCTTCCAACCCTGCTGCCGAGAGTAACAATGGACTAGGTAATTGGAGGAACTTGAGTGGACAAGACAGAATCAGTCCCGGTTCTGGTTTCAGCAACTTTAACCCAAATAGCAACCCATCTGCTTGGCCAGCACTGGTTCAAGAGGGCAATTCTAGGAAAGGAACTCTGGAATCTGATAGTGGTAGCTCCAATGCACAGATTAGCACAGTAGGTCAGACCTCTAGGGAACAGCAGTCAAAGATGGAAAATGCGGGTGTTAACTTTGTCTCTGGCAGAGAACAGGCTCAAATTCATAACACTGATGGACCAAAAAATGGAAACACTAACTCCTTGAACTTAAGTTCACCAAACCCTATGGAGAATAAGGGAATGCCCTTTGAAATGGGCTTGGGGAACCCTTCCAGGAGCACTGACACCCCTTCTCAAAGCACTGGAGAAAGAAAGACTGGGAGTGTTGGATCTTGGGGTACAGCTAGGGGGTCTTCTGGAACTGAAACAGTCTCTGGGCAGAGCAATTCTGGAAACCATGGGAACAATGGAAAGGATAGAGAGGACTCCTGGAAAGGAGCTTCTGTTCAAAAACCTAATGGGTCAAGAAGTGATTCTTGGGATAACAATAACCGGTCTACGGGTGGTGGGTCTTGGAACTTTGGCCCTCAGCACGCAAACGAAAGCAAATGGGGTGAAGGGAACAAATTAACATCTGGGGTCTCTCAGGGAGAATGGAAACAGCTGTCTGGGTCTGATGAACTGAAGATTGGAGAGTGGAGTGGTCCAAACCAACCAAATTCTAGCACTGGAGCATGGGACAATCAAAAAGGCCACCCTCTTCCTGAAAACCAAGGCAATTCCCAGGCTCCCTGTTGGGGAAGATCTTCCAGCTCTGCAGGAAGTGAGGTTGGAGGTCAAAGCACTGGAAGCAACCACAAAGCAGGAAGTAGTGACAGTCACAATTCTGGACGCCGATCGTACAGGCCCACGCATCCTGATTGCCAGGCAGTCCTGCAGACGTTGCTGAGCAGGACTGACTTGGACCCCCGAGTGCTTTCCAACACCGGCTGGGGCCAGACTCAAATTAAGCAAGATACCGTGTGGGATATTGAAGAGATGCCACGACCCGAGGGGAAGTCTGATAAAGGAACTGAGGGGTGGGAGAGCTCTGCCACACAGACAAAGAACTCAGGGGGCTGGGGCGATGTACCCAGCCAAAGCAATCAAAACAAGTCTGGATGGGGTGAGCTCTCAACCCCAACGGAGTGGAAGGACCCCAAAAGTACTGGAGGATGGAATGACTATAAGAACACCAATTCTTCTAATTGGGGAGGAGGAAGGCAAGAAGAAAAATCATCTTCCTCTTGGAATGACAGCTCTAGTAAGGATCAGGGGTGGGGTGGACGGCAGAGTAATCAAGGATGGTCTTCTGGAAAGAACGGTTGGGGAGAGGAAGTTGACCAAACAAAAAACAGTAACTGGGAAAGTGCAGGAAACAAGCCAGTGTCTGGTTGGGGTGAAGGTGGGCAAAGTGAGATTGGAACTTGGGGTAATGGTGCAAATACAAGCTCTGCTTCAAAGGGTGGATGGGACGATTGTAAAAGAACTTCAACATGGAACGAGACGGGTCGACAGCCCAACTCCTGGAACAAGCAGCAGCAACAGCACCAGCAGCAACAGCAGGAGTCTTCTGGTTCCTGGGGTCCACCGCCCCAAACTCCCAGTAACGGGCGGCCTCCAAACCCAAACTGGAACAATGGACCACAGCCAGCTGCCCCCAAAGAGGAGGAGCCTAGTGGCTGGGAAGAACCTTCTCCACAGTCAATCAGTCGAAAAATGGATATTGATGATGGCACTTCAGCGTGGGGAGATCCCAGCAGTTACAACTACAAGAATGTGAATCTGTGGGACAAGAACTCACAAGGAGGACAGGCCCCACGGGAGCAGAGCCTGCCTACTCCAATGACTAGCAAATCACAAGCATCAGGTACTAGTCTTGTTCCTTTCTTCAGCAAGCTCCTATATTTGATTGTAACCTTAATGCATAAGAGAGATGCTTGTAGCCGCCAGTTCTTGATAGTTTTATTCCATAAAGAAAACCAAATTCTGATTTGAATATTTGGTTCTGTATTTTAAGTGTCTTTAAAATTTGAATCTGTCAGTCCTCTGCTTGTTACACTTCAGTAACTGTGATCTGAATACTGGTCACCTTGCCAGGAAAAAAAATGTTTGTTAGCTGGCAAATCTGCATATTCAATTTGACCTCTGAAGAACAGGTTAAATTACAGAATCAGAAACCTTTAAGACTAGGTCCAGCCATAAGCTTAATAAGCCCAGTACTGCTTAGTCCATGACTAAACAGTGTTCATCAGTGCAAAAATCTGCAGGTCTTATGAATATCTTCAGGCATGGTGACTCAACCAGTTCCCTGGGCAGCCTGTTCCAGTGCTGGACAATCCTTTTGGTGAAAAGTTTTTCCTAATATCCATTTGAAACCTGCCCTGGTGAACTTGAGGCCATTTCCTCTTGTCCTATTTCTTGCTACTTGGGAAAAGAGACTTCCCCCAACGTGGCTACAGCCTGCTTTCACATATTTGTAGGGAGCAGTAAGCTCTCCCCTGAGCTTCCCTTTTTCTGGACTAAGTAGCATTTTTTGCATTTAATTATTAGAGAAATGGGGAGAAAATCTTTACTTCATTTTAGTCAAAAACATTTTGCTCTGAAACACTCAGATAACACTTGAAATTTAGTATGTCTGTGACAGGTTTTTTAGTCAAGTTCAGCTTTGCTGTATAACAAAGAATACTTGGAGAAATATTTTATTCTTTGGAATAAGGACAAGAAAAAGTTATATAGCCTGGAAATGTATTAAGAAATTATTGTTATGTAATCTTTTCCTCTGACTCAAAGACACTTTAAAAGAATTCTGTCTTGATTTAATATCTACTGCAAATATGTCCTATAGTCAGTATATAAAATCCTAAGTCAGATTCTTGTAATGAGTCACAAAAGTTCACAGATAGGTGGACAGTGTTACATGTGGGGTTCATGTTTAATCTAGGAGAAGAGTATTACTCCTCATAGCATTCTCTTCATCCCTGGAGGTCAGTGCCCACTCTAAATTAGTTGTGAATGATTGTCAGTTCTGTTGCACCCGTGCTTCTGAGAGCCCAAAGTTCTGGACAAGAAGAATGAAGCAGTAAATTAAAGACATGGTGCTGCACTGCAGTAAACAGTTCATTATCTGAATGGTCTGTAATGAAACCTCTTCCTCCTTGTGCAGTCTGGAGCAAAAGCACTCCACCTGCTCCAGATAATGGTACGTCCGCCTGGGGTGAGCCAAATGAAACCAGTCCCGGGTGGGGTGAAGTGGATGATCCAGGAGCATCGACTACAGGCTGGGGGAATGCACCCTCCACCGCCCCGAACGCCATGAAATCCAGTGAGTATGGCCCAGACACCAGTTTCTTTGCAATTGCCTGGGAGATGTTTGTGTTTGGCCTTTTGACATAGGTCACCTGTAGAGGAATTGTTATCTGAGGCCTAAAAGCAGCCTTGAATGTTTTTGTAGGATTTTGATGGATGATTATTAAGTGTTTGTAAATGACTGAAACTGTCTTTTAAGGTAGTAAAATTTTCCTAACTAAGCAGTTAAATGAGCAACTCTGATTGTGGAAGTGCTGAAACACAGCAAGGAAATGTGTATTTTTCCCTTTTTCTCTGGCTGCCTACTTGTTACATGATAAGTCACCTTTTCTGACCATATCAGGAAAAGGCATGCACAGTACTGACAGATTTTACTGTGGAGGCCGTTACATCTTTATCCATGCTTTGATAGTGCAACTTGTCTTTGAATGGATTTTTTAATTGTATAAGTGAGAAAAATTGTAACTCTTAAGAAGTGCACTTGTAGTAGAACCTAAGTGCCTACCATAGTGTCTTCTGTGAATGAGATGTTGAAATATTTTGAAAATTTACTTCAAAGTTAAAATTTTGCTATATTAAGAGTTTTTGTGGGTATTATTCTTGATTATGTACGTTTGTATAATTTTTATTTCCTTCTTTTTAAGGAAAAAGCAACAAACAAAATCAATGTTATTGCCAAAATGAGTAACATTTGGATGTGAGGTTTCCTGTAGGGACTATTGATGATGCACAGGTGTTACTGAACTTGCCTTGATGATACCCACTGTAAAACTGTTTCCAGCCCAGAAGTTGCTTTTACAACATGTAATTGTTTGAAATTGTGCTGTGTAGATAGCTTCCTCTCATACCAATTAAATAATTTGGCCATTTCTGAAACAAAAAAGCTTTGCTTTCTTAATGTTACTGTTACAGCAGGCTTTTGTGGATGACAGGCTTCCCATGTCTGCCCCACAGACTTGGCATTTTGAGGATGCTAAGTTAATTTTAGATGGCTATCTTCTTTTATCTATAAAAAGATACCTAAATATGACCAAAATAAGAACTTTTGAGACTGATCCATTGAAAATTCTGTTGATTGATTAATGCTTAACACAGTCCTTTAAGACTATTCCTGGTCACTTGCTTACCATGAATGGTCTGTATGTGTGCCGTAACCAAAGAACTGCAACCTACACATGCTGTTCTGTATATGAGCTGTCCCCAGCTCTAGAGCAAAATCTAGGGACAGGATACAGACCAGCTGTGAGAAGAAAAGGGAAAAAATCAGTTTGGAGCCAAAGAAGGAAGCATAGATCAGTATCTACCTGTTTGAAAAAAGTACATTTATGTAGTTCTGCCAGTATGCATAAGAATATTCTGGTGGAAGTTTCATGTTCACGAGTCCTAGAGAGCTATCAGTGCAGAAAAATAATCTCTGGTCATGTAGTAGCATAATACATATTTAAGCACTGTCACCTAAAATCAATTAAAGCTGCAGGGACTTCCCAGTATAACATTTCCAGATTGTGTTCTTGACTCTGCAGACATAATACTTTATTGAGGCCTTTTCTGTGTAAGTAGCAGGATTAAAGGGCCAAGAGGTAGATTTTTTGCACTAGGACCAGTATGTTTCATAAGCAGCCCTCAGTTTTAGTACCCAATTGAACAGACGTAAAAAAGGTTTTTCCTCTGAAGTATCTGAGTGTTTATTTATGATGCATTTTAAGGTATCTCTTAAACCACCATAAAATGCTGCTGTACTTATTTTCATTATGGTCAGGATAGAGATCCCCATGGCAGACTAATTGCAATTCCTGACTTTTTTTATATTCAGACATGTCAGGTGTTTGCCTTCAGATTCTACTTAGTTGTTACTCCTAAGAGTTGTATGTAATTTTATGGAAGAGTGTAGGGCGAGGGGAGTATTAAGGTTTTGAAGTGCAAGAGGAATTAATTAATAAACCACCTGAACCAGAATCTTCAGCACTCCTGGTTTTTGTGTGTGCTTTGGAGGCTTTCATTTGCACTCAAAAATAGTAGGTTGCCTTTTAAATCAGCTGTATCTGATTTAAAAGGGATCTGTATAAGAGGTCCCTATTGCTGTTACATCTTTAAAGGTTTGACATTTCTTTAAAATAGTTGCACAACATGACATGTGAATGTGCCACCAAATCTCTTGGGTTTTGGAATTCGTGCACAAGTTTTTACAGCTGTTAGAGTGAAGACACATTTTTGAATTTATTTTTTTTTAATTCATTTGCGATTCTGATGATCTCAGCCAATGTTGCAGTGTCACATCACCAGCTGCATGGTATTGTAGACTGCTTTTGAGCTTTTTTTTTCGTGTTTCTAAAGGTTCTAAATCTATGCAAGATGGCTGGGGAGAGAGTGATGGGCCAGTGACAGGAACACGTCATTCCAGCTGGGAAGAGGAGGAGGAGGGAGGAGTCTGGAACACAGCAGGCTCTCAGGGAAGCAGTTCCTCCCACAACTCAACAAGCTGGGGACAAGGAGGAAAGAAAACACAAATGAAGGTAAAATGCTTGAATGACTCACTACTACTACTGTGTTGTCTGAAAACAGTCTGACTGATATGTTAGAGCACTATGCAGTTATTTTTTAGGAAGGTTTTGCAGAGTTACAGCAAGGGGCCTCTTAAACTAGTGTAAAAAAAGGGAGGTTTTTGGATTTACTTTAATATATTACACCTGTTATGACTAATAAATCTTCCAGTAGGTGTCAAATTATTTTGGTTTGTATGCTGTACAGCCATTACTAAATGAAAATAAGTATCCCAAGGCTATTTCTCTTCTCTTGCTGACACATCTTTGTTAGGCTGCTGCTGTTGTTCTTGCATAGCCTGCTGAAGTTTGCATTCCACAGTCCCTTTGGCACATGAGCTTCTGATTTCTAACAACTTGGATTTATGTCTGACTTATGTTTGTTGTTGTTGACATTTGGCCTTAGACAGGAGCAGGAGCTTGGCTGTAGTCCTGAGTAAATTTCTTTTTAAGGTTTGTTTGCATTGAAGTTCTTTAGTACAGTAACACTTGTTACTGGATTAATATTAGAAGGACTGTGCTGTGTCTGCTTCTCATGAAGTAGGTAGGGCAGACTCCAAAGGCAAGGCACAGCAGTTTCCTGAGACATGGAAGTACTGCTGTGATATGGTGGGGAGTTTCACAATTCATGTTTCACAGAAATTATTCTCAGGCACTTTTTTCCTCACTTAAAGCTTTATTTCAATCACCAAAACAACTGAAATTTTTCACTGTTGAACTGTGTTAGTATTGGTTTTGGTGATCTCTAAATTACACTAAGACCAAAGAGAGACGCTGGTCAGCTCAGTGCCTGTGCAAGAGACACCATGCTAAAGGGAAGAAAGGAAGAAATCTGCCTCTGAATGCGCTGCATTAAAGAAAGGATTAAACTATAACAATTAAAAATAAACAGTGTTCACAAAGCTTGCTAGATTGCAGAATGAAACTGAAGGTGTGATAAACATTCTACATGACAGTGTTCAGCCAGTTTGGAATATCTAACAGTGGGCAGTTGTAAAAGACACAGTATTTGTTAAATGTTTCCAAACATGTAAATACTTTGAGTTATTTTATCAGGACATTAATTTCTCTGGTACCAGAATTTTCATTTTAAACATGTGCATCTCAAGGATAAAGAAGAATTCAAGGAATCAAGAAGTTTCTTAAAAATATTTTTCTCCTTTTTTTTTCAGTGTGCATTAAAAGGAGGAAATAGTGATTCATGGATGAACCCTTTATCCAAACAGTTTTCAAATATGGGCTTGCTAGTAAGTAAATTTTTTTTAAAAGAAAGTGCAACTTTGTGAAAGAGCTGTAAGCTTTAAATAAGTCAAAATATCAACTGTTTCACAGTTATTTATCTGCTATGCTGGGGTGTTGATTATAATACCTGTAGTAGCTGGCTCAGAATGGCTTCTCAGAAAAACCCTAAATCTACAGTGATTCCTAAAGTTACTTTGTGATAGCTCCTTCTCTGAGGTTGCAGTTTCCTTGCAAGTAATAGATTTGGGAGGGAGATGGGTGTTTTCTCATTTTGTTTGGTTGGTTTTGGGGTGGGAGGATTGTTGCATTTTAGTGTGGGGTGGTTTTTTTTGTTGCTTTGTTTTTGGGTTTGTTTTTTTTTCAATTTTACTTTCATAACATGCTGTTTAGAGCACTTAACATAGAGGCTCCTGCCTGTAGTGTCAGACATCTGTGATAAGTCCAAGGTATTCATTCTGAATCTCAGCCATCTATCAGAAAAGGAGATTTACAGCTCTGTATCTGTCCTGGCTGAATTTATATTTGAGGTACAGCAGGGTCTTTTTAGCAAAAAAAGGGCTCATCATAAATCCATAAGTAAAGATTGTTTAGTAAAGTGAATAAATATCACATCATTCAGAAAAGGACAGAGCCCTAGGGAAGTATTTTAAAAATAATTCTATATAATTTTTTATATAAAGGAACTTCTGACAACCCAATTTGCAAAATATTTTGCAGAATATTGTGCTAGTTGTCATCCTGTGAAGCAGGAATGCTATGTAGTACTGGCTAGCAGAAGATAACTATACAGAGTTTGTGTGAGGAGTGTAGGGCTGCACAAGCTGACACTGACATGCTTAGGATCAGTTTGCAATGTCTTTTGGCTCTCAAGCTCTAATTCTGTTTGCTAGACACAGTAGTTGCTTCTGAAAGCTATTGGGAGCACCCTGTCCCACAGTACCAACTGAAGAATCCCATGGCAGTACACTTCAAGATTTGATGGCATGACAGGCCATGAGGTTGAGCTAGCATTTTGGCCGCTGTTTTCAGTGTTTTGTCACTCAACCTCTGGAACACAAGGCCAGAGGTTCATTTATGGAGTGGCTGTCTGTGCATCTTCCTCTGTTGCTGTGTGTGTGAGTCTGCTTTCACGTGGGTAATCTTGCCATGCACAGCCTTAGGGGGTTGAGACAAGGTGTGTCCAGGGTGATACCAGAAACCCTTGTGTTCCGTTTCAGTTTAAAGTAAAACTTTCATTAGCACAAGCGTGTTCTTCCTGCATTCTACCTTTCTGAAATATTTCTCAGCATTGAATAGAAATCAGAACTGAATTGTGTTCTGTTTTTTTTTTTTCCCCCAGAGTCAAACTGACGACATTCCAGGCAGTAAGATGGACTTGTCTGTAGGTGAGTATATTTTAATTGCAATGCATTTGGAATGTGAGATCACATGTACTGTTTTTATGAGGATGATCTGCTGTACTCTGGAAGGGTTTGATTCTTAGTTTTAGCACCCTTCATAATGTAAGGGCATAGTACAAAGCATCTTCTGTCTTGTCTGTAAGCTTTGACTCTGGTGTGCAAGATCAGGATGCATACCTGTACAGAGCTGAGCTATAACTTGGGGCAGAGACATCTTTAAGACTGTTTTAATCTTTCTAAGTTTATATTCATTGTTACTGTTTCAAGAAAGTGAAAAATCTTTTTCATTTGGTGGTAGAGTACTGTTTTCCCTTCTGCCAGTAGGACATCCCTTTTACTACAGCTTAGTGGAGGTGATGTGAGGGGGAAAAAAATATCTTTTCTCATTGATTTTTTTCAGTTGTGTGCCTCAGGCTATTACAGATTACTTTTCAGTAGAAGTAGATTTTATGTTCTGGATAGCTTCACCACCATTGCTACACAGCTTAAGCATCATGGGCTGTGTGGTACCAAAGGTAGAACTGTGGTAGTCAAGACTTAGTTGCATCTAATACCTGGTCTGGATTTGGTATTGTAATACAATCCAGACAGATGCAGTGTCTTTCAGCTTAGAATCCATTACATTCTTAAATTTCTGTCACACTTCATGGAGGATTCAGTTGTTCATGTTTCCTAAAATTACCGTCTTTTCTGAAGTAGTTAAGGATCTCAGTCAGAGATTATAAGGATATTTATTTATATGGTGTGATACAGTTTTGTGAAAGGTAACAATTTTTTTGATCTCTCCAGTTTGGCCTCATGCATCCTCCCTAGAACTCAGGCTCTGATTGTATCATGCTTCTCTAAAGAATGTCTAGGTGGAGATCAGTCACCATCATGGGTGTTCAGTTCTCACCTGCCTTCAGATGCTGCTGGTAAAAAACAGATCTAAGCATGTACAAATGAAGAGGGGGGGTAGCCTGGATTATGTTGGTTATAGCTCTCTTAGTTTCTTATCTCCAAATTAAGCATCCTTTGGCGGCGCTTTCAAGGACCCTCAGGCTCTCAGAGCTTCTGAGGAGGTGACTGCTGCTCAGAATATCCTGTGAGAGGGTGCAGAAAGGCTGCATCTTTTACCTTGATATGTTGCTCTATAAGTTTAGTGTGCCCATCAATGGTGGCATCCCTTGATTTTAGGTAGAGCCATGAATTATGGCTTGCATTCTGTTTCAAAGGCAGAGAATGTAACAGATCTTCGTAGGTTTTTGGTTACTTTTACATTTAGCAGTTTTGCTCTTGTTGCTGATGGCATTTGTTTGTGGGAATCTATAAGCTGTTTTGCTCAGCCCAGGTCTACTTCTAAATTTTAAAAGTTGGACTTATTTATGAGATAGGCTTGTAGGGTCCTCTTTTATGAAGATGGTGTAACATTTAACCTATTCTATGTTTCTGCATGTAGAGAATTTGGGGCTTCATATTTATTCATACACAAGTGGTTTTGCCTACTGAAGAGGGTAATTCAAACTTTTCACATTTTGTCAGTTGTCATGTACCACATAAGGTAAAGCTATTCTTTACCCCCCTCCATTATTTATAGCTTTAGTTGATGGGTTCAAAGGACAAGACTCCCATGATACATTTCAAAGTTGCATTAGAATTTTCTGTGAATGGGATAAAGGAATGCAATCATTTCTCTCAGTGAGGCCTTGTTTATACTGGAGTTTAAGCAGCTGCCGCAGCACTAAGTGACATGCAAATCTGTGCTTCAAGCCTTCAGAGGTACTCTTTTAATGCTCTGTGTATTTTACAAGGCATCATTCAGTAATGTTTGAGGAGCTGATTGGATCATCAGGATAACCAGAGGGATGGAAGGGTGTTTCTGTGGCTTAGTCATCTTGTGTTGGCATTGACCCAGTTTCATTTCAGACAGTGATGCAACTGTGCCTCGCTTTCAGTTTCTTTTCAAGCAACTAATGGCCATGGCTTCCTGTGTGGAATTGAAGCACATGAGCCTTTTAGTGCACGTTGCTGGCATTGTGTGCAGTGGTTTGATGTAGGTATTGACAGCACTGAGCTGTTTGTGACACTCTGTGAGTGCTTTTGCAGAGCCAGTTGTAGCTTTCAGGATGTGTTAGAAAGGGATCAGAGAACCACAAGCTGATCCAGGTCAGTATGACTCCAGTTACAAGCTAAGATATGTAGGTGATTTGTCAACTGTCTTGTGATAAATGATGTTGAAGGCAATTGAGAGGATTAAGCTGGATCAGCTTTGAAAGCTGTGTGGGTAAGAAAAAAAATCCATGCAATTGGTCAGTGGTCAGTTTCATAGCTTCTTGGCAGTGGCATCGCTGTGAATATTAATAGATTGGGATAGGACATTAAGAAGAGATGCTGGATTTGAGAAGCTTTTTCAAAAAATGTTGTCTTGAAGGTGTTAAAGCGATGAGCTCTCTGCTCTGATAAAGGTCCAGTGTTTTGTCAGTGGTAGGGTGGGTTATCCATCACCAACTTCCTTTGGAAAAGTCACAGATTTTCTTGTTAATTGTGCTGACATGCTTTTAAAATGATTCTTGGAAAGACCATCTGTGCTACCAACTAAACAGTATTCTTTAAAACTAAAAATACCAGTAAAGCTCATTTCTGTCACATCCATATTTTAAAACAAAGATGTTTTCCATCTACTCCAACATAGCAATATGCATCTAATAGCTTACAGGTGTCACATCTGACCAAAAAGATCGTTCCTTGGCAGCAGTTCAGCATGTAAGGTGGAAAACTTCTTCCAGTCAGCTCTTTGGCTGTTGATAAATCGTTTAGAGAAAATCGATGTCTTGTTCACCATCTATGTTTCAGTTTGGTCATCTGTTACTGACATCTCATACTTCACCAAGTTACTGACTAAACAATGGCAGGAGACTTTAGAGGGTGTTTTGAGAAGTGTCTGTGTTATTGGTTGTGTTATTGTGTGTAGGCTGAAAGAGCTTGGTTGTCTGTCTGAAGTTACAATATACATGTTGATGTCTTGTGTTTTAAGAATTAAGTTCATATGACTGTAGGACAACCTTGACCAAATAATGTGCATGTGACCAAATTTTTCAAATGATCTCAAATAATTTCTCAATGTCAAACCCAGCAGAAGCGAAGCAGAATACATGGAGAACTTAAATAGTAGTCTTTCTACATACTGAGTCCCAAAAAATTACAGTGCAGGTTTTGGGAGACATAGAGAGCTAGGTATTAATTAATATAATTACTTGAAACATTTGTGTTTATATCTCTATATAAATTTTGATAAATACTTCACTGTAAACTCTATAAAGTAAATTGGCATGTTCAGTGTTAAATGAAACTTCCTACATTTATTTTTCAACACTTAATACCAACTGTAGATGTGCTAAATTATAAGACAGATGTAATTAATACCCTGATCTTAAAGAGTATTTCTTTGGCTGTGAACCTGCTGTCATGAGATTATATGCACTAATTTCTTTTTTTTTGTTACAGGTGGTCTCCCAGATAAGAAGTTTGAGGTAGATAAACGAGCTGTGAATCTCGGGGATTTTAATGACATGATGAGAAAGGATCGATCTGGGTTCCGTCCACCTAATTCCAAAGACATGGGAACCACGGATAGTGGGCCTTATTTTGAGAAGGTGAGAGAAATATCTTTAAATAAATTAATAGCTACCTCTTTGTTCAAGATCCCAGTTTTCACCCTAGTTCTCAGCAGGTGCTAGATATTGAATAACCGTGATTGAGTTCAGTAGTAAAAGGTGTGGGGTAGTTTTATTGGTAGGATGAATGTGTGTATAAAACAGGTGTCAGGTGTGCATAGGCAAATGAAATTGAAGAAAGTGAGGCTTTTTATTCCAGAATAGACTGGTTTAGATGTAGACAGATGCCTTTCTTTTTTCTTGGAAGGATAAACTACTGGTAGCAATAAAATTCGTCTAGGTTTCATGATGATGATTCTTTCGGCTACTAACTACTGTCATCTGCTTTGAAGAAAATTGGTTGAGATCTAAGTAAATATAAGTAATCACAGTCTTCCGAATATTTTTCTTCTTTCATGTCTGGCATTTATTGGAAACACCCTTTCTAAATTCCACAACCCCTTATGCTGTATGTCCGTGTACTGTAAGCTTCTGTACGACATCTGTTTCTCTGTGACATCTGCTGTATGTTATGATAGTGTTTCTTTCATATTCTTGCCTATTTTAAACAGAAGCTTTCACTGTTATTATCAAATATTAATTGCTTCCCATTATGAATTGGAGAGTGTCCAATAGATGCAGAATGCTCTAGGGCTGTTTTGGTTTTTTTTAGAGACACTTTATCACATGTAAAATGGAAAACAAATTTGGTTTAAAAATTCTGAAGGCGTGTTAACTGTCTAGGAATTTTTTAACTCCTCCATTTTGGTATAACGAGCCAAAAAGCAGTTTTGTCAACTCCCTCTGGTGGCATAATTAATAAATACTATGAGCAAAGCTAATGCGTTTCCTAACAAATTATGCTGGTAGGTGTGTGCTAACATTAGGAATTCATTCAAGATTTGTTTGCTTCTGTAGTGGTAGTAGCCACTATCAGAAACTAATTCCATGAGAGTTCAAAATGTATTTTTAAAAAGAAAACCTAAGAGTTTCTCCTTGGACCAAAATCTTAATTGTCAAGTGGTCGTTTGAATCAGAAGTTTTGTCCTTGTAACTGCTATTACAAATTAACTTTGCTTCTTCCTAGTCACTCACCGTCCCTCTTTCTCTCCTCTTGCGTTCTGTTGCTTCACTAACCAACTCCTGCTGTTGGCTAACTGCTGCTTCAGCTGACTTTGCCTTTCTCCAATCAAGATGGGTGCCTTGGGGATGAGGCTCCCTGCTCTCCCTTCTCCCCTTCTCCCAGCTACAAGCTGTCTCCCTCTGGTTCCACACTATCCAACGTCGGCCTTGGGGCAATCGGCTCAGGGCTCAGTCCCCAAAACTTCGCTGCTAGACAAGTAAGCAGGCCACCTTCTAAGATGCATTGTTATAAGGCTGCAACCTGGGCTTAATCCTGGTTAGTTGGTTGCTTGCATTTGTTTTTCTGCTGGATAGGTTAAAATTGTTAATGGAAATTTCAGCTGTCTCAGGCCATTGAGAATCAGTCCACTTCGGTTCCTAGCATCAGAACATACTTGGTCTGGTTTTGTTGGCCTCTTCCTAAATCGCAGTGCAGCAGCAGGTGGATGTGCTTTTCAGAAGTCGTGAAGTTAGTGGTATCCTTTACTTCAATTGCTGGCTTAAAACCTGGTTAGAGGCTGTTGATTTGCCTCATCAAACCCAACACTGAAGTTTTTCAGACTCCACTCAAAGGCCTTGTATATAGAAATGACCCTGTAAAAAGTTGCAGTGATTTAGCATTGTCCCTGTTCCCTTTTCCCTTCCTCACAGTTCTCAAAGTAAGAATTGATTTAGTAGCCTTTAAAAATTCTTGAAGTAGCAATATTTTTACGTACAGGGAAATGGTGGGGAACTAGTTAAGTGATTAACAGCAGTTTGGAAGAATCTCTGGCTTTTGTATTCTGTATTATTTTAGAAGAAAATAGTTTAGGAATACTAGGAAATGAAAGAATAGTACCTAATTATTGCAGCTGGTCTAGCTTATGTAGTCACATGCCTAACATGATGGTGTTTGTGTGTGTTGTCTTTCTGTTTCTATGTGACACAGTGTTGAACATCAGATTAAGTCCAAAATTTGCAGACATGTTGATCTCAGTGTGCAGAACTCTTGTTATAGAGAGGAGTTATAGAGAGAGCTGAAAGTGTAACTAAGGCTTCAAGGCCTCTCAAAAATTTTAGTGTGTAGTTGACTCCATCTAGCTCTTTCCAGGGTAAAACCTTTTGTCTTTTGGGGGTTTTTGTTTGTCTTCCTGCAAGCTTAGGAGTTGCTTCTGAATGAGAAGATACTTTAGGTGGAGAGGGATGCAGGTGAACAAGGCAATCCATAGTGCTGCCAGTGTAGAAGCAGGAGGAGACTCTTGTGTTTGAGCAAAAGGATAGCAGAGGATACACAATACTAATGGTAGGAGTACTATGCACGGTGATATGACAGAATTTATGAAATCCTGGTATATAAGGGAAGGAAAGCTTTTAGTGAAGGCTTGCACAATCACAGATTGGAATTACGGATTTACGTTGGGTGCAACAATGGCGGCATGGACAGGCAGAATAGGGAATGATGGCTAAAGAGTGGAAAATGCACTCTTCAGAACCCCAGGTATCTGAGGGTCACAGACACCCTGATAGCAGGAGATGGGAAATTCTGAGGGTCTTGAAACTGAAAAGACAAATTCATGGCATGTAAGGATGCTTTGGAGTATGAGCTTCAGCTTTTAGAAGCAAGAGAATGTAGCTTAGTTAGTGTTTGAGACTGTTGGTAACATTTCTTACTTTTTTTTAAAAAATGGTACCAAAAAAAGTCTGCTGAAGAGTCTGAAATCATGAAACATAATCACAAGTTTTCCTGGGTCTTGTTCATGCATTAGGGTTTATTACAGAAGTTCCTTATAAATCAGTAAATAATTCTCATTGAAAAACTCAAACAGCAAGTATTCTTGTATTAGAAAATAAACCACTAAAAAAATAAAACCCACAACTATTTTTCTCACTTGAAAATTTTCTTCAAATTTAGTGGGAGAAAAGGGGAAGGAAAATATTCAAATCCAGAATGTTGAAGTTTTCATGGCAGAAAGGAAATTTTTGGAATTTGAATTCTAAAATAGGATTAGTTAATGAAATGCCTACAGAGGGAAAAAAAATAGCCTTGTGAGTGATATCTCAGCAAACTACTCAGGAAAAATACCTGTCTTGTCTAAAATGGGGGACCAGAATTATTGTTGGTAGAGTCTTGCCATGCTTTTAAGCCAGTTGGAATGAAGTTTTTAGTTTGTTGTTTGTACTCCAAGTTTCCATTTCCCAATACATAAAGTGCAAAATATTAAAACATTAGATTTGTCATGTCTTGAAGTTAGTAGATAAACGTGACCCTTCAATGTTCGAGGAGAAACAACCTGCATCTCAGAAATGTAGTACAGTGGTTTTAACTCAGGTAGAATATTACTGATTTTAGCCAAACGTCTGTAATTCTAAGGGAACTCTGTTTAAGTCAGTAGCTTGGCTCATTGTTACTGAGATGTAGTTATTAGCATAGCCTGCAAGATTCATCTTCTCACTACTGCTTTAATTTTGTAGGGTGGCAATCATGGTTTGTTTGGAAACAGCACAGCACAATCGAGGGGCATGCACACACCAGTGCAGCCACTAAATCCTTCCCCCAATATCCGGGCGCAAGTGCCTCCCCAATTCCTTTCTCCCCAGGTAAGGAATTTATAGCAACTGACTACTTGTAAAAGTAGAGCTACAGCCTTCAGAGCACATCATTGAGGTTACTTATGCATCTGTCTTGGTCTCAATTTGATGTTAAAAAATTGAAAAATTGGATAAGATAAAAACATTAAAATTCATAGTGGAAGTACTTAAAACGCAGTGCAGAAGCTTTGGCATTCTGTATTATTCCAAGGCAGTTGATTGTAAATGCTTGCTACCAGTATTTTTAAACCTCAAAAGTGAATTTGGGAATCCTGTGTCTTACAAGAACAAATAAACGTGAAAGCTTAGTGTTTCTGAAGTGTGACAGGTTGCTTAGTTTTTTTAGGTAGTCTTGTCCTGTCCTTCCTCTCCCCCCCCCCCCCCCCAGAAGAGAGGTTTGATGAAGGGGCTACATGTTACATTTACATTGCAGAGCTTAATCTTAAGACCTCAGAGTCTCCAAATGTACAAGTTTACCTTTTGCTTTGGACTTGGTGAACAGTTCTTGAGATTCTCTTGAATTGTGCTTGTGTAACTCTTCAATAATGCAGGGAGAAATGGGGGGATTCTTCTCCACCTACTCCTGTTTTTTACTGTATCTTATTCAATGTACAAAGAGATTAACTCTTTCTGTGAGGCACTGTTTCTTTGCTCCAGTGACTGCCTGACTGCCTTTCTTTTCCCTTGTCAAGCAGTACGTTTTTAATGTGAAAATGCAGTACTGTGATTACTGGTTAGCTGCATAAATATCAGCATTTAAATTTAGTACAGTCTCTGGCACCTGATTGGTTGGGGGAATAACCTTTGTGTGTGTGTCTGCATCTGCACATGTAATACTGTATACTGTCAATTAAGTGAGGTATTCACTCTGCCCAAGTTATAGATTGTCCATGTTTAAATGTGATGTGTTAATAAATCTGCAGTGTCTTTCCCAGAACACCATTGAAGATTGGTGTCATGCTTGTTCCTGTATAGAAATACTTGTACTTCATCATCATTTCCTCGTAGCAGTGTGTTCAGGATATGTAACTGCTTTCCATGCAGGTTTCGGCCTCCATGCTCAAACAGTTTCCCAACAGTGGCTTGAATCCTGGTCTTTTCAATATGGGCCCCCAGCTTTCTCCACAACAGATTGCCATGCTGAGCCAGCTTCCACAGATTCCCCAGTTTCAATTAGTAAGTAACTAGTAATCTTGTGAGACAAGACAGTTTGCAAATTGTCTGCTGAGTTTTCTTTTTATGCTTATTCTAATTCTGTTTTGTTCTACTGAGGTTATTTTGTGCAAGTATTCCCCTCTTTGCTATTTGGGGTAGTAAAGTCCCGCTAGAAGGCAGCAGATAAACCAAATAGGCCCATGTAATTATTGTGGATTACAGTGGGTTAGTAATGACTCTAATTGTACAGAAAGAAGTTGTTTGTGGATTTTTCATGAGGTTTTCTTCAGAAAAAGCTTCAGACTTAGAGTCATAGTGATGGTAATAAAGCAGGTACAAGTAATTCTGCTGCACAGTGTTAAATTAGAAACATTTAACATTTAAGTGAGGGATGTGGTATTCTTCTAATGCATTCATTGTCATTTATTTTGAGTGAGTGGAATGAGAAACAGTTTACCTAACTTCTGAGCCAAGCGTTTCCTAGTGAATAGCTCCTGGCAATTACATTTCACTTGATGAGCTCTGTATTTTCACTCTTCCCACCCCCCCACCTTATCTTATAGGCTTGTCAGCTCCTCCTTCAGCAGCAGCAGCAGCAACAGCTGTTACAGAGCCAGAGAAAGTTATCTCAAGCTGTGCGACAACAGCAGGAGCAGCAGGTGTGTGGCACTGGTTTTGTCAGTCATGTGAAGTATGAGGTTTGCTGGGGAAATGCAGTCTGCAGTAGAGATGGTGCTGGCTTCAGTAACAACACCTGCTCTCTTCACAGTGCACTTTTTGGAGAGCAAGGTCTTTTGTATCTCCTCTAATTCACTGTTTCTTTATGTTTACTGGAATTTGCATTGCAGTATAGCATAGATGAAGCAGTTTTTCTTCCATTTACAGATTGCTCGTATGGTGAGTGCCCTCCAGCAGCAGCAGCAGAGGCAGCCTGGCATGAAGCATTCACCATCCCACCCTGTTGGGCCTAAGCCACATTTAGACAGCATGGTACCCAATCCTTTGAATGTGGGTCTCTCAGATTTACAGACCAAAGGGCAGATACCTGGATACGGTTCAGGTGGTAAGTGCTCTGTGGAAGTAGGTTAGGTGCATTGCCTGTAGCTTCCCTATTATTAATATGGTAATTGTGTTAGTCACTTATGTCTGGGTCCAGAGATGAGTAATTTATGTATAAGCATTAGAGCAAAGGTTATGACAAGTGTCATATAATTGAATCAAATTGAATTATTTTTCATTGCATGGGAAGAAGACAAACCTAAGAAGGAGGCATATCATGGCATATTGACATAACACACTTATTTGGAAGTTGCCCCTTGAACATACCTTTTGCTGTGGTTGATTTCTTTTTCCCACCTTTTTGTTATGATTGCAATGACTCCCCATTTAAAGATGCTTAAAAACAAAACAGAAGATGACAATTGAGTTTTGTTTGTTTGTTTGTTTCACAGGCTTTGGCTCAAGTGGCATGGATTATGGCATGGTGGGAGGGAAAGAAGCTGGAACCGAATCCCGCTTTAAGCAGTGGACTATGATGGAAGGGCTGCCCTCTGTGGCTTCACAAGATGCCAATATGCACAAAAATGGTGAGAATGCCCTTGTAGTATCATCTCCCCAGAGGTGAAATAGTTTAGATGAAACTGTTTTGCCTCACCAGTATGCATCTTGAATATTTTTGTATGAATACATCATGCTCCTGAAGATCGCAGCCTTTCCCAGGGGTAAATGTGTGTTTTTAATGCTGCAGGTGCAATAGTGCCCCCTGGAAAGGCTCGTGGAGGATCGCCCTACAACCAGTTTGACATAATCCAGGGCGACCCGCTCAGCAGCCATGCAGGCCCTGCTGGTGATAGTTGGTTACCTGCCAAATCTCCACCAACAAACAAGATTGGAAGCAAATCCAGCAATGCCAGCTGGCCTCCAGGTATTACATAAGGGCAGGGTTTGTGTCCTTGCTTTGGGATATGCTGGACCTTTCCTCAGCATACTTACTTAAGTAACCATTGCAACGAAAATACTTGGGTGGCTTGGCCTTCCTCTTGCTTTTGGAATTTCTTCCACATTAAAGTAGAACATAAATGTGAATTTCCAGTAAAAAATGTTGGGCTAAATATGAACTAACTGCTGAATTGCCTGAGTAGTGTTTGGTTTTTGTTCAGTGAACTCCTATCTTCTGAGATTGTGTGACTTTACATTTACAGAAAATTTAATGAAAACATATGTTCATAGAATACACACCAACATCTCCCTTCTTTTGTACTGATTCCGTATTTGTGCTGCGGTAGATTGACACAGTGTAAAAATTATTGATAGGGTGGAATCAAAGAAAAATATGTGAAGTAGGGCTTTTTGTAGGGCTTTTTTTTTGCGGTGGTGGGAACACCACACTCTTGTGGTTCAGCTTTGTTCATGTTGCATAAAGGGTTGCAGCTCAGGAATCTTGTGGCTGGGGTAGAAGTCTCTTGCTTTTGGGATGGCACATTTTTAAAGTTTTGTAGTTTCACTGGCAAAATTTTATGTTTCTGCTAGAAAACTCTCTAGGAAAAGTACATGTATATTTGAATATACACATAATTTCCTATATAAAACATTCATTTAACTAGAGTGGTGTCCTTGAAGTTGCACAGATTAATCACTGGTTCTGTTCAGCAAATAGTGGTTGCTGTGATTTTTCTCTTGTCTGGAAAACAGTTGCATTCCAGGAGAACATTACTAACTCAAGTACAAAAAAGTAAAAGTCCAGGTACATCTCTTGGGTAAAGCAGTAGCACAGACCTTGCATCAGAAAGCATAGGAATCTATGTAACAGACACAACTGCAGGAAATCTAGAAAATGTAGTTGAAAATTTTTGAGGGAAGCCCTCAGTGTCTAACTCCAGCAAGAAAACATCATCTGATGAGCTAACAGAGCTAAAGAATTAGTTCTCTCAAAAAAATCTGCAGATTCACAAACTTTCATACTGCTCACTGCATTCTGTACAGGTATGTTTGTGTTACACCTCTGTCAGCCTGGTTGTTAGGTATGGAGCTTTTTGGACTGAAGTTGCTGTTCATAATGCCAGAAACTCCCAAAATGTAATCTTCTATCAGGCTTCACTCACAGACTCATCGTTACTGAACTCAGCCACCATTCCCCTGTATTATACTAGGACAGTACTGCTTGGAATGTTACAAGAGACACATGAGGATCAGCTCTGCCATGTTTCCAAGTTTTGGAGCAGCCACTGGCTTTGGCAAGGTTCTTGGTTCCAAAACTGTTACAATAAAAAGCTAAAACAAATTTAAAAGCTTGATAGCTACTCTTTGCCCCTTGTTGATATCATAGACCTTCCCTAGTGATATCTGTAGTCCCATTGTCAGTCATAAGTAAATTTTTTTGTTGCTGACTGCCTCACCACGGTGAGAGGATAAGTGAAGTTCACAAATTCTGAACATAAAATTTCACTTGTGAGAGTAGCCCAAGACTATGCTTGCAGCCCTCATGTAACAGATCCCCAGTTTTGGCAGGTGGCATTTACTCAGTCATTGCTGTTCCGCTCTTACGAGATCCATTGGCTGCTGGGACAAGTTACTGTTCCACGACCATCAGCCACTTGAGCTGTCTCATAGTCTAACTTGTGGGCTTCATTGTCAAGGAGAACTGAAATCAAGATCTACCTTATCAATACAACACCCTGATAAAGAATGAAGACCTAAAATGGCCTTTACTCTAGGTTCTTCTCTACAAGCTTGTAGATGAAGTCCACTGTAAGTTCCTGGCATGGAGATAGAATTCTTCTTCCCAGTGCTGGAAAAAAAGTTGTTAACAAAAATGACTTCAGAAGAGAAAACCTCTTGAAATAGGTGCATTTTGCCTTTGAATGAAAACAGTGGGAGCTCAGCATTCACCCTGACTACACCTTTCACATTTTCCTCCTAAATGCCATCTGCTGCAGAAATTCTGCCATTCAAGAGAGCAGTATTGTTCAGCACAAAGATAAATGAAGTGGTGCCCAATCAAACTGATATCACAGCTGGAGGTGAGAGTAAGTTTTGCTGCATTGGTGAGAGCTATGTCGTTTGGTTATGCTGCACAGACTTGCATACTTGGGTCATACTTAGACTGTGAATTTCCCATTCAAGACCAGTCAAACTTCAAGCAAACTGGCCTGGATGTGTCTGTCATGGTTTTCACAGTAATCTTACGTTTGAGCTTTTTGAAAGGACCTTTCAGATACCAGTGGAGAAATGCATTTCATGTTGTCTTTACTGCCTAGAAATAAAAGAGCATGTTTGTAGACAAGAGTTGGTGAATGTGCATGATAACGACTATCAGCCCCAAAGGAGAGTTTGGAAATTTGTCAGTATGCTGTAGTTCAGGGAAATGCTTTTCCAGACCAGGATTACATTGATGAGTGAATGTGTTCATAAAGAATGATACCCCTGATCCTTGGAGCCTTTTTTGTGTAGTCATTAACTTTTGATTAGAGCTTTCTGTGCACTTCATTTTCAGTCTCAAAAATTCTCAGAATCTTTGCAAATAGAAGACTTGGATTTCCTTTTTGTTTTTTTTTTCTCTAAACAAGTTCTAATTTCCAGGTTCTAACCTATGGTCATGGATTTTTTTGTCTCAGAACAGCGAAGATATTTTGAGTAGACCCAAGAGCTGTATTGCTTCTTCCTTAACAAAAGGGAGATCCTGCTTGTCAGGCGGGGTATGGCAGTATTTTGGTAGTAGCTGAGCGGAGTCCTTGCATGATGCAGTGTTGATTGCTGATAAAGTGTTGATACCTGGATTATTTTGTTGAGTTAGTAAAGACTGGGAGATGTAACTGATATTTATAAAATCATGAAGGCAGTGAACAAGATAAATGCAGAATTGTAGTTCATGACTCCTGCAATGAGTGCAAATGCTAGAATTAACAGGATGTAAATTTTAAAGAGATGGGAGCTTTTTTTCCATCAGGAGTGGTGAACTTGCAGGTTATGTTGTTTTCACAGCTTCTTGAGACAGATGATACTGGCCAGTTGAAACAGTGATTGGATAAAATGATGGAAAAATAATTTCACAAGCTGGTGCTAGCAGATAGAGGGTATGTCTGCCATCTAAGTTAGGGCAGCTGTGGATACTGGGAGAGTGTGAGACCAATAGTCCACAGATAGTAGCCAGGTTTGTGTTCTGTCCCTTTATGGTATTTCTCCTACTGCTGTTAGAAAACACTGGACTAGATGGACCATAGTTCTGACCCAGTGGGATATTTCTTTTGTCTTCTCTCAGATTCTCCTGTACATTATCACAGTCTAATACTGCCCTTGCTGTGGCAATAATTTGAACCAGTAGTATCACATTTTCTTCTTCATTTGTCTGTGAAAGTCATAGTCTTGACTATAATTCTTCATTGCAAAGGTGACTGAAATGAACCCTTCCATGTCAGATTCATCCTACCTTGCTTCGTTCTAGAGAGTGCATCTTGGATCCCACTTTTAATAATGAATCTTTAATTACACTCAAATAATCTATTATTAATTATTTCCAAAATTCAGGAATTCTGTAGCCTGGACTTGTATCTGCAAGGGATGAATCTGCCACCTTTGCACTCTTCTCACACTTACACAAATTGTCACATCGTATATGAAGATTCTTAACTTGTTCTTGTGTTTGTCAGTTTTACTTTTGCACCACTGCTTCCAGAACTGACCACAGCACTGTATTCATTGAAGGAGCCAAGTTACTGATCTTTCTTACAGTAGTTGGAGTCTTGGTGTGTTCATATTTAATATAGTTCATCCTCTTGTCTTAAAATTTTGGCATGCCTGGAGCTATAGTTCCAACTAAAGCATGATAAGTATATCCCATCTCATTGTGAAGCATGAAGAATGACAATGAGTATATACATTACTTTTACCACAAGGCATCTCATCTCAGTATTGATAGGTAATGTATAGAGTGTGTGTGTACATACAGTGGGATGTGTCAAATGTATTTCCAAACTCCTAAAGTAGGTAGCCTTTCCTGGAGAAAGGCTTCTGCACACACACCAAGTATGTGTACAGAATCTAATCTTACACATCTTATATGGAATTTATTAAAACTGTTGAAACCTCATCTGAATGTAGCACAGCAGAAGCACTTAAAGGGGTACTGGATGCCCTTGTACCACTTTTTTGTAGTGTAGACTTGTATTCATATGCAACCAGAGCTAGTGCTGTGGGAGGAACTGTGAAATAGATTACGATTCTAACATGCAATCTTTTTTTTTTGCTCCTAAGGAATGGTGTGGAAGACAGTTGTTTACCATCCTGAAGTACTGTCAGCAATTGCTTCTAGTAAATAACATTTCCCTGATTGCATCTAATTCATTTTTCTCTCCTGTCTCAGAGTTCCAACCAGGAGTGCCATGGAAAGGTATACAAAACATTGACCCTGAATCTGACCCCTATGTGACCCCTGGAAGTGTGCTGGGGGGGACAGCCACATCTCCCATTGTAGATACTGACCACCAACTTCTGCGGGACAACACCACAGGTAAAACAGTGCACATCTGCTCTGTGCTGATCACTGTGATTATCAGTCCGATAACTCAGGATCGTGTGCTCATTTCAGGCAAACAGTCTGTTGCATTTGTCTGAGAAGGAGAAGGAAGCTGCCTGCCTTTGCACTGTGGCTGGGGGCACCTGAAAGCTTGGCATTGCTACAGTCGTGGCTCTCTGGAGGTTTAATGGTGTTACAGAAATCTCTGAACTTGGTCTCCTCTTTCTCTCTCCTTTTCTCTTTGACAGGGTCTAATTCTTCCCTCAACACCTCGCTGCCTTCACCTGGTGCCTGGCCCTACAGTGCCTCTGACAATTCCTTCACCAACGTTCATAGCACTTCAGGTATGCAGGCTTTGAAACTTAACCAGACAAAGCATTTTTCATTTAGCACTAGATCATTGTTGTTCCACTGGGAGTATTTAGTCCATTGTGTGTAACAGTGACTGGGGAAGACAAACACTGAATAGAACCCCCTCCTTCCTCTCCCCCCACCCTTTATATGCTGAGCATTACTCCATATAGTATGGAATATCCCTTTGCACAGCTGGGGTCAGCTGTCCTGGCTGCATTTCCTCACAACTTCTTGTGCACCCTCATCCCTCCTGCTGGTGGGAGGATGTGAGGAACAGAAAAAGCCATGATGCTGTGTAAGCACTCCTCAGCAACATAATTAAATCATCTGTATTTATCCATGCTGTTCGTGATACCTTGTGAAGGCTGACCTAAAATAGAGGCTAGGCAGAGTTAAATAAAGTAGGTATTTATTAAAAGGCCTCAGTGGCTACACCTTGGGCAGTACAAGAGCCCAACCAGGGTTACACCCAAGATGAACCCAAAATGGTCACAAAAATGGATGACCAGTCACAAGGTCTCACACTTTAATGAGTTCTGGTCCATTTGCATGTTGGAGTTAATTGTCCAGTTATAGCTTTAGGTTGTGAAGTCCCATCCTTCTTGTTCTTCTCTCTTCAGTCCATGTTGTTTATGCTCTTGGCCTGAAATTTGGGTCAATTGTCTTTGGTCTCAAGCTAGGAAAGGAATTGTTTTTTCCTAGTTACTCTGTGAAGAGAGCTTACCATCCCTTAATATGAAGCTCAGAACTACACATTAAAGCAGTACAGAATCTGAAAAATATAAAAGCTAAAACCTAAGACATCATTCCCAGCATAAATCCCAAACACAGCCCCATGCTAAGTACTATGAAGATAATTGACTCTACCCCAGCCAAAACCAGCATATTATGCAAGTTAAAGAATGAGTAGTGGGAAACAGCAGATGCAAAAGGAAAGATAAAAACAGTATATGTACAATCTGTTGACAAGTCAAACTTTTAAAATATTACCTGCTTGTGTATGTATTAGTAAAGGTGAGTGATTTTATTTACTTTAACTTTAGGACATGAGAGTGCTGTGAAGGGAATGGTTTTGCCTTGTCGTTTATAGCACTCATCATTCCCTGAAATCCGGACAGAGAAGACATTTGGTCCTCTTGCTTTTAATGGTTGGCCTGTATATATAAACTTTAATATATGTCTCAGATGCTTCATAAGAAGGTCTCTACAGCTTTCTGGTAAAAAATTGTTTGTGCACACACTTTGCAGTAAAGTGCTGGAAATACTTGCTCCAGATGAACCATTTGGATTTTAAGCTTCTTGCAAATGTCAGAATTTTTTCTTGAAGACATCATTGTCTTGACAATTACTTAAAAATGAAGAATTGTGTATAAATAACAGGGGTGATGAACAGAGCTGAGCTACATCTGGCTCGAGCTTCAGGTTTTTTTATCATATTGAATGAAAGCTGTTTTCAGGAGTTACCTCAGCATCTTCACCAAATGTGTTGAAAGTGCTCTTTAGTCCTTAAGAAAAACTGAATTCTTGCCACCGATTTGTGAGCTGACTTTGGTTTGAAGCACTCTATGCAGCATTCTAGTGACAGAGAAGGTTCCTCTGTTACAGCCTGTGGAAAGGAGTGGCATGTAGCAACTTCTTGCCTTGGCTTAATTTTTGTCTAGCACATAAGAAAGACTGAAGAGGTAAAAATATTGAAGTCGTGGTCAAATTGAGGAAATGAGACCACTGCCACATACCTATTTCTTTCTGTCTGCTGGACACAAGTGTTTTACAGTCAGAGAGCCAATCATCTGAACTGAGAATTTAGAATTCACCTATCTGTAAAGCAGAGTCCAGTGAAAGCAGGTTTTTAAGCACTTTCAAAGGTTAGTGCTTGGCCACCAAAGGTGGTACTGACCATCGCTGTGTCATGGAAATACAGAGATCTAGCTGTAAATTGAAGCATGCTTATACATGCTGAAAGCTTTATTATCTTGGTTTCCAGATGGGTTTATTTCATGCTGCCCTGGCATATCATAAATCTGTGTTATTTCACTTAATTTCAAATTACATTCACCATTGTCTGCTGGTGACTGAAGTTAAATGCACATATTTGCACACATTATGTTTAAGATAATGTTTGACACAGCCTTTCCCACCCCATGTCTGTGTTGGCTGGTTCTCAGTGCAGAACAATGAGGAATTTTCAAGGAATTATGACTTTTGAAATGTCCCTTGGTGTCAGAAGTTGTGGGAGAATTTGCAGTCTGACTTATTTTAAAAACTGGCTTAGGCAGAGCTTGCAAATATTCATGACCAATAGTGGTATTTTGGGGAGTGCTTTTATTTTTCTCTTTTATTGCATTTCTTTATAAAGAGTTCTTGAAATGTGTGAAGGATATCCACTATAAGTCTTTTAACAGGCACCTGCCTTCTAGTAAAAAAAAGCACTATCAAGATTGTTGAGAAGTCCAGCCGTCGCACAGCTAAGCAGCCCTCTGTGCATTACTGCTGTGTCAACATTGTGGGAGCTTTGTTGGCTCTCAAGAAAGCTTTGGTCTTGTAGGGAGGACATCTTTAGGAGGCAACATTAGCTTAGTAGATCAAGAATGGTGAATGCGCCTTTTAGTGCTCTGCAGGGATTTTTTTGCATGAAGAAGGTTCCATTTCATTAAACGTCAGTAGTGCCAAAATTTTAAGAAATTCTCAGATTAAATGTAGTGTGGACATAAAAAATACAGTTAATCTAATTAATGATGTAACATTCTGCAATCAGCTACATTATCGTAAATGATCCTGGTATATTACTTTTTTTAAATCAGCATGTGTAAAATAAGCAAATATTTACTTACACGTAGCATGGGCTACGTGTAAGTATGGTTTTGGTATGATAAATTAACTGTTGTATGATCCTGTGTTTCACGCTTGTCCCCAATAAAAATGCAGTCAAAAGACTTAGTGTGATAGGACAGGTACTTAATCTCACAAGTTTCTCTAATATATACAATTTCTTTAATTTTCTAGCAAAATTCAGTGATTACAAATCAACGTGGTCCCCAGATCCCATAGGACACAATCCCACTCATCTCTCCAACAAGATGTGGAAAAACCATATTTCCTCAAGGAACACTACAGGGCTGCCCCGCCCACCTCCTGGCCTGACCAACCCCAAACCATCATCTCCATGGAACAGCACAGCACCCCGATCGGTCAGGGGCTGGGGGGCACAGGACTCAAGGCTTGGCTCTGGTGAGAACAAATCAACTGCAGCACCACTGTTCAGACCTGAGCAATGTATGTTTCACAGCGCCAGTGGTGTGGGGGAAAGAAAGTTGCAGTTGTCTGGTAATAGGAAAAAAGAGAGTTCCTTCTTGAAATGGAAATTTGCTGTCAGTAATTGGGGTGGTCAGGGATGGAATCCCAGGTCTTGCTGCAGGGAATGTGTGAGGAAGGGCTGAGAACTGCCAGAAGAGAACACCTGCTCCTTAGGGCCTTTCAAGACTAGATCCTTGCTGTGTGTGAGAAACTCCTCAAGGATAAACTCTAGTAAAATTAATCTTGATGTGAACTGTGAGCAAAGATGTCATTTTGTTTTCAGGATTGAAGATTAGACTTTCATGTTTTAGCAAGACTGCTAATGCTAATTTTTTCTGAAAGACCTAACTGTAAAGAAAGATGATTTTTCTTTGTATCAAATCTGTCTTGATTACTCTGTCTTATAATTTGCAGCATCTACTTGGAGTGATGGTGGCTCAGTTCGTCCTAGCTACTGGCTGGTTCTTCACAATCTCACTCCACAGGTATTTTCTGTGGTTGTTTCTGGGGACTCGTTTGCTTTAGCAAAGATTTGTGAATTATTCAGTCGTTTCTTTTTGAATAAAATCTGACAAAATCAGATTTGTCAACATATGTAACATATTTCTACTAAACCAAGCTGCAGTCTGACTTATTTTTCTATTGTAATCTCTTCAGCTAATTTTATGATGTTCATGTTTTGCTATGTGACTGTTAAAACATTTCTTTACTTAAGAGTTAGAAAGAATAATTGAACAGAAAGATTTTTCTTAGAAGTGAGGGTGAATTTCATGACTATAATATGAAATGGTTTACAGCTGTTCTTTGGGATGTTGTCAATAAGAAATTTAATGTAACTGCCAGTTTTTGCTTTAGTGTTTCCATAGTGAAACCACTGAATTTTTCCAGCGCTTCTGCCAAAACCAGTCTCATTAGGTTATTTCTGCAAGTATTCTCAGAGCTTGCTGCCATTCTGAATGAATTCTGTGGAGATCTTGGTTTCAGCATTCACAATTAGTATTCAAGGCCTAGGAACAGCTTATATGATTATCAGCAGTATCCTGAGGTCTAGACAGAAGAGTCCCTTCTTCAGCCAGATAATTTACTGTGTTTCTACAGTCTGCAAAAAAAGGTTGATGTGAAAGGAAAAGCTGAGTCTCCAGCAGATCACCCAAAATGGTGAGCTGTGCTCCATCTGTAAAAAAGACTGTTTACCTTGATGGGAAGAAAAAGCACAGTTCTAAGTGTGGCTTGTGTGAAATACTTCAGTGCTGCTTTAGGAATTATTTAGTGGAAGAAGAATATATTTTGGAGGCGTTTAAGTTAGTAGGAAAGAGAAACAGATCATAGCTGTCTCATTATGGATTCTCTCTTTATTGTGGATCACTACACTAGAGAGAGAAGTGTAAAGGTTCAGATGGATTCATAGACTCATAGAATGGTTAGGCTTGGAAAGAACAAGATGTTCATTTCAAGGTTCTCTGCTTTAACCTTGACCATACCACCACACAACTTCCTTTTCCCTCATTTGAAGCTGTGTTATAAAATAGGGGGGAAAGAAGGAAGAAAGTAGCACTTCCTTAAGTAGTTGCACATACGAATCCCATTCATATGCCCATGTCCCTGTGGCACACCAGGAATGGAATCTGTCTGTACAGGACACCTGGGAGAGCAGCTGTTACTGGAGGTAAGCAACAAGCTGTTACTGCTGCAGAAGGAATGTAGGCAACAACTGCTGTGAAAACATTAGTTCAGATGGAATGAACATTGGTGGGTTTGGCAGCAAAATCACTGACTCTTTCTGTCACTGTTTCATAAACCGCAAAGACAAAGAAGAATCAAAATAAATTTTAAAAAAATTCATTGTAGAGATATTTCCAGTTTTGCAAAAACCTTTTAACAAGTAGTTTATATACATTCTATTGAAATCAAAGGGCTGAAGACTAAGGCATTCTGGTTCCTTTAGTAGAAATTGTGATGACTGAAGGTGGTGAGAAGTACAAGTTGTGTATAATTACTAGAAAGACTGTCGATGTAAAGATAGTGACAGTGTAAGAAACTCAGTGAAAGAGGGAAGACTGGACTCAAGCTGTAAATGAACAGGAAAGATAATTTAGATTATTCCATACTAAAGCAAAATCCATGTAACAGTGAGAAGTCAAAATATACCAGTTCCTGTTTGAAAATCAACTTCTGTCACCTTTGCTTTCTTCCCACTGCTTTCATCTGTTTTTCTTTCTGAGAGCAGCATATTTTTCAATTACTGTCGCGAAGTCAGGATTAAAATATGTGTGGAGAAATAATTACAAACATCTGTTTCATCCTGGCTGTTCTTCCTCAGATTGATGGGTCAACCTTGAGGACGATCTGCATGCAGCATGGCCCACTGCTGACATTCCATCTGAACCTGACCCAGGGCACCGCCCTCATCCGATACAACACCAAACAGGAGGCGGCCAAGGCCCAGACTGCACTGCACATGTAAGCAAGGTTTTGAGACAAAAATCTCTGAGGGTGTGGGGTGGGTGGTGTAAGCCCCTAAACTCAGTGAATTTTTGAATTTTACTAACCTCTTGAATTCCAAAGGCTTTTAACCTGTTCTTCATCTGTTTTGTTTAAAAGGTGGCATATGTGCATTTACTTCATGGTATAGGCACTTTTATTGTTCTTGGTGTTAACGTTCAGAACCTTAGTTTAAATTTATTAAGATTTTGTTCAGGGACAACTGAATGTGGGGGCAAGGGGGTTGGGGTGTTTTTCTTTTTTGTTTTTTCCCCATATAAAATGGAAGTTCTTTTGTTTTGAGTGAATTTCACTGTCAAAAACAGCTAAAGTTTTCCATGTCTGCTCCATTGTAGCAATGTAGCTGATGCCTCCTTTCGTTTGGACACCTATTAGTGTTGTTCCTGTGCTGTCTGAATCCCTTGCTCTTTTGGCTCTAACTATTTTGTTTCTTATGTGTTCCTTGCCCTGTAGGTGTGTGTTGGGAAACACTACCATCCTGGCTGAGTTTGCCACAGATGAAGAGGTTAGTCGCTTTTTGGCACAAGCTCAGCCCCCTACACCTGCAGCAACCCCGAGTGCACCCGCAGCGGGCTGGCAATCCCTGGAGACAGGACAGAACCAGACAGATCCAGTTGGACCTGCTTTGAATCTCTTTGGTGGGTCAACAGGGCTTGGGCAGTGGAGCAGTGGTGGCGGCGGCGGCAGCAGTGGGGGTGATCTCACTGGCGCTTCATTGTGGGGGCCCCCAAACTATTCTTCAAGCTTGTGGGGGGTCCCGAGTGTAGAGGATCCACACCGAATGGGCAGCCCTGCTCCCTTACTACCTGGAGACCTTCTGGGAGGAGGGTCGGATTCAGTCTGAACTTAGAACTTTCAACTCTGACCTCGTGACCTTTTTTGGAACAGCAGCAGCACTAACTTGACCTTTTTCGTTTTTTTCAACTTGCAATAAATACATTTATAAAAGGAAAAAAGAAAACGGAGAAAGAAAAAAAGGTGGGTCATTGACAGACTGTCTGAGCACATAGCTGCCTCCCTTATATAACTTCAGTTTTTTCGTTTGGAATATGAATCCAAAAAGAGAACATATCACTCTTGAAATACTTGAATCGTGAACGCCAACTTAGAAAGACAATGTGAAGCAAGTACACATACCATTTAAATTTAAACAGAAAAAATTAAAAAAATTAGTTTCTAGTTTTTCACTTTTTCATGTTATACGGAAGTTGTTGCTAAGAAACATATATACTGAAAAAATAGCTTTTTAACTTTGTTTGCACTGGGTGTGTTTCCGTCCTTAGGTCTACCATGTTGGGTTGGGGTTGGGGAGGGGTTCAAAAGAATAAGGGAGGGAGGGAAAGACTTGACGGAGCCTCACTTTAAAAACAAAAATAAAGACAAAAAAAAACCTAGAAAAAAATTTAAAAATTAAAAACCCACAAAAAAAAAAAAAAAAAACAAAACAGAAAAAACAAACAAAACAAAAAAACCAACACTTTGTGATTGGCTGGTTGATAAGTACCAGTGTGTTCTGGCACATGTAACTGCCCACGTGTGCTTGTTTCTGTGTGAGTGCGTGTGCACATGTTTGTGTGTGTGCATTTTTTTCTCTATATATATAATCTTGAAACGCTGCATTGCTGATGGTCTACGGGCTGGCTGGCCATCTGCATGTCTTGATTCTGAAAGCAAGACAGGCATGGTGGAGTCCCTGTGGCTGAAGCGGAATCCAGTTGGGCTGGATTAAAATTTGTCAGTAGGTTTTTTTAAATTCGTTTAGCAGGGTGCTATCTCAAATCTGCAGATCATACAGAGTGGATAGTTGCTTCCTAGCCCTTGTTCTAACCCTGTGGTAGAGCAGAACACTGCCATATCCAGAGGATTTGGTGAGAGGGGAAACAATGTTGTCTTTGAGTAAACAGTATCTTTATTTATGTCTGCATGTGGGGTTTTTGTACTGAATGAACCCTAGAGTGTTTGTTATGTAATGCAAGCCATTTATTTCTTCCGACAAGGGGAAAAGAGGAGGAAAGAAGACATTGCCATTTTTTGTGCATATAGACAAATGTTCTTTTTCTGTCTCTTGCAAGCTTCAGTACCTTTTAAAAAAGAGTGTTTCTTTTCTCCCCCAAACTTAAATAAGCACCTGTACTCATTCTGGAGGAATCCATCAAAAGCTTGAAAATCCAGCCCAACCAAATTAGCCTTTTAGTTGATTTACTGCTTCTATTAAAACTGACAAAAAGCTAAATGGTGTCAGCAAAGTGCCAGCCAGCCTGCCTCATCTCCTGAAAGCACATGCAGCCCACTCCTTCCTGCGTCCTTCATGGTGAGCGTTACCTGTGCCAGGCCTTGGTGTCATTACAGCGCCAGACCATCACTGACAGAAACGTTTACTTACGAATGTTCTTAAACCAGTGTGTACTTCAAAGGTTTCCTTTTGTTTCTCTGTGTTGTGTTTTTTCCTGTGTATGTGGTTTTGCTTAGGGAGGTATATAACTAGCAAAGACTTTTTTTTTTTAAAGAAGTATTGCACCTTTTTGTTTTTTGTTTTTACTTTTTTCTGTACTGTTGCTTTTTAATTTCTGTATTTAAGGAAAGGTTTGGGGTTTTTTTAGCATCAGTGTAGTAATACTCTGGGCAGGATAGGGGTGACCTATAATCCACAGTGATAGCCAGTGTGTGCGTGCATGTGTGCGCTGGGAACAAAACTTTTAAGACCTGTTGTTGTGAAAAGAGTTGTAGCAGACTTGAAGGAACATCCCCTGACACAAAGCAAGAAGCTTTTTGTGGGGATGGGGCCGGGGGAAGAGGGAAGAGAGATGCCGGTACTTTTTCCATAAGTGCTAGGACTTCCATGCAGCATTGTCCAGCTGTTACACTGTCTGACAAAGTGCCGACCTTCTGTACCAGCACATACCTGTCCATTCCAGCCCTCAGAGGGAGCAGTGCTTTATCACCTAGCCGAGGGGGGCAGATAGGGGAGTCTGTTTCTTCAGCCTTTTCATTGAAGGATGTGACCATGTCTAATGCATTTAACTCATGGGTTTGGTGGGCAGAAGCAAAACCAGATGCAAGTCATGGGGGGAGGTTGGTGCGCGCGCGTGTGTGTGTGTATGCCTGTGTGCTGGGGGTGGGAGGGAAGGGCTAGGGAATTACATGGCTGTTTAATTTTATTTGCCCTTTCTATGTAAGCCCCAATGTCACAGTGAAGACTGACTGAGGGAAATGCTGCATATACACATGCCTGTAGATTTGTATGCAAAGCGTTATGTGATAAAAAAGTATGAGTAGCTTTGTATTTGTTTAGTAAACTGGAGTATGCAGCATACTCTAGCCCCTTTGGAAAATACTTTCCTATCATGTCTCCTCCATCTATCACACCATGCACAAAGAAACAAAATGCTCTCTTTCAGTTCCTGCTAGCTGGCTAGTAACCCTTGTGTTCAGGCATCTGTACAGCTTTGTTTCTGCTCAAAGACCAAGCACGCTCAGACATGCAGAGCAGGTTCTTAAAAGTCCCATGCCAGCAGTACTTCCTAGTGAAGCACCTTTGGCCTGAGCAAGCCAGTATCTGTTCTGTCACATGGTCTGCTATACATGCTGGTTCATTGCTGTGTTCCACCCTCACTTCTCTCTCCCAACCTGCCCTAAGGTCCCTTTTCCTGCACTTTGGGCTAGTTGACTTCATTGCGATACTACGGTGAAAGCCGGGTGCTAGAGCCCCTCTTGTTTACAAGACATAATGAGGGATTTGAAATATTTAAAAAGAAAAGCTAAATTGTTCTTCCATTGTAAGCTTAAAGGGAAAAAAATTAAAATGTACAAAAAAAAAAAAAAAAAAGACCAAAAAGTGCATATATATATTTTAGATGAAGACTAACTCTGGGAGCATTTAACAGTGTTTTTGTTTTTATTTTAACATTTTATTTTCCTGCTTTAAATTTGCAAGCATTCTCAGGAATTCTAGGGTAGGAAGCCAGTTTTTTGAAGATGGTTTATTTAACCTTATCCTAGATAGATGGCTGTTTCTTGTTGATAAACTTTTACAAGTTCCTGAATCTTCAAAATGTTTGAAAGTTTTTACTTTAAAATAAAAATGCTAAAAAAAAAAATAAAAAGAAAAAGAAAAAAAGAAAAAATCTCCAAATGTTACTGTCAAGCGAGGGATCAAGAATTTTAAAGACTTTCTAAATTAAGATACATTAAGAAAGCTTCTCAATATCAGCAACAGGAATTCATTGCAATCTTAAACAATTTGTGGGAGAAGGGTTATCATTTATTGTGCTTTATTACTCATGCAGACGTGTGCAGTTGCATGGAGAAGAGAAGTGTGTGAATGGAAACCTACTATCCCCTCTCGATTGAAAACTAAATAAAAATATTCTTCCAAGCACCTTTTTGAAGCAGAGTGAAAGTATAAACCTTATTAAAAGGCAGTAGAGTTTAACTGAAAGAATCCTCAGTTAGGACGACTAGCAGGAAATACACAATGGTGCTTCTTTGAACCACTTCTGAGCAGTGCTAAAGTAAACCAGTGCTGACGGATTACTCAGTAATGAAGTAGTTCTATTAACCTGCCTTTTTCAGTACAGAAAAAAAAGAATATGGAAAAACTCCACAAAAATGTACATTGGAAATCAACTTCCCTGTTTTCAGCTACTCGGTCAGTTTATTCCCCACTTGGAGATTTGCTGCTTGCTTTTCTTCACCCACCCCACCTCCCAGTCTTTGTTTCTTTTTATATGAGGGAAATAGCTGTTAAACTCCTCTGTTCAACCTGTTGCTGCTGGCTGTCAGGGCTTACAGTCTTGAACTTAAAAGTTCGGTGTTGGGATGGCCAACTTCTGCCTCCCAGCTCTAGGGGTCAGGGGCTTACTCGGCCTGAAACGGCTTGGATCAAACCACAAAAACCGCGCTAGTGCCTTGTTACATGCACCCACATGCCCTACAGTAGGGGAGGGGAGGGAAGACGAGGCAAGGTGAGGCAGTGTAGCCACTTCATGGAAATAGATGTGCCCATTCTTAAGGGAAGAAGAGCATGCCCGTGTGAGCAAGTCGTGCAATGAGTTACTTAATAGTAGTTAAGTTGTTGTTGTTAATAAAAGAAATCAGATGCCAAATTCTGTCTTTCTCATAGCAGCTGCCCAGTGTTTTCATGTTGTGCTGCGTGTGCATGTGAGTCTATTGAAAATAATGCATCAGTAGTAATAATAATGTGCTTCAAAAATCCTGTTGTGGGCCAGTAGAAGGAGGGTTTACTTAGAAAGTTTAGGATTCTATTTTATTTTATTTTATTTTATTTTATTGGTTTTTTTTAATGAGAGAATTTGAGTGCTTTGCCAGAAGCTGTGTTTTATCAAATCAGCAGTGTCCTAAAAGAGAGGAAACCATAGCATTTAGTCAAAAAGGCTGACAGACTTGACATTCACTTGGAAGTGGATTGTGACTGACTGCTGAAGGGTTGACAGTCAGTAAGTTTCAGCAGTCTGCTGGGTCCAAACCTATTGTAGTACAGCAGTCTGCTCCTCATTTCCTGAATGTGCATCCTGTAAGTGTTAGTGACTGTCTCCTCAGTGACAGTTTCCCTACATGGTCAAAGTAACATTAATCTATATTCCAGCTACAGTTGACAGATCTGCGTGGCTTAGTCAGGGCGCTCTCAACCATTGCAGGTGGTGTCTGAGAACTGTGCTAACCAGACTCAACTGCTGGGGACACCCGTTGCTTAATGTTGTAAAAATTCTGCTGCCATTTGAGCTCCTAATAGTGAAAAGTCAGCAGGAGTTGATGTTAGGGTATTTCTGGGCTTTTACAAAACTGTTCCCAGGATGGAGTCATTGGCAGCATCTTGTTTAAGCATATTGGCAAGGTAGGGAGAAGAGGCTGGGGAAAGCACAGCTTGGAATAGACTAAGGGCATCTCTTTCCAGATAAAAATCCTGCCACTTTGCTTACCCTACCTTGCGGTGTCTATCAAGCTGGGAGCTTTTAATCTGTTTGGTAATTCTTTGCTCTAATTGAGGATTTTGTCTTAGCAGTGACAACAGAATCTAGTAAGCAAAACGAAGTGTGGTACAGCTCAGAAACCTGTGTTTAGACTTCTGACATTTGCTTTGGAATACTTGCCATCTTTTTCCAGTGTTTTTACGTTTCTACCTGGACATTTGCCTAGCAGTCTTGAGAGTGGGGTTTTTGTTGGTTTGGGGTTTTTTTACAATCATAAGGTGTCAGGTTTTTCTTACATATTTTTTTTTAATTGTGCTTCACATTAAGTGGCTTTTGTAATGAGTAAGAATGTTAAGCCAAGTATGTTCTTGCCTCTGCAATATAAACAGGTTGTTTTCAAAAAACTGGGTGGGATAACCATCTTAAAAATTAAATAACAATTAAAAGTTTATATTAAGTTGGCCTCTTTTTCTTTTTACCATGAAATTTCTAAGCATTTATTCCTTAGAACTTTTGCCCTATTTTTTTCTTCTTAAAAATGCTGCCACATCTTCCACTGTGTCCTAATAGTGCATCCAAATAGTACTGTAGTTTTTTGGGGGGAAATTTTGATTAGGTTGCGTTTTTTGCTTCATTATTAAGATGTAGCTCTTAAGTTTCTTATTTTGTTTGTGCATATTGTTTTCCTATTGACTTTTAAGAGGAGCACTGTTTGTGTATCTGAGGTACCCAAATTTGAAAAGCCTGGTCAATGAAATGAGCTGGATCAGGGTTAACATAGCAGATGAGGACCTGTTGTGTTTCCAGTGTGTGTTGCATATAATGCCTTCACTGTAAATCATGTGACCTTAGTGTCTAGGTTCTCAAATGGATTGAAATGCTGGTTTTGTGGAGGCTGGCTAACATCTCAGGGTAATAGTCCTGATTGAGTAGAAGGTAGGGGTTTTTTTCTAAAGATGTGAAGTTCCCTTAACGGAAGCAGCTTTCTTAATTGTAAATATGCATGCATGGTTTATGGGCAGGAAAGTAATACCAAGACAACTACATTGAAATTAATTTAAAAAAAACCAATAAACAAATGCTGTTGATGTGCAACTTTGGTCCTGAATCTGAAGCAGCATACACAGAATCCGTTGGTTTGTCTAAACTTATTTTGCACACAATGTCATTTCAGTTCTGTTGTTTATTTGCCACTGCTTTGCAGTTTTAGGAACTGATACTGTTAGATCATATGGTCATTCCCACTGTGATCAAAACACAGATATCTAAAACACGAACTTTCTTCCCCTTTATCTCCAGTACTAGACTTCCACCTGTGGCAGAAGGATGGTAACAGTAGTGGGGAGAAATATGTGAAGTTTCCCAATGTAGACAGAGTTGGTACTCCCTGTTGTCCTGAATTCACATCCAAACCTAAACCACAAAGCAACTGTTAGGCTGTAGTAGACCTGTTGGTTGGACTAAATGACAGGAGCCATACTGGAGATTTTTAGCAGCCGTGCCTAGTCCATGTCCTTCACAACGTTCTGCATAAGTGTCCCATCACTGTAAATACCAGTGTTGCTGAATTTTACCAAAGTTCCCTTGCAGTAGATAATAGGAAACAGGTCCATTTTGTGGTGACTCACCAAGCAGAGCTTTGCCTACAGTAGACTTTAAGGGTCTGTCTACATTGCTGTCAAAATTGAGTCAGGGTCCTGTTTAAAATTATAGTGCTCTATTTTGTGGTGTTACGTGACCTTAAACTTTGTGATGTAGTAACTGTAGCTGCTGATCCTTGTATGAAAAGTGATTTAAGGTTTCATCTGTGCTACAGAAAGCGCCACAGCTCCTGATGGGTTGGAGCCTACTTTTAAAACTTGTCAGGCTACAATAGATGCAGTTTCATCTGTAGCGCGCAGCAGACAACATCTGTTTGCATCAACAGTTTGCCTGCGCGTTGCTTTTCATCAAGCTATGCAGGAAAGCTTTTCTCTAGAAGTCTCCCAGAGTCCTAGCAAGCTTCTAGCAAATCAAGTGCCCTCTGCAAAAGAGCCATTTTTGCCCTGTTTGTGTGATAGTTGGACTGGTGACATTCAGCAGTGTTAGGATTCCTGTAAACTTTGTAATGAGAAAGGGAGTTTTTTTACTTGATTCTGACAGCCTTTCTGTAAAGTAATAGAGAGCACTCCAGGGAAAAAGAACAAAAAAAAGGGAAGAATGCACTGTGCCAGCCAGCGTTAAGTATTGAAGTATTTTAGCAGCAAACATTCTTGACTGTGATGGGCAGAGGGGAAGAGACTGGAGTGCGCAGTACGAGGAGGCCATGTTCGGCGAGCAGTGTTTCCTTGAGCACTAAATGCCTCTTTTTGGCTGTTAATGTGTGTTGTTACCGTCACAGAACTAACTTCCTCATTTTTTATTGTTTGTGTTTATTAATTGAGAGAAGGTGGAAGCTCCTCCTGTTTCAGATGAAACACAACCAACCATAAGTAATCATTTTCTTCATCAATTTTTGTTGAGGTTGCACAGCTTGTTAGGATAGCTATTTTAGTGACATGGTTATGATATTATGTGCTTTCTTCCCCCTCCCTCTCCCTGCCAGATCTGGCTTACCCTTTCTATATAAGGCGCTGTGTGGGTTTTTTTGTTTTGTTTTGGGGACGTGGAAAAGAAGCAAAATGAAGTGAAAATGCAAGCCAAGGTAGAACAGCCTTACTTTAGGGGGTAGCCTTACAACAGAGCTTTATAGTGAGTGTGCTGTATTCCAAAATATGTAAGCCAAAAACAAACAAAAAAAGCATTCATTTATGCAAAAAAATTTAAAAGAGGTGTTTGAAGACTTCTTTAATATGTACCTTCTAAAGGTGGAGTAAGGTCTCACCAAGTGATAGGTTATTGTGATACTTCTTGCTGGGTCAGTAGGAATGGGTCGGGGTATAAGCGCTTAACGTTTCCTCCTATGTTTTTACAAGCAGTAAGTTAAATGTGGTATTTATGAATGTGCCTTTGTGAGTATAGTGACTGTCTAATTGAGGAGACCGCTTGGGCTGGAGGGGAGACAAGGGTCAGTTTATTCTTTCAAGAGGTCAGACATTGAGATTGCAGCCCACTGGTCCCTTTTGACAAGCAGCATCATTGGCTGGTCTCTACACTGCACAATACGTATTCATATGTGGTAGAGATTGGGGGGGTGTGAAGGGATGTCATGTGATGCACACAGAAGCTGTTGATAGTTTTAGGCTAGTCTGCGTTGCAGGTTGAGTTTGTATATGTATTATGTGGCTTCTCTTTATGTTTGTGTGCATGAGTGTGAATGTGTGTGGCTTTGTTTTTTTGTAAGCACTGGAGAATTTGAACACAGTGATGTTTGAGACAAATTTATACATGTAGAGAAGATGATGTTTTGTAGCTTCTGTTAAATAGTGGGTGCAGGCACACTTTTACCCTCTCTGCCCGTGTCCTGATAAGTGAAACAGGAATTTTTTTTCAACCCTTCAACTTCCAGCACACTTAACGTTGCCATTTAAATGAACAGGGTATTACACAAGAAGAAAAAAAAGAAGTTTTTGAAATGGTAAGGTAGAAGTGTTTAAAAGGAAAAAAATCTGAAGTAATTTTTTGTTTCTTCAAAGCTGTTTGTAGCTAAACATGGGAATCTGCAGTGTCTCCTTCCATTTGTTTTTTTTTCCTAATAATTCACCTCTTCGTCCCACCCAAAACATGAGGTGTACAAGATCAAGAGCTGTTGTTGTAGCGCTTTGTAATTCCCACCCTGAAAAGAAACTCCAGTGGGATCCCTCAGCTCTATTCAGGAAGACAAAGAGAGGAGAGACTCTGCAGTTTTCTTTGCTTCGCTCTCATTCCTCTCTAATGGCCTTGAAATGTATTATTATGCAAATGTGAATTTTGATACTGAACTTAAGAAGAGGTTGTTTGTTCTTTTTTCAAAAAAAAAAAAAGGTCCCATATGTGGTCAGCATTGCTTCTTTATTTTGTAAGTGAATTGTAAACTATGCATTCTGCAAAGGGGGTGCAGGGGACAAAGATACTTTGCTAAACTGTTCAGGAGTTTCTGTGTCCATGGCATATCCATTATAGTTTGGGGAAGTGGGGAAGTGATAACTTTGAATTAAGAAGGAATTGATAACAACCTTTTTTTTGTCAGAGGCTGGCCAATTGCTAACTGGGAAGAGATTTGAATAACCAATTTTGGCTGCAAAACAAAATCAGCTCTCAGCCTTGCACAGGGTGAATTCAGCCGCACAGTGTTAACCCAGGGCGTAAAGGGTGAATGGGACACCAGGTCTACCTGGGGATTATCTACCACCTCCTGTGCTCTGGCCCTTGTTAAGCTCAGGAAACTCACTGCCACAGGCACTGGGTTTTTTTTTATTTACTACTCGTTTTCCATTTCAGCAGTCCTTGTGCTCTTCCAGGAGAGTTGGAATATGGCTAGTCCTTGGTATCCACACTTCCTTATCCCTAACATTTTCTTTGCTGCTGTTTCTGGTACTCTTCATACAGTGACAGAGCAGCTGTGGGCAGGATGGTGGAGACAATACTTTCTTTCTAGTGCTGATCAAAGCCCAGCTATGAGGACTGTGTATTTTCAATGGCAGCAGCTACTGTTGTTTTGTTGTCTGGCGTTGCTGCCAGTGACTTAGTGCTAATGGTGACAGTATGTGAAATTTTAGGGAAAGTAGACTGATATGTTCCCTCTATTTGAAAGGAAATACCCTGTTTTTATTATAAGGTAGTATCATAATGGTCATTAAAAAGGATTTACTTCCTCACATCTCCAAAATGTAATCATTGTGAATTATGTGCATTCCTTGAAGCTTGCTGAGCTTCCAGGAAGAGTCTCCTCAGAAAAAAATATAGATCTCACTGCTCTCTCCATCATTATAATAGGGACCTTTTGACTTGACTTTTTCCTTTATCCATGGTGAACCATGGTACTGGCATTATCTTAGGTGTAATATCATAAACTGAGATATTATCCTGCCTGTATTCAGTGTTTTCATGCAGCAATTTTATTTTTGTTGACATTCACAGTACTGTAATAAGTAATAGACTTGATGATCACTCTCACATCTGTACCTGCCTTGCAGATGTGATCTTATCAGGGTTCCACTCTGTCAGAATGCCTTTTAAAAAAAAGAAAACAAAAAAAATCAGAAGCTTAAACTCATTCACAAAAATACCTCGTGGTACATTTTCCCTTTTGATGTAACCTTTTAAATCTTCGTTTTTCTTCTAAACTTGATGGGCTTTTATTTCCATCCGTTATCTCCTTTGTAAAAAGATGTTTGAACTAGTGGTTTTGAGCACAGGTTTGGGAAGCCTGAAACTCCTGAATTTTAATATTGGCCATTACTCTTTCCTTGCCTTGGGCAAGTCATTTAACTACTTTGCCTTTGTTTTTTCATCTGTAAAGCGGGGTTGTTAATAATACTTACCTACCTCACAGGGGTTTTGTGAGGATCAACTAGTAATGTTTATCAAGTGCTTTAAAGAAAAAAGCATGATAGAAGTATTATGAGGTTTTCACAGCAAGATCGCTAGTTCTTTTTACATTGTTTGCTTGTGTGGAGGGAGATAACCTTTTTGATTTTTTTAATTATTCAATCCATTAGACACTCAGATCCTAAATGATAGAAGTTGATAGAGATTCAGTTACTCATACTCTTCAGTCTTTACACTTGTTTCCATCTTCTCTTCTTTATATAGTTATGCCAGTGTTGCTACAGGTCACATGTCTCCAGTACTTTTGGGTAAGCTTCAACATTGAAGTACTTTGAGCTTGCTGCTTCTTTCACCAGACCACCAAATCAGAAAAAGTTGGTGTACTTCTCCCTGCCATTATATGGCAGTTTTGGTAGTGTCATCTTTGAAGTAGACGCATCTTTTCCTGCCATCAGGAATGGGAGGTGGTGGTGTGTAGTTCCGGAGTGGGGACTGTAAGATGAAGAACCTGGCCACTTTATGCTGCTGCTCCAGGGATGAAGGGCAGAGTAGCTTCCTATGTCCTTCCCCGAGTTAATTTCAGTGTGTTACCAGTCACACTTCAAATGCAGTGTCTCTTCTTCTTGTCCACAACATACAGAAGCCATCACCTGCCAATAGAACGTAGGAACAGAGTGAATGATAGTAGATGCTGCTTGTGTATATGCCTTACAACTCTCCCAAAATGTCTCTGGGAGGGTGGTGGGGGATGAGGTCTTCATTGGGTAAATCTCACAGTTGTCAGGGAACCTCTGCTACTTTCTCCCCTCTCAATCACTTGGTCCCTGTTTCTTCTTTCTGGATGTGCATCTCAGGGATGTGCATATGAGCCCATGCCTCTTGGAATTTGGCGTTTGAAATATCAAGAACATGGTTTCTGTACCTGAAACCCTTCTGTCTGACACTCCCTGGTCCTCTCTGTCCTGCCTTGCTCCCCATGGCCTTAGGAACATCTCTCCACTGTTGCCCTACGCCACCCTCTCCATCTCTGCCAGTAATCAAGGTGAAGTGTGTACAGTGATTCTGCAGAGAAAGAAGCTGAAGTGATGCAAGTGCACTGTGGCATTTACACGCAGAGGTATCTTGTTTTTCTGCCACATCTGCTCTAAAGCCTGCAGAACATCTGATGCATAGTGCTTTTTCTTTCTCATCTAGAAAGCAGAACAAACAGCAGTATAAATCTGAGTATGGTAATTCTGTAATGTTTACTTTAAACTAAATGCTAAGTATTGTCCTCAAAGAACCAAAAAAACACCCACCTTCTAACAAAAATAACCAAATGTAATCTTCCTGGGTGCGGAAGAGGAAAGGAGAGGAGGAAAAGCAGTGACAGGGGAGCGTTCTGATCTATTTTCATCTCCACTGCTCGGCTGGAGGTGTGAAATGCTGCTTTGAGTTCCACAAACATAAGGGATTATGTTTACAAAGGTAAATGCCTTCTACCTGTTCAGGAAACTGGCTACTGGTGGGCATCGGGAGTTGGGCAAGTTTCTCTTCGTTGCAAACAAGTAATAGGAGAAAGGTGTGTCCAGAAGAGGAATGGAGAAACAGATTCATTTCATCTAGTCTTGGTAAAATAATGCCCCCTTTTTCTCTCCTTATGGAATGGAGGGATGAGGTGGCTGAATAGAAAATCATTGGTGTCCAATATGGCTGGATTAGAAAAGGCAGCTTTTCTACTTTGCACATAAATAGGTAACAGGAAGGTACAGCTTAAGTCCTCTTGCCTGAAACACTGTCCCCTGAAGCAGACATTGTAATAGTAAAATAGTGGCTGTGTATATTGATGCTATTTGCAAGTTACCTGTAAGTGTTTATTTTTTTTCTTATACTTGAAATGGCTTCCTTTACTAAACTCTTACCTAGTTCTGGTTTCTCCCCTCTTTCTATAGTGTGCAGTAAGGAAAATTACAGGACGAATGGGGAGAATGTAGAGGAGATGACGCAATGACTTGCATATCCAGGTTTCATCTTAATTTCCATCCCATGTTCTCAGAAATGTTTGAACTTCCGAAGGGTTTTCCATGGACACAGAAACTCAGCACTTTAGAAGGTGCTCTTGTAAGGCTGGCTGCCCCCTTTTCCTCCTTTTCTATATTTTTATTTTACTTTTAGTATAGTGGTACTTAAGATCACTGGTTCACTTAAAAAGAAAAAAAAACCAATAAAATGTTTAAACTCTACTAATGTACAAATAAGCTGAAATGTTGCATTTTATGTGTATTTTTGCCATAGCAGGTACTGTATTTCTCATGCTGGATTTAGAAAAAAAAAAAAAGGAAAAAAAAGAAAAAAACAAACAAAAGGGTGACGTTTTATTGGAGTGTGACAAGTTAAGAGTAATAAAGAATTAAGTCGTCGTCATTTCATTGAAACTGAGAGATGGTGTAATACTTATATATAAGTTTTCTGAAGGTTTTTTTTGGGCTTTTAAACAGCTTTTTTGGTTTTTTGTTTTCTTCGTTTTGGTTTTTTTTTTGTTTGTTTTTTTGTTTGTTTGTTTGTTTTTTGAAAGATATGATTGTATTATGTGCAACTCAGTTGCTTACATTATAACTACAAACTATTTTTGGGTTCCTGGAAAAAAAGAAAAAAATACTAATAAATGTGTTTGGCTGCTAAGCATTTAAAGCTCGTGTTTTGTGCACGTTTTGTGTCCCGCGGCCGTGTCGGGGTCCCTGAGGCCGCCTTGGCCTCCGGGCGCGGGGGGGCGCCGGGCGCGCCGCGGGCTCGGGGCGGGGCGGGGCGGGCGCGCTGAGGGCGCGGGGCGGGGCCTCCGCCCGCCCTTATCCCGCGGGCCGCGCGGCTGCCGCTGCTCTGCTCTGCCCTGTTGCCGCTGCTGCTGCCATGGCGGCCCCCGGAGAGGCGCAGGACGTGATGGCGCGGTACCGCTCCCCGCTGGTGTCGCGCTACGCCAGCGCCGAGATGGCCTACAACTTCAGCGAGAGGAAGAAGTTCAGCACCTGGCGCCGCCTCTGGCTCTACCTCGCCCAGGCTGAGAAGGTAACGGCGGGACGGGCGCTGAGGGCAGAGCGGCCCGGGGCGGGGGGACCGCGGTGCCGGGGCGTCCTCGCGTCCCCATTCCCTTTAGGGCTCTGGCGGATGAGGGCCCGGGAATCGGCCGTACCTTCCCGGAGCTATCCTCGGGAAACCGACCCGAGGAACTTTGCAGGCGCCCCTTTGGCGCGTTCCGGGGAGCAGGGGGGCTCTGCGAGTTCAGGGTTATCCAGCCCTCTGTACGCAATCCCTCCTGTCGCCCCTCAGCAAATCATTTCTTCTCGCCTCCTACCCTCCCCCTTGCACTTTTACCTGCACTGTAAAATTGGTTTTGTAAAAGCTCTGCTAAGCAACTTCTGGTGAGGGGTTGCCTTTGAGCAAACAGCGGTGTCCTTCCCCAGCGCTCAGCTGTTTGCTTTGCAGGAGGTGTGACGGGTGAGGTGCACTGTCCATTCAATCCGATGGCTGGCTGGCTGTGCCAGCCGGACCACCCCCTGCATCTGTGGCCAGTTGTTGTCAGATAGCCCTTTTTTTCCGAGATAAGTTTGCTTTTCGCCAAAGTGAGCAGTACATTTACTCCGCAACTAGTTGTGATGTTTCTGGTAGGCTGAGTGCTGCAAATAAAAAAAAAAAGTGCCTCAAAAGATTGGGTACTGTGTATTAATAATTCAACTATTAGGAAGCAGCGACTGAGAGTATGTCCATATGACTGCAAGCTGTTTTGTTAGTAGAGGATATGAAGTTGACTTTTTTAACGTGCACTTGAAGCTAAACTTTTTGACTTTGACTCTGGTCCTAATTAGGGATACATGTACAGCTATTATTACATCTTAATTGACACACAGTTTTTAAGTTGCACTGACTTGATTCCTTGTGACTCTTACCAGGTTTTTGACGGTGAAGAAGCTGTAATGTGTTACCAAAACAAAAAAGAAAAAAAAGGCACAAAACCACCCCACTTTCTGACAGAATGGCTTTAGCTTTCAGACTCAATAGGAGCCTGTTTGTTCTGTGGAGAGTCCAATTTCTGTTTTCAAAGCCCTGGGATTGTTAGAAGCAGTTCAGTCTCTAGGTCTGGCTGCTCCTGAGCGCAAAGGCAGAGAAGCACCATGCTGGAGAATGTCATTACAGTGCACAATGTCATTACCATGTTCCTTCTCCATGCAAGGATAGTGTCACTACACAGCATTGTCAATAATATGCTGGACCAAATGTGATGTTTCAGAAGCTGAAGATGTAATTATACAGCTGTGCTAAATAGGAGTCACCTCCCAAAGTACTGCATGCTTGATTTTGTCACAGTTCAGATGCTTTAGTGAGAAAGCTGCAAATCTCATCTGGCATAGAAAGTGTCTGTGCTATGAATGCATGCTTGAGGAGCTTTGCATGTTCAAAGCATGACAATTTAAACATTGTTGTATCGATTCCATCAGGTAATCATCACTTTTACTTCTGTTCAAGAACAAAATATGTGAGTTGCCCAATAGAAGAAAGCTTGGAGGAGCCAGTCTGGGGCTTTTAGGTTTCCATTCCCAAGCCCTGAATTCCGGGCTACCCCATTTATTGGCCCTTGCTCTGCCTCCCATTGCCACCCCAGACTTCTGTTCCCAGAAAATAGAGATAGGTCTTACAACTTCTTGAGCTCTCTTTTCATAGTGGGAAGAGGAGACTACTATTTTTATCTGGCTCCTCATTCCAGAACAGCTTGTAATCTAATGTCAGCTCTGGACTAAAAAGAAGGGAGAGTCAGCTACTTCCAGCACCTGTTACCTCCGTCAGTGGTCAGTAAGTTACACATACAAACAGTTTCTTTTGGCTCCTTGTAGAAGATGCATAGTATTTCTATGAAAAGGAATACTCACTCAAATACCAGGTAATTAATGAACTGTGGCAATTTACTGCAGCACGTGTCCTCATTTCCAAGATATTAATGTGTTGCTTCTTTTTGAAGATACATAGCTTATCTTTTCAGATACATTAAAAACTAAACAGTAACAGATGAACTCTGGGCAATACTTTCTTTTGCCTTCTGATAAATCAGATCTAGGAAGGTCTAACCATGGGTTTTCTTAAAGTTGCAGGGAGTAGTAAGACAGAAGACGTGCAGCTTAGTGATAAAATTTGAGGTAAAGTGTAGGGCCAGGCAGATGGCTTCAATATTCACTCTACTTAATAAGTGAAATTTTCAAGTGCTCCACTTGGAGTATGTGAGATAAGAATGAAGGAATTCTTTCAGTAGGAACTGAATTTGGCAGAAGGTCTATACAGTGTTTTGCTCCTTTCAGCAGGCAGGAGTTTGAAACAGCAGGGTTAGCAAAGTGTAGGATTAGCAAGAAAAACTTCTTTTTCCCAACTGACAGTATTTAAAGTTTGGGTTAAGAACTGAGGTGTCTGAATTTATACCCATCCCAAAACACCAGTTTAATTTTTGCATAAATTCCTTTGTGTTATGATTCTTCTGTTAACACTTTTTATCTTGAACTCTTGACTTAATTGTACTGGAAAGTCAAGTACAAATTTCTTGGAGCTCTCCCTTTTCGTAGAAGTAGCTTTGATGTCCTGCAGCATCAAAGAATATAGAATCATAGAATATGTTTTGCACATATGAAATATAAATGTTTTCTCTCTTTCTTTAGTAACCCTCCATGTGGTTTTTCTGTCCAGTTTAAGTTTCATTGTTTTTCTGTCACATGTTCTTTATATGATGGACAACCCAGTGTTCTCATTCTGTGTGCAGGAGCTGTGCCATGTCATCTGCCTGTTCTGCCCCATCCTTTAGGAAAAGTGATGGGCAGTCAGAGCTGTTAGAGTGGCACATCAAAATACTGGGGCAGTCTCAGAAGAATGATGCCTTAAAAGCACAGTCCAGAAAGTTCTTCACTGACTTCACTGAGCTGTGGTGCTTTGGGAAAAACCTTGTGCTCTTCCTTATGTAGTTTTCCTACTTGGTTTTCTTAGGTGCACAGGTTTGAAGGATGTTTGTTTTCTTCCCGAGGTACTGTCAATATCAGCAAAAACTCATAGGGAAGAGACTCACATGTTTGTGGACAGATGAGAACATCATTTGTCTTGGCACTACCCTAGCTTGCACGTGTTCTCTGTCCAGTTGTCCCTTTTGGGAGGTTATTTCTTTCCTCTCTGTGTGACTGTGTACTGTGGTCAGCTTTTCCCAAAGGATCAGGATGTCTGAGCAAGGCATGAGATTTTAATCTTGGCACAAGAATCATTGCCTGCTGAGCTGCCTGTGCTTTTAGGCAGTTGCAGTCTGTACCAGTGCGCCTCAAAGGCAGCAGTCTGGGGCCAGGTGCCTTTCCCCATTGAGCTGGACACTCACAGGTATGTATATGCTTGTGGCAGTGTAAGTTTGGGTACTAATTATCTGATGAGGTCCTTGAGAACCCATCTGCTTCACTTGCTGTCTTATTCAGTTCCAGGTTCCATATCTGCAAACCATTTTTTCAGTCAGTTTGATTCTGAACAGAACCAGTTTTTTAAATTCTTTGAATCCTGGAAGCCTCCTGGTTGATGATTTCTCATCACTCATGCACAGGACAATAGTATTTTAATTTGGAAAAGGCAGTAATACCAAGTTCACTGTGAGACTTTTAATTTCTCAGTATCACAAAAAGACATTTTTCTCATCTTAGTGGATTGCACCAGTGTATAATGTGTGGTTGGATATCTTTGTTTTTAAGTCAGCTTGCTAAAAAGCTCTAGCAATTAGTTTTGAATATGAACTAGGAGCATTCATCTCCTTCTTCTAGATCAAGTAACATCAAGTGACTGATTTCTCAAGGTTTCATATTCAGTCTGAGATTAAGTACTACAGGACTTTTGAAAAGGTACAAACATAGAAAACATATACACCTTCCCATATGTTTTAAGCCCCCAGTTTATAGTTGTGTAGGTTTAGTTGTGGTCCAGAGAGTTTTTCCTGACACAAGCTATTAGTCACATGTTAGCTGGATTTTTCTTTAACAAAAGATAAATTTCATTAAAAGAAGTTCAAACTATACTATTTTTATATCACTTTTCCCCACGTCCTTTAATTTTTGTAGTTTTCTCAGGAACTTTACATGATTGAGGAAGGCACGAAGCCCAAGAGGAACATCTGAGAATGAACACTGTCCTGTCCTATTGGGAAAGGCTGGAGAGCCCTAGAATGAAAGCATTTGCTGTTACAGCTCGTTTATACCAAATTGTCACACTTCTGGGAGATGTCAGACGGGAGTCAATTATTTAAACAGCTTCTGACTCCATTTGTTGGCAAAGAGAAAATGCAATGAAAGTTCTTTTCCCCTTGCAGTCACTTGGGCTTTCAATCACGGATGAGCAGATCCAGGAGATGGAAGCAAACCTGGACAACATTGACTTCAAGATGGCAGCGGAGGAGGAGAAGAAGCTGCGTCACGATGTGATGGCCCATGTGCACACCTTTGCCCACTGCTGTCCGAAAGCTGCAGCCATCATCCACCTTGGAGCAACCTCCTGCTACGTAGGGGATAACACGGTAATAGTGCATTTCCAGCTCCCTGCCTGCAGAGCTGGGTTAAACAAAGCTACAGTTGTTTATTTTATAGCTCTGTATAAAATGTTACGTGGATTTTTCAGTCATTTTTGTTCATTTTACTGTTGAAGTTAATTCAGTTCTTTTACCCTAGGAAAGCAAGCTCCACTTGCCTTCTTTCTTCTGATGTGAAGTAAAATCTATCTGAAAACTGTTCCCTAACCTCTGCTTACATGTTAAATATTCAAGGAGATAAGAGGGGAGTTGCAAACACATGAAGAAACATGTGAACTGTGTGATTTATCAGTTACTCCCCTGTGACAAGAGTTCACTGACTTACAGAACAAGGTCCATGAGCTTTCAATTGCTACTTGGAACCCCTGCATAATTCAGGGGAAAACAAGCTTTTCAGTAGAGAAGAGAATGGATGAGTGTGTTAAGTGAAAAAGGAAGTACTACTCTTCTACAGAACTGTAAAATACTTGTGAAGAACCTCATCTACAACAGAGAGCAAACTGAAGCCTTATATCTCACTATATGTTGCTGTTCCACTGTTCAAGTCACTGCAACTTCACAGATGCTTTTGTTGCATGAGAAGCTGTTCTGTGATTATTTATTCTTTGCTCCTTTGCAAACCTGTTTAACTTTTGGGTAATACCACCTTCCTTGTGACACCTGTGCCCAGCTGTACCTCATGTTCAAAAGAAGGAGTAAAGACGACTGGTGCCTCATCAGCCCACTTACTTTTCTGCTGTCTTTAGCCTACAGTGCCTGTATTTTCCACTTGGGACCATATGATTTAGTCTGTCATTCCAGGGGCAGTCCCAAGACCTCAAAATAGTCATTCATAGGTACTTGGTGGAATCAGGTCATCCACCACTTATGACTTTCCATGGATGGTATAAAAGGAGCAATGGTGGATCCAGCATTTTTGTCATAAGCAAGTTCAGTGCAACCTCTATTCCAAGAAGGAAGGCAAATCATTTAACAGGAGACTTTTGAATCATCTGTGTCATCTCTGGGAGAAACGGTTATGTCTGGTCCTTTAAGCATGGCCCAAAGTTCCTTTTTTTGCTTCTTGCAGGATTTGATTGTCCTCCGTGATGGGTTTAACCTCCTGCTGCCCAAGGTGAGAAGGTGGTTCTGCAGTGTCTCAGAAATGGGGAGCACTCATGTCCTGTGCATAGCCTGTGTTTAACTTGGATTTTCCTAAACCTTTGTGGGAGATAGGAGGAGTTGTCTGTCTGGGTTGTTGTCAAAAAAGTGAAGTTCCCTTTCTTTCCTTTCTCAAGTCTTTTCCCAGAGCTTTTTGGCTCACAGTGGGAATTATAAGCAGCTCCTTGTTTATCTGTGCCCCAGGTACTACATAGCAATAGAACTGTATTGCTTTCAGGATTATCTTAGTCTTATCCTTAGCTATATTCCTAGGAGTCTGTCAGCATTCAAGAAACTATATAAAACAATTTTCTGAGGTCAAATATAGCAGGAGTGTAGTGCAGTGGTGTCTATCTGACCTGAATGAGTTGGCATCCAATTTGCCCTGGACTGTATGTGTGTCAATTATAGCCCAAGCAGCTTTATTTCTGACTAATTCCAGGAATAAAGAAAATACCCAAGGATGAGCAAACTGCAGGATTGGGTTGGGTATGAAGATTAGACTAGTTTGAGCTCAAGTCCAATGACTTGTGTGAGCTCTTGAGTTCTGTAGCAAGCAGAAATAGCATGCATGCCCTGAAAAACGGAAACATGCCATATTCTACGGTTAGAGGGGGCTGCACAGTTGCCCCTCAAGGTCCCTCCCTGCACAGTGGTTTCCCTCCCCTTTTTCTCACAATGTTGTGCTTAAGTATGTGAACTTCTGTGTTGTTTGGGGTTTTTTCCTCTCTTATTCCACCTCTTTTCTATCCTTCCTGCTTCCACCAGCTCGCAAGGGTGATCAGCCGGCTGGCCGACTTTGCTGAGAAGTATGCTGACATGCCTGCTTTGGGCTTCACTCACTACCAGTAAGTAGCCATCAGCCTTTGCTTTCTTTTTGTTGTCTGTGCTTTGATTAAACTGACCTGCTGCTGCTCTTTTGCCATCCTTTTTCCCATCTCTGACCAGTTGGTGGCTCAGAAAAGGTGTATGTTCCTTACTCCAGGCTTGTTCAGGAAATTGGACTGCTCTGACTAGCTGTCAGCAATTGCTTCAACACAGCTACAAATAGAGGATGACTTCCAGGAAAACACAGATGTGCATGTTCTGGGCTGTTTCAAAAATGCGTGACTGGGAATTGCACTAAGCCTGTCTTCCAGTCAAATTTTCTTGGTTTTTCTTTAAGTTATTTTCTGCTGCAGCCTAGAAAGTTTTGTTAAACAAGTAACATCTACTTGTTACTACAGATGCTGAGTCAAAGGATAATGAGATGTGGGTGCTTCTGTTTTTGGGGTAGTTTAATCTCCTGCTTCATGAAGACTTTTTTCAGAAGCATTAAACTATACCATGAGCTGAGCCTGGGTCTCCTACCCAGTGATATGGAGCAGCAAAGGCAGGGAAATTAAGCACAGGTCATGTCAGACTCAATGTCTGGCACTTGAACATTTCTCCCAAAGGAGAGTGAAAGCATCAGGTCAGGTCTTTGATTTATTATCTTGCTGTACATGCAGTCTCGGTTCCATCAGCTCTAGTCCTACAGCCCTCTTCATCTACAGCTCTTTGGAGGAC